>NW_026057582.1:13579344-13792925 GCF_023721935.1 Panthera uncia
AAAAAAAAAAAAAAAAAAAAAGAATATCCTTGGTGAAGCAATAAGAATTATTTTACTAGGGGCTCCTGGGTGGTTCAGTTGGTTAAGCGTCCAACTTCAGCTCAGGTCATGATCTCATGGCTTGTGAGTTTGAGCCCCACATCGGGCTCTGTGCTGACAGCTCAGAGCCTGGAACCTGCTTCGGATTCTGTGTCTTCCTCTCTCTCTGCCCGCACTCTCTCTCTCTTTCAAAAATAAACGTTAAAAAAAAAATTATTTAATTAAATCTCAGTCCTCAAGCACACATCTTTTTAATATGCTAGGAAGTATTTGTACAGCATTTGGGTTACATGCCGAAGCATAATGGTTGTCTCCAGGAAAAGCTCTTTAAGTTGAGATCTGAACCGGATACTGTTTTAATGAAACACTATTTTTATTTGAAAGAATGACAAGCTATCGTTACTCAGACTTGAGTATTTGGTCAGCATTTTCTCAAAAATGAATGATGTGAGCCTGTCATTTCAAGAAAAACAACTGACAGTGTTTGTTGCCAATGATAAAATTCAAGCTTTCAAGTGAAAATTAGAATTTGGGAAACTTGTATCCACCACTGTGAGCTTGACAGTTTCTCAATACGTAAAGACTTTTCTGGTGAATTCAATGGTGATATTAACAAATGTGATTTTTTTTTTATATTGTATAATGAAAGGTGTTAACATTTAGAAGATCTGTGTAACTCAGTGAATTAATATTTCTCAGATAACCAATGCATGATATTACAAAATCGTGCTTGGGTAAAAGATCTATTGAAAGTACAAGATATACCACTGGATTTTAATGTAACAAAGTATGAAAAGTTAATTGATATGGTTTCATATTCTACATTGCAGCCAGCCTTTAAGAAACTACCACATATTGAGTTACAGTCTAGCATCAGAAAAGAATATCTGCAATTATCTGAAAAGACCATTAAAATACTCCTACCCTTTCAGCTACATGTCTGTGTAAACTGTATTTTTCTTTACATACTACAATCATACCACCACAAAGGGAATTCAGAAGCAGATGCGAGAACCTAACTGTAATTTGTTAAGCGATATATCGAAAAGACTTGCACAAATATAAAATCTCTTCTCGCTGTTTTGTTTTGGAAATTTTACCTAGTTTTCATTTAAAAACATGTTATTTTGGTTAAAAATGCAGTGAAATTATTGTCATTTTTAATGAAGTAATATCTTGAAATTTTCTCAGCTATAATTTCTAGTATGATAAATATTGATAAAGCCTATAAAAACGGAAGCTCTTCAGGGCTCTCGAGTTTTAAGAGTGTAAGGGAATCCTGAAGCCACAAAGTATTGAGAACCACAGATCTAGTGTATATTGAGTACCTACCACACCTGGGCCTGGGCTCACGCAGGGACAGTGTGGTGTACTGGACAGACGTGGAACTTGCCCACAGGACTAATGGTCACCTACAGTTAAACAGTAGTTCCCATGGAGTGTGGGAAGCGCAGTGATGGGAGAAGCACCAGGTGACAGGGGAGCACATTGCTGGGGCACTTGGCCCTGTGTAAGGACGATGCCGCAGGAAGTAATGTCTCTGCTGATTCTTTTTTTTTTTTTTTTTTAATATGTATACTTTATTTTAGAGAGAGAGAGAACACACAAGTGGGAGAGAAGGGCAGAGGCAGAGAGAGAGAATCTCAATCAGCCTCCACGCTCAGCGCAGAGCCTGATGCAGGGCTTGATCCCAGAACCCTGGCATCATGAGCCACAAATCAAGAGTCAGATGCTCAACCAACTCAGCCACCCAAGCGCCCTCTACTGATTCTTGTAGGTTGAATAAGAGTTAGCCAGGCAAAGAAGAGAGGTTGGTTGATTGCTTTGGATATATGGAAAAGCATGTACAGATCCCCATGCAAGAGCTCATGGCTTCATTGCAGAAATAAAAGAAGTCGAGTGTAATTGGAGCACAGAGTAGAGGCAAGCTATGAAGCCAGGCTAGAGGACAGCAGCCAGATTACAAGGGGCTTTGTTAGATCAGGAGCTAGGGCCTCCTAGGGGAAATGGAGAATCTTGGACTGTTTTTAAGAAAGGAGAGTGACATCAGATTGTGTTTTAGACAGATCTCCCTGACGATAGAGAATGGATATCTAGAGGTAGGGGGACTGGTTGGGGGTCATTGTGGCCATCAAAGAGAGCTGATGGAGTCTGGGCTATGGTATGGCTGAGGTGTTGGGGAAATGTGGATGGATGTAAGAGATATTTTGCATGGAGAAGTTTACAGATCTAGGTAAATAGTTTGGTTGTGATTAGAGAAGAGTGGGGTAGGCATCAAGATCAAATCTAGAGTTCAGGTTTAGCACTTGGGAGTAATGACAATGTTCACTGACAGAGGGAACATAAAAAGTACAGCTTTAAAAAGGAGACGATGCACCTGGGTGGCTCAGTCAGTTAAGCATCTGACTCCTGATTTTGGTTCAGGTCATGATCCCAGGGTCGTGGGATTGAGCCACATGTTGACCTCTGCACTGGGCATGGAGACTGCTTGGGATTCTCTCTCCTCCTCTCTCTCTGCTTCTCCCCCACTCATTCTTCATTCTCTCTCTGTCTCTGTCTCTCTCTTTCTCTCAAAAACAAAAACAAAAATTGTTTTAATTTAAAAAGGAGAAAGATGGAGTCCATTTGGGCCACCTTCAGGCTGTCCAAGAATAGATGCCCACTCATCATTTGGATCTGCAGTTCTAAAGTTGGCGGGGAGGTGAATCTGGACTTGAGACATAGATTTTGAGGGACATCAGCATATGAACAGCAACTGAAGCCAGGGGCTGAGTGAGATCTCTCAGAGAGAGGATTTAAGCAAGAAGGGAAGACTGCCTAAGAGAGAACCATAAGGCACACCAACCGGGGATAAAAGGCACCCAAAGAATTAGGGGAGCCCAGAGACAGATGGAGTCATTGAGACCGAGGGAGAAGAGTTTCAAGAAGGGAGGAAGCATCAGGGGTGACCAGTGCTGTCAGGAGGTCAGTAATATGAGCATTAAGAGTATCTTTTCGATTTAGCAACAAGGAAGTTATTGAATCATTGACCGTACCCAGAACAATGTCTGTGGAGTGGTAGGCTCCAGCAGCTTGAAGAGAGGGGAGAGGGTTGGTAGAAGAGATCACAGAGGGTGTGGGAGGTGGGAAAACGGAGAGGGATTGATTTGAGATTATTATGATTCTGTGGAGAGGAGCCCATTCAAGAGGGAAGATTAACGACACAAGAGAGAAGGGGGAAATCAGTAGAGCGAGGCTCCAGAAGAGTCAGGAGGGGAGGAGATTTAGAGAGCAGGTGGAAGGAAACCATGTCTCCAACAGGGAACCAAGTTCCAATCAAGGCATGATGTAGGGAGGGCGTTAGCATAGATTAGTTTAATTAGAAGTAGAGGTTCCACGATGCTCAGTGAAAAGGTTTAGGAGTAGGAGAACAGTGGGAGTTTAGAGAAAGGACCAAAAGAAAGAAGAAAAAAACGCAGCAGCGTGAGGAAGAAGGTGAAGAGATAGGAAGGCCAGAGGGCTCACCAGAGTGACCAAGCTCAGCAGTTATGAGGAGAGAGGGAGCATGCATAGAGAGCTGTATCTTATTTTAGATACTGGTAATTTAATTACAGCAGTCTTATCTTTTTACACAGTGATGCATTTTTATATCACAACCTAAAAATTACTCTCAACAATGGTGATTTTTTTTTCTTTTGCTGAAATGTTATTTTCTGGCCAATTCAAATTATCCTTATGTGTTTCTGTTGTTTACTTTTATGTTCACCAGGTTAAATCTTCAGTTATGCTACTGCCATTAAGAGTTTCCTATGTAGAAAAATCTATTCATTATGAACACATTTATTGCTTCATTGAGTTGCCTATTTAAAATGCAGAGAACCACAAATTAAATGTAGTGCTTTTCCATTTTGAAAAAAAGCAGATGAATGGGTACTATTTTCTTGAATACATCATGTTTGTCTTACATAATTAACAGTCCAGATTCATAGGCTAACAGATGCCAATCCTTGCTTATTTTGATATTTGTTCCTTACTGAAAGGGATGCTTCCTAAGACTTGCGTGTGCCATGCTGTGCATCAGAGGAAATGATAAGGCAGATGTAATGGAGACAGTTGCTTGTTGGGGGGCAGCTAAGTGGTCAACCGAGAGGTTGGTCTCCAAAATCTATTTCTCTTGAGGTTAATTATACAAAGCATAAAACAACGTCGTTGAAATTGTGAAATAAAAATATCTCAAGCAGCTTCCATAGAAAATTAACCCATTGACTGCTATTTCCAGATTGCAAGTCTATAGCCCTCTATTAAACATGCATTATCTGTAAGACTTTGGTATTTGTTCCAGAAACATTCTTTAATGACATATCCTAATTCCTCTCGATTTCTAATGTTGGTAAATGTGGGCATGCCTGTGTTGAATGTGTGGTAAGTGTGAACTATAGTATGGTACAAGGGCACCGTTAAATGAGAAATCTGCTGGGGCGCCAGGGTGGCTGGGTAGGTTAAGCGTCTGGCTCTTGATTTCAGCTCAAGTCATGATCTCACAGTCACGAGATAGAGCCCTGAGTCGAGCTCCAGGAGCCTGCTTGGGATTCTCTCTCTCCCTCTCCCATGTACACATGCCTGCCTCTCTCTCTCTCTCTCACTCTCTCTCTCTCTCAAAATGTTTTTTTAAAAAATCTGTCATTAATGCTTAGTGGATCTAATCTGGAGGTCAGTATATTTTTTTTTCCATTTCTTCCTATTGTAGCGTCAAAGAGGCCTTGTGTTCCATTTCTAAACCCATATAATGGATTCTCCTGTTGGCAAAGCTGCAGCATGCTGATGGAGAGGGCTTTGTCTTTGACACCACGTGGTCCCGCCTAATCCCACCAGGCTCACGGCCCTATTATCCGGTTAAAACCACAAGCCCCTCTGTTCTCTCCGGTTGCCTCATCCCCATTCCACTTTGATCTTCCTTTGTTCGGACCCACCTCCACTTTCCCCTCCTTCAGACTGTCAGAGGACATCTCTGATCATTTTTCCCCCATCATAAATGAACTTTGCCGCATCCTTAACCGGCAAGTAAAACGTTGCATCTGCCTTCTTGCTTTAAGTGGCATTGGGCTCTTTCCTAAGAGCTTTGCTCACGTGGTCTTTTGAGCAAACACGGCTCAAGACGCAAGATGCTGTTTGGAGACCATCATTTCCTACCCTGTGACAAACCCTACTCTTTTGCACTGTCATCCACCAACCTCCACGTCACCTGAATCACTTAGAGCCTCCCCCAGGCCCAACGCCCTGACATCATCTGGGGGCTCCCCGGCACTTTAGCTCTTCAGTTCCTCCACGCTCTCAGTTCAGTGACCTTCACCTCCATCACTTCAGCTGTCTGCTCCCTTAGCCGTACCCTGGATCGCTACAGGAAATGCATCATCTCTGAAATCTCACATCCAGATAACTGTTTTCCACGATTTAGAACCTCTGATACAATATTAGGTAGTAGGAATGTTTAGTGGCATCCATATTGCGTTTCTGGCTTTTCATAAGAACGTTTTTAAAGTCTCACCACTTCGTGTGTTGTTGCTATATAGGGTTTTGCTGGAAGGAAAAATTCCTTATAGTCTAAATCTGCTAAATTTTTCCATTATAAACAGGCACTGGGCTTCTTTGAATGTTTTTTCCTATACATGTGAGATGCACATATTGTTTTTCTCCCTTAATCTGATATTTGCAGCACTAAATATTTTCTCCTCCAGTTTTTCTCTCCTTCTGAAACTTCTTTCAGTTTAAGGTCTTTGCTTTCCCTTACATCACCTGTGTCTCCTTAATTTTCCTTTTGGTTTTTCCCTCTCTTTTTTTAGATATCTGTACTGCAGTCTGGGAGATTTCCAGTTTTATCTTACAGCTCATTAAATCTCTCTTAAGCTGTGTCAAACCTGCCAGTTATATTTGTTCATTCCAAGATTTTCAGTTGGTTCCTTTTTCTTTCTATCTCTTCTATATTTCATAACCTTAACATTTTTTTAATTGAGGTGTAATTGACAAATAACATTAGTTTCGAGTATACAACATAATGATTAGATGTTTGTACACATTGCAAAATGATCACCACAATGTTAACATTCCTTATGTTACATAGTTATAACAAATTATTTTCTTCGTGTGATGAGGACTTCTGAGGTCCCCTTTCGTAACAGCTTTCAAATATGCAGTATGGTACTGTTAACTAGTCACCGTGTTGTGTATTCCATCCCCAAGGCCTTTTCTTTTACTTTATCCACGATCTTCTACATATTACAGCCTCATCTGATACCTGCCATTCTTCCATTATGATTTTGAGGATTTGAAGTCTTCTTCAGAGTGTTCTGTTCTGTTCTGCTTTCTCAGATGTGAGTTTTCTCGCTCATTGGACTGTCTTGAATCACGCTGCACATCCTTACACATTTTGTAATTTTCTTTTCTTTTCTGGAGGGCAATAACTTCCCTATGGATTTGTTTTACAAGGGTTCCTCTGAGGAGTGGTTTGGAGATCCTTAGCTCTGAAACAAGCCATAAATTAAGCACAACCTGGGAATCCCACTGTAGGGAAGTAACAGTCTCTGAGCTCAAGAGCAGTACAGGCTCAGCGGCTAGTCAAGTATAGGCATCTTGCCTTCATTTCTAGTCGCAGGTAATTTGGGGACTTAACCCCAACTGAAATAACAGAAAACTAATCTCATCCCACCCTCCCCACTCCCTGATATCTGTGGGGCATATTCAGTCCCTTTCTTCTGCAGATATAGAAACGCGAGACCCCCACCCCAATTTCACAAAGGCCCCAGAGTCTTAATCATTACTTACCACTGAGGGTCATTCTCTTCTCCGATTTACAGAGGCATTCTTTTCTTGTTTTTAAAAATGGTTTCAATTAGTCGAGGCCCTGGCAAACAATAGAATCTCGTTCAGATACTTAAATTCAAGAGATTTTAATGAAGAAACTATTTACAGAAGTATGGGCAGGAATAAAGAATCCAATAAGGTCATTTGAGAAGGCTGTAACCACACCGAGTCCTGCAGACGCACAGGAGGAGATGTGATTATTGGCCTTCAGGGATAGCTTGCACTGCGACAAGGGGCCTCCTGGTAGAAGCTGAGTTTGGAGGGAAGGAGCCACTGTTAGAAAGCAGGCCCGAAACAGGGAGGGAGCAGGAAACAAATATCCCATCCTATCTCTTCATACCCTCCTATCTCTTGCTGGTACCTTATGCCGGCCAAATGCAACTAGAAGGCAGGGAGCCCAAGTCATGTAATCCGGAGGGGCACAGAGCAAAGCAGAGAATGCAAATAGAAAATAAACAGAACAAGGCTTATGGGATTTCACAAAATATTTTACCTGTTATTTCTGTATGTTGCCTCAGACTGAGAATTTTCAGTAAGTGTTTACTCTGCCATGTTGACTCAGAAATCTAAGAATCCCTATTTCAACCTCTTACCCAGATGACCCCCTCGTTCAGGCATACCCCTGACGTTGGCACGCCTGGGACAAAAGTACATGTGGGATCCCACGCGTATGTGTGTGCATATGTCTATCTATATAGCGTATCTATCTATATATTGTAAAGCAAGGTAAGCTATTAAATTTGTTCTCTCTTCCTACCTTGAAAAATATACTTTAGTAACAAGCTAGAAGGCAAAGGTTTGATTTAGAAACCATCAATTCCTTGAAGGTCCACATGGGACATCAGTGGCCCCTGTCCCCTGGCTCTGCTCCCAGTGGCAAGGGGTCTCACACACTTATGTGAACAGCATCCCTCACTCCAAGCTTCATCCACATCTCTTACAAACAGCCACCCTTTGAGGAGGTCCCTGGGAAGAGGCCCACAGAGGCACTGAACGTGGGCCTAGGGCTTTTTGGGTAGGGAATCCATCCTAGGGCCCCAGGTACCTGGAATGTCCTCTCAAAGGTGGAGGGTGTAGGCTCGGGTCGGCCCATCCTGCAGATTCTTTGTTATATGGAGAGGGGTGTAGCCAGATAAGGGCCAGAGCAGAGCCCTTCCAGAATGTGGGGTCCAGGGCAGGGTCCCGTCTGGCCCGGGCCTAGTACTGGTCCCATTACACTTGATCTTAACTTCATCAGGCCCTCCAGTCCCTTCCCCCTCTGTGTTTTTCTCGGACGGTGAGGCTCATGTGAGGCTGCCTTCCTTCCCTGTCTAGGGTCTAGACTCTTGGCAATGCCCTCAACTTCCCAGCACCCCCCGCCGCCTGTTCCTCCATCACTCCAGCCTGGCAAAACCACAGCCACAGCTCAGCTCGACTCTCTGTCTTCTGCCTTCCACTGAGGTTCCTGAGTGCCTACAGTATACACAGGATACACGGTATAAATGCGTTCATCCCACCTGGGCCTCTGTGCCACCATGGGTCCTTCTTCATTCTCCAGGCAGCTCTTTCCTGGTTCCCACAGGAGTATTTTCAAATCTTTGCCGCTTATGTCGGGCTCCTGCCCCACCATCTTCCCTGTCACACTCAGCAAGTGGCCTTGCTCCCCATTTCTTAAGAAAATTGACATTTTAGGGCATCTGGGTGGTTCCGTCAGTTAGGTATTCAACTTCGGCTTAGGTCATGATCTTGTAGTTCGTGGGTTCGAGCCCCTCATCGTGCTCTGTGCTGACAGTGTGGAGCCTTGCTTGGGATTTCACCCTGCCTCTCTCTCTCTCTCTCTCTCTCTCTTTCTCTCTCTTTCCTCCCTCTCTTCCTCTCTGCCCCTGCCCCACCTGTGCACACACTCTCTCAAAATAAATAAATCAACTTAAAAAAAATCCAGGAGCACCTGGATGGCTGAGTCGGTTAAGCGTCCAACTTCGGCTCAGGTCATGATCTCACAGTTCATCAGTTCAAGCGTCGGGCTCTGTGCTGACAGCTCAGAGCCTGGAGCCTGCTTTGGATTCTGTGTCTCCCTCTCTGTCTTCCCTTCCCCCACTCATATTCTCTCTCTCTCTCTCTCTCTCTCTCAAAATTAAATAAGCATTAAAAACACTTTTTTTTTAACCCAGGCTTTAAGAAAAAGGAAGAAAGAAAATTGAAGTTCTCCAAGCAGGAGTGTCTTTCACTCCCTGCTCCCTCTGCGTTTCTACTGTATGTTGTCCATAAGGACCATGGTGATGAGGAGGCTGGAGATCCCACCACTCACCACTGACCTGCCACTACGAGTCCTTCCCTCCTGCCACAGTGGTGAAGGTGCTGTTCCCTCTGCCCCACAGTGTGGGATAGACCCTTCCACAGGAGCCCCTGTCTGCTTCCTGTGGACCGAGTGCATCAGTTAGCCACTCTGTCTGAAGCTACGCGTTTAGGCCATGCCCACCCCTCTGTTCTCACATTCAAATCCCTTCCGGTCCACTGCGACCTCTTTTCTGCCCCAGGGATGCCGCCGTAACCGCTCTGACCAGGCTCGACAATGGCCTCTTTGCTGCTAAATCCAGCGGCTGCTTTAGTTGCTCTCCGTACCATTTGGCACATACAAGCTCACCCCCTCCTAACCATGCTCTTTGCCCTTGACCTCCACGCTCTTCTGCTCTCCTGGCCAACTTTCCCAGTCTCCTTCCCTTGAGTGCGTCTCCCTCAGAGTCCCGCCCTCACCTGCTTCCCTTCTTACTCATGATACCCCCAGAGCCTGACCCGTGCAAGGTGCTCAGTCAGTTTCAAATGACATGCGCAAATCAAGCTGCTGGTTTCAAATTCAAGCGATATACTCAAAAGTCTTTAAAAGTTTAAGCAAGAAGGAGCAAACTTTTTTCATAAGGATACGCATTTCCAATTATAAATGATGTATTACTTATTGCAACTGGAGTCCACTGAGGGGAAAAAACCATAATAGCTTATTTCAGAACTAATATGGCTATACGTTAGCAACAGAAATGATGTAGCTATCTTATTAGAAATACAACAAAGAGATTACTTAGCAGCTGTCTACCCACACTGTCATTTCATTTTGCTCTGTGGTTTTTGGCAGAGAATCTAAAGAAGAAGAAAAAAATAATTAAGCCACTCTCTGTTCTCTCAGACTAAATGATCTCTGCTGTTCTGAGAAACAAATCTTAAAAGACAATGTGTGTTCCATGATTATTGGAAATAGTACATCTTCAGAGTATTTTTTCCCCCTGGAGACGTGCGGTTAAACGCGATGGCCCCTTCCCGTCCAGGTCTTGTAAAGTTTCTCATAGCTTTATGTGCCATACGCAGAAGTTGAGGGCCCAACGCCGGCCTGGGGGCCATCATTAGATCTTGAAACCCACTTTGAAAGAAAGAATTCCACAGAGATCTATTTAGGGCTCTCTTTTCATTGGGATAAAGAGGTACCACATGTAGAGCATTCATTTGTTCATTCATTCATTCAACAAATAATTATGTTAATAGCCACTCACAGTCATCTTAGAATGGATAGTATTTAATGTGTGGAAAGCTGCTTGGCAAAAGAGATGCTGAGTTTATTTTTAACTTTCTTGGGTCTTTACCTGCCAAGGTTTCTTTCCCCCACCTTCAGACTGTGAGCAGCATCCACTCTGCATAGGCACATGTGTTGTGTTGTCAGGAGTCCATCTCTCCCTGCCATAGTCAGCGGAACAATGACCTGGGTCATGGTAGCTTTGCGCTACTTCTGTGCTTAAGCCGAAGGAAAGTTCTTATCAGTCCAGGAAAATTAAATCAGAAGTCAGGACTCCATTGCCTGCTGATTTGTACAGTTCACCCATTTACAGCCTGAGTATGAACTAAAAAAGTAATGTGACCACTTCAATTTTTATGCACATGAGCAAGAACATGAATCTGGCTAACAGATAGTTGAGACATGTGCAGAATTCATGGGGGAAAATATTCCTGCTCTCAAAGCACATGGCAGAACTGAATACGGCACATAGCCCAGGGAAGGAACTCGATGCGTGTCAGTATAAGAGTGTAAAAGTCATTGCCCCCAGCGACATAAATGTGTGACTGTGGCTGTGTGTGAGGTCATGGGGAGTGGTGAGGCTTATGCCAAACCGAAGAGCTCCCAAGTTGCCTAAAGGCATCCATCCAATGTTTACAGCAGCACTATAAACAACAGCTAAACCATGGAGAGAGCCCCTGTGTCCATCGACGGATGAATGGATAAAGAAGACACACACACACACACGCACACACACACACACACACTGGAATATTACTCAGCCATCAAAAGGAATGAGATCTTGCCATTTGCAATGACGTGGATGGAGCTAGAATGTTTTATGCTAAGTGAAATAAGTCAGAGGAAGACAAATGCCATATGATTTCATTCATATGTGGAAGTTAAGAGACAAAACAGTTGAACATAGAGGAAGGGGGAGAAAAGAGAGAGAAGTGGGGAGTAACCCAGAAGAGACTCTTAATGATAGAGAACACACTGAGAGTTGCTGGAGGGGAGGTGGGCGGGGATGGGCTAAGTGGGTGATGGGTATTAACAAGGGCACTTGCTATGAGCACTGGGTGTTGTATGTAAGTGATGAATCACTGAATTCTACACCTGAAACCAACTTAACCATATATGTTAAATAACTAGAATTTCGATAAAAACTTGAAAAAAGAAACTGATAAACCCTATGCCAGCCATACAAAGACATGTGTAGAGATTCAATCCTGCCCAAGATTGAGTTTTCAATCTCTGTATCATGCCTGTCCCTTGACTTATTTCCTGTCTTCCCCTTGCGGTTGCCTTGGTTCACTCTTCCTCTTCCCAGTGCCGGTCACCCCAGATCTCCTGCTTGCTGCCTTAGACAAAAGCTGCAATCAGAAAATTTCTACGTGTCTCAGAGAACAGCCTTTACACAATGTGCCTGGGTTTGAGAGTATTTGCGTGTGTATGAACCAAGCAGCATTTAAAACCCTATAAAGGGACATCTGGGTGGCTCAGTCAGTTAAGCATCTGACTTCGGCTCAGGCCATGATCTGTCTCATAGTTTGTGAGTTCAAGCCCCACGTTGGGCTGTCTGCTGTCAGGGCAGAGCCCACTTTGGATCCTCTCTGTCCCTCTCTCTCTCTGCACCCACCCCCCCCCCCACTGCTCTCCCTCTATCTCTCTCAAAAATGAATAAACATTAAAAAAAATTTTTTTTTAAATAAAGGGGCACCTGGGTGGCTCAGTCAGTTAAGCATCCGACTTTGGCTCATGTCATGATCTCACAGTTCATGGATTCAAGACCTACATCAGGCTCTGTGCTGACAGTTCAGAGCCTGGAGCCTGCTTCAGATCCTGTGTCTCCCTCTCTCTCTGTGCCCCTCCTCCACTTAGGCTCTGTCTCTCTTTCAAAAATAAACGTTAAAAACACTTTTTTAATAAAAATTAAAAATAAAACACTGTAAAATTTTTTCAATCTTTGTTAGTTTTTATATTACATATATGATACATGTTCTTTATTGAAAATTTCTAGTAATACAGAAATAAATAAAGTAAAATGTGTTCATTCCTTTCTCCCCTCTGCCAATCCCATTCCGCAGATAGATACAATTAGCTGTCTGTGGTGTATATATCCAGATTTTTTTCTGGGCATATAAGCTAACATATACAGGCACATACTTACATACATAATTTATAATTTCATTAAAATGCTACCGTACCATTCTGCAACTTGCTTTTTCATATAATACAAATTTTCGTACTAGTATGATTATATCACATGCTTCATAACGGCCGTTCCTTCAGCAGTGTATTGGTGCAGTGACTTACTTAACCAGTCCCTATGAGTGACGTTTAAATCGCGTCTAGGGGTCTCCTATTTTTCTGTTCTTACTTAGCTCTGTACGTGGATATGTCATAGGCATCTCCATGGTCAAAACCTAACTCCTCATCTTTCCCCCCAAAACCACCCTCTTGTAGTTTTTCCATCTTAATTAATGGTGTCTGCACCCTTTGTGTTGCTTGTGCCAAAAACCTCGCATCACCCCAAGCTCCCTTCTTTCTCTTGCATTTCACATCCATCATGTCAGCACCCTGTCCAGGCTGCAACCACCAGCCCGGGCTCCCAGTCAGGCCCCATGCTTCTGCCTTTGCCCTGAGTCTGTTCTCAATTCTGTCCTCAACCCAAGGGATCTTTAAAAAAAAAATTTAATGTTTGTTTATTTGTTAAGAGAGAGAGAGAGAGACAGAGACAGAGCGCAAACAAGGGAGGGACAGAGAGAAAGGGAGACACAGAATCTGAAGCAGGCTCCAGGCTCTGAGCTGTCCACACAGAACCCAATGTGGGACTCGAACTTACGAACCATGAGATCATGACCTGAGCCGAAGTCAGATGCTTAACCAACTGAGCCACCCAGGTGCCCCTCAAGGGATCTTTTTTAAACGTGCATCAGGTCAGGTCACTCCTCTGCTCCCAACCCTCCAGTGACTTTTCATCTCACTTGCATAAAAGCCAGTGTCCTTACAGTGGTTGACAAGGCCTTAAATGGTCCCTCCCCTTCTCCCACGATTTCCCCCTACCCCCACCCCTGTCCCTGCTCATGCTGCTCCAGCCACCCTTGCCTTCTCGCTTTTCCTCATTTAGGTGTATTCCTGTCTCAGGGCCTTTGCACATGCTTTGCTTTCTGTCAGCAGTGCTCTTCCCCTAGACATGCACAAAGCTTGCTTCCTAGCACTTTCAAGTGTTTGCTCAGCTGCCCCTTCTCCGTGAGGTCTTCACCGGCTATGGTATTTATAAAGATATACTTCCCAGCCTTTTTTTTTTCTTAAGTTTATTTATTTATTTTGAGAGAGAGAGAGCATGAGCAGGGGAGGGGCAGAGAGAAAGGGAGAAAGGATCCCAAGCAGGCTCTACGCTGTCAGGTACAGAGTCTGACTCAAGGCTCGAACCCACAAACTGTAAGGTCATGACCTGAGCCAAAATCAAGAGTTGGACGTTTAACTGACTGAGCCACCCAGGTGCCCCCAGATCTCTACCTAAGTTCCAGACTCGCTCATACTTAACCATCTCTGCTTGGGTGACTCCTAACATCCAAAACTCAACATATCCAAACATTTTCCCATTTCAGTAAATGGCTTCACCATCCACCCATTGATTCAAGCTAAAATTGCCTAAAGGGCTTCCTAGAATCCTACCTTTCCTTTATCTGCCTCCCTATCCCACATCCCTGATGTAGTTCCTCAGCAAATACCATTGGTTCTGTGTCCACAGTACTTTTGGAGGTGCCACTGAAAGTGTGGTCTGCAGATTGGTGCTGGTCCGTGAAGTCTTACTGATCTGTGACAAGTTAGGTCTAGAAATTGAGAGTAAGCACTGGGAGGCTTCCATAGCAGTTTCAAATTGCTACGATGGCCAAGTTCACCAGGGTAAACTCATCTCACTGAACAGGGTATAGACCACCTCAGTATTGGCAAGCTCAAATGGTGAGTCATAAAGTACAAGTTGTGTAATAAATAATCATGTGCAATAGAACCATATTGTAACGTGATATTTTATGAGATTTGTCAACTTGTACCCTAAAAGTTTATCAAGATCTGTGAAAACGTAAGCATTTATTTTTACAACTTAGATTAACAAGTTTTAATTTTTAATTGGTAATTTTCATTTCATGATTTAACACTATTAATTAGGGAAATAAAATTTATATTAGCTACTTTTCACCCTCACTTTGTTGAAGGCAAAACAATCCCCACTGGAGGTTGTTTTTGTTTTGTTTTTTGTCGCAGGAGGTTTGGGGGGGGGGCAAGAAAATACTTAGCTTTTTTAAATGTAGCAAGAGTATAAACCAAATGGTGAAAATGGAAGTAATTCTGAAAGAGAAAAGACCCAAGAGTTCATATTGGTTTTCCCTGAAACTATGATCCCTCACCTACAGAGTTCAGTTTATAGCCATCATTGATGTTGACATCCTGAAAACCTAGTGTTTAATTATTTGTAGAGCTGTAGTGGCTACGAAGCAATGGAACCATCAAAACGTGTGAGTCACCGACTTACAAATGTTAAGTTCAAAACCACAAAAATGTTTTGAAAGAAAGAATATTGGCCTAAAAGTCTGATTGAAGCAGATGTTCAGTATTTTCACATATAAACATTAGGGCTTCCTCAGGCTTCTTAATAAATAGTATTTCAGCCTGCCAAGACTAAAATCCGTATACGGCGGCCAAGACCTTGGTGGAGAGTGTATCGGAGGTATTTGTTTGGAAATGTTGGGTGAATCCACAGCAAAGAAGGTAGTTCAAGTACTACCTCTGGGACCTCCATCGCTCAGCTGTTCAGGAACTGGCCAGTAAAGGGAACGACCAACTCACAGAGCGTCTCCAACCATCAACATAGTTTTTCATTGCGGCACGATAATCTCATCTTCCTGTTTGTGATGGTGATAGGAAGGGAGATTTCTTTTTTTTCAACTTTGTTGCCGACAAACATAACCAAGTCCGAACTATGTAACACTAGGAAGGATTACTTTTGTCTACAAGGATGGTTTGGAGTTAACATTCTGCGTAGGAGCACATTCTGATGGTGCTGAGTAGTTACCCTGATTAAGGGGCTCACATGAGAATACAAATCAAGTACTGTTTCTCTTGTGAGAGAGAATGATGGAACTAAACAGTAGGCATCGTGTCCTACTAAAAGTCATGAATTAGGTAAAAGCTGGTGTGTTACATTCTGGATTATTCTCTCGTGTTATATGATACTTTGGAACCAGATCTTTTATGGCATGCTGAGGTATGATGATAATTGAGAGAACAAATGTCTGAGAATGTTTGATCTACAGAACAACTCACCATTTCTACAAAACCAGAGGACGGTTTGGTCCCAGCTTGTCGAAAATGTGAATTGGACAAGCAGGGTTGCTTAAGCTCTTCAGTACTTTTAATGGTCTCAGTGCTTCCATGCAAAGAAGAAATGCAACATGTTTTTCAAGATAAGATCAAAGGGCAAAAACGAAAGTTAGAAGCTTGGAAGAACGGTTTCTACAGATTATTATGACACATATTCCATAATTTAACAATTATCAATGATGTAGGTGATGATCTTGATATTGCACATCTGTGAAAAGCTATCACAAAACACCTTAAAGTTTGATAAAGCATTTTAAATTTTCTTTTCCATCAAAAGAAGATCTGTGCCTAAAAAATTCATGGGTCCAGAATCCATTTCTTTCATCAAAAGATGATTTAGATGTAACTGTAACTTACAGGATACATTGCTGAAACTGACTTCTATTTAAGTATTTAAAGGACTCTGAAAACATAGCAGCACTTTCTTCATTTTAGATAAAATTTAAAAGGGAATAAACTGAGTTTATTAAAATTGCTCTAAGGTCTCTTACTCCGTTCTGGGAGACTGCAATGTCTCCTCCTTACTCCTCTTCCTCTCCCTCTCCTTCTTAATTATTAGCAAAATAAAACATAGAAACCGTTTAAATCTACACCATCTCCTGCTAGTGGTCTTGGCGATCTGAGATAAATTATTAATCAAGACTCAAGTCTGTTTGCCACACTAAAAACTTTAAATATTTCTATATACTGTTCATTCAGACTGTGCCTATAACCATTTAATATAGGGATTCATGTTTCCTTTAAGATGAAAAAAAAGCTACAGATGTAATAGTGAGCCTATTATATCAGTGGCCCATATGCATACTTTTAGCAAATCAGCAACATGTACAATTTTCCTACTTCTTTCTTTTTCTCTATATTATGTTTACCCTGGTTAATATTTATTGCACTGTAATTTCCTGTTTGTTAAACTAATAACACAAAATTGCAGCTTTTATCTTGTATGTCTTGTTTTAATTTTGTTTTCCTAATAATTCATTTTTATTAATTTTTACAAAGTATCAGTTTGCAGCAGACTGGAAAAATTTTAAAAGGGTCCTTCACCACAGAGAATTTAAGCAGCACTGCCTTATGGAACTGAATATAAAATGAGAATTAATTCCCTTTGTAAGAATTAATTCTCTTACAAAGTCTCTCAGACTACCAGACATGCTCTCAGTAACTTTATTTTAAAAAGAAAATCAAATGGGGCACCTGGGTGGCTCAGTTGGTTAAGCATCTGACTCTTGATTTTGGCTCAGGTCGTGATCTCACAGGTTCATGGGTTCAAGCCCAGCATCGGGCTCTGCACATCCCTGCTTGGGATTCTCTCTCTCCCCTTCTCTGCCCCTCCCCCACTTGCTCGCCCCCCCCCCAAAATAAATAAATAAACAAAATAAAATAAAAATAATAAAAAGAAAATAGTAGTTGAGCCTGAAGCAGCCTCTGGCAATGTGGGGTTCTGATGCCTGCAGAGATCACCTGATGAAACCGGCAAATAGAGGAAGAATGAAAGTTAACACAGATATAGTTTCTGTGCCTGGTGTTGTAAATTCATAATTGCAAATATTGGCTATCATTATAGACAAGCCTTTAAAAATCATTTTAAGAGCAATACAGTAAGTGGTTTCATATTTGGAGATCACATATACATCTCAGGTATTATATATATTATATAATATTTTTAAAAACACACCTTTTGTAATGTGATGCAAATAGCTATAAAGTGGCTTTACATAAAAATGTACAATGTCAGTACCAGGCACGGAAGTACAAAGTCCTGTACCCCAGTAACGTTAACAGATGTGAAGGTGACCACATGCCCTGGAAAACAGAGGTAAGGTCTCCCAAGTGGCTCTGGTGCTCATGAAAACATTTCTGCGAAGGTGCACCTGAAGAACGGACATATTGTTTCATGAGACCTGATTGCAGAAAAAGCACCGAGTGCTAGTTGTTTTTGTTTGTTTGTTTGTTTTGTTTTTTAAAAATCTACATCCAAATGAGTTAGCATATAGTGCAGCAATGATTTCAGGAGTAGATTCCTTAGTGCCCCTTCCCCATTTAGCCCATCCCCCCTCCCACAACCCCTCCCATAACCCTCAGTTTGTTCTCCATATTTATGAGTCTCTTCTGTTTTGTCCCCCTCCCTATGTTTGTATTATTTTTGTTTCCCTTCCCTTATGGTCATCTGTTTTGTCATGTAAAGTCCTCATATGAGTGAAGTCATATGATTTTTGTCTTTCTCTGACTAATTTCACTTAGCATAATAGCCTCCGGTTCCCATCCACGTGGTTGCAAATGGCAAGATTTCATTCTTTTTGATTGCCAAGTAATACTCCATTGTATATATATACCACATCTTCTTTATGCATTCATCCACCGATGGACATTTGGGTTCTTGCCATACTTTGGCTATTGTTGATAGTGCTGCTATAAACATGGGGGTGCATGTGTCCCTTCGAAACAGCACACCTGTATCCCATGGATAAATGCCTAGTAGTGTAATTGCTGGGTCGTAGGGTAGTTCTGTTTTTAGTTTTTTGAGGAAGCTCCATCCTGTTTTCCAGAGTGGCTGCACCAGCTTGCATTCCCACCAGCGGTGCAAAAGAGATCCTCTTTCTCTGCATCCTCGCCAACATCTGTTGTTGCCTGAGTTGTTAGCCATTCTGACAGGTGTGAGGTGGTATCTCATTGTGGTTTTGATTTGTATTTCGCTGATGATGAGTGATGTTGAGCATTTTTTCATGTGTCGGTTGGCCATCTGGATGTCTTCTTTGGAGAAGTGTCTATTCATGTCTTTTGCCCATTTCTTCACTGAATTATTTGTTTTTTGGGTGTTGAGTCTGATAAGTTCTTTATAGATGTTGGATACTAACCCTTTATCTGATATGTCATTTGCAAATATCTTCTCCCATTTTGTTGGTTGCCTTTTAGTTTTGCTGATTGTTTCCTTCGCTGTGCAGAAGCTTTTTATTTTGATGAGGTCCCAGTAGTTCATCCGCGTGCTAGTTGTTAAGCTGTGACTTCTCCGCCCCAAACCTGCCATTCCTTGCCCTTTGCGTGTTAAGACTGGAACCAAGACTCTGGAAACCACTTTTCTCCTTTAGCAGCTGCCTCTCATCCTGTTGGGTCTCCTAGGGCTGCAGAGAATACCAGGCGGCTAGAGGGGAAGCAGTGGCTCCTTCCTGTCAGTACTCTCAGTTCTGCTGGGTCGCCCCAACAACATTTTTCACTCCACACCTGTAGATGGTTCTCAGTTCCTGCTGGTTCCCACCCTGCAGCCTCAGAGATACCAGCTGCAGCCCCCAGCACCCTCTGCAATGGGCTGGGCTCCAGCTTCCCAGGCCTTCTAGATCCATCTCTTCTCTTTGTTTCTTCAGTCCTGAGGACAGTGGAGGCTTCAAGGATTCATAGTTACTACCATTTGGGGGGCATCTGCATGGCTCAGTCAGTTAAACATCCAACTTCAGCTCAGGTCATGATCTTACAGTTTGTGGGTTCAAGTCCCATGTTGGGCTCCGTGCTGACAGCTGAGATCCTGGAGCCTGCTTCGGATTCTGTGTCTCCCTCTCCCTCTTCCCCTCCCCTCCTTGCACTCTGTCTCTCTCTTTCTCAAAAATAAACAAACATAAAAAAATTTGACATAGTTACTACCATTTTTTTACAACCTTTTTTAAAAACTGTATCGTTTCTCTTTCGCCTTTGTAGCCCTCCAGTACCTGTCTAGCCTATTTCTTATAATAAATACTCTCTTTTAAAATAACTGTTGTGTTTATTTCCTGACTGAATCTGACTGATCCTGACTTGGTACCAGGAGGGGGCCCAGGTGGTCTGGGGTTGGTGTGGTTGCATCTTGGTTCCGAATGCCGAGCTGAGCCACTCACCAGTGCAAAGTGGAATGTTAGTAATCTGGGTCACGCGGTGGCATCGTGATTCGTCAGCCCAACCCATGAGGTGGGTGGTGAGGTGTAGTGCTTCTGAAGCAAGTAACTTGAGGCCACCGTTGTAGTAGCGATGACACTAAGGGTACAGAATGGTCTCTTTCTGCCTGGGCGGTGTGTTCCTGGGGGAAAAAAATGACAAACTCCAGTCTTTACACACCCAGCCCAGGCCATAAATGGCGAATTTCAAATGATTCTACTTGTCTCCTCTCCACTATCACTACCCTGCATGAGCCACCCCCTTCCTCCCCTGATGTTTGCAGTGGCCTCCTCCTTATAGTCCCCCATCCTGAAAATTCATCTTCATAGCGACCAAAGTACCGTATATAGCACTTCCCACAGTCCGTACCCATCTCTTTTGTGTACTTGTATGTGTGCCCCCCGCCCCAAACTGTTATCCATCCAGCAGAGACCTGTCTGACCTGTTGGCTAATGTATTAGCCAGTATCTATGTAATATCTACCACACAGTAGATGATCAATCACTATTTGTTGATTGAATGATCCTGGGAAATAATTTTCCATCAGTTAATTTAAAATTTTAGTCACAAAGCATTTCCAGCATGCAGAAAAATCCCATAATCAACCCAGATACCTGCCAACCAAATTTAACAGGTTTTCACGTTTGGCCATATTTACTTCAGACTGCACTTTCTTCTCTCTTTCTCTCTCTGTTTCATTTTTTCAAGAACCACTAAAGAATAAGAAACTTGTCCATTTCATCTACATTCAAAATTATTAACACAAGCTATACATGCTAGTCTCATAATATCTTTAATGACTGTAGGATCTGCCCCTTACTGTCAATCCTGATAGAAGTCATTTGTGGGGTGTTTTCCTTCTGATCAATCTAGCTAGAGGTTTAGCAATTTTATTGATCTTTAAAGAACCCTTTCTGGTTTCATTCATTTTCTGTACTTTTTCCATTTTCTAGATCAATTGATTTTTGCTTTTCTATTCATTTATTTAGCTTTACTTGCTTCTATTTATTTCCTTCTATTTATTTTAGTGTACTTGCTCTTTCTATGGCATCTATATACATATAGATATAGATCTATCTATAGATAGATATAGATATAGATATCTATATATCTATATATCTATAGATCTATAGATAGATATAGATATATAGAGATAGATATCTGTAGATACTTCAATCATTGATTTTAGTTTTCTGCTATAAGATTTAAAACTTTATATTTTGGAGCACCTGGGTGACTCAGTTAAGCATCCGACTCTTGATTTCAGCTCAGGTCATGATCTCATGGTTTGTGAGATCAAGCTCCATATTGGGCTCTGCACTGACAGCTCAGAGCCTACTTGGGATTCTCTCTCTCCCTCTCTGGCCCTTGCCTGCATTCTCTCTCGTTCTCTCAAAAATAAATAAAATAAAACTTTATCTTTCTAAACATTGCTTTAACTGCATGCCACAGTTTTCTTGTTTTCATTATCTTTCAGTTCAAAACAGTTTTCTAATTCTCCTTGTGTTTTCTTCTTTGACCCATAGCTTATTGAGAAATGTGTTGTTTAATTTCCAAATACCTAAGAGATTTTCCAGATTTTTTGTTACTGATTTTTAATTTAAATCCTTTTAAATTTAATGTAATTTTCTTTTTAATGTCTCATCATCTGTCTTGGTGAGTGTTCCATAAGCATTGGAATGGAATGAATAAATTTTAAATGTTGAGACTAGGGCTCTTTAGATGTCAGGTCAAGTTGGTTGATGGTGTTACTTATTCCTATTATTATTACTGATTTTCTGCCTCTGTTTTCTATCATTTATTGAGAGAAGAATATTAAGATAATCATCTATAATAATAGATTTGTCTGTTTCTCCTTTTAGTCTTCTCAGTTTTAACTTCATGTATTTTTAAAGCTCTGTTATTAGGTACATATACATTTAGGATTGTTATGTCTTCTTGATTAACTGATTCACTATCTTATCATTATGAAATATCTCTTTATCCCTGACAGTCTAATTCCTTGTTCTGAAGTGATATTGCTGTAGTCACTCCTTTTTTTTTTTTCTTTTTTTTAGAGCATGAGGGGGTGAGTGATGGTATGGGCAGAGAGAGGAGAGAGAGAATCCCAAGCAGGCTCCACACTGTCAGCACAGAGCCCCACTTGGGGCTCGATCCCACAGCTATAAGATCATGACCTGAACTGAAATCAAGAGTGGGACAGGGGCACCTAGGTGGCTCAATCGGTTGAGCATCTCTGACTCTTGATGTTGGCTCAGGTCATGGTCTCAGGGTCATGGGATCCAGCCCCATGTTGGGCTCTGCCCTGACAGCATGGATCCTGCCTGAGATTCTCTCTCTCCCTCCCTCTCTGCCCCTCCCCCACTTGCTTGCACGCGCTCTCTCACTGTCTCTCTCAAAATAAATAAATAAACGTTAAAAAAAAAAAAGGTAGATGTTTAACTGATTGAGCCACCCAGGTGCCCCAGTCTCTCCTTTTTTCGTCATATGTTTTTTATTCTTTTGCTATTGACTAATTTATATCTTTCAAAGTGGATTTCCTAAGGATAGGGTAAAGTTGAGTCTGCCTTTTTTAGTCAGCCTATCTCTACTTTTTAATTAGAGCATTTAGTGTATTTACATTTAATGTAATTATCCATCTGGTTGGGTTTCAGCCTCCCATCTTTATACTTGTTTCTGTTTCTTCTGTTTGTCTTTAGTTTTCTTTCTTCCTCCTTTCTTACCTTTATTTCTAGCTCTCTTATTTTCCATGTGTAGATCCAGTTTTCCATTTTGTATTATTTTTCGTAAGCCTAAAGAGTTTCCTTAAAATTTCTAGTAGTTCATATCTACCGGTGACAAATTTTTTCACCTTCTGTTTGAAATTTTAAAAGTTTTACTTTCATTTTTGAAGGATTTTTTCTTTCAGCACTTTAAAGTTGTTGTTCTAACTGGTTTCCATTATTTCTGATGAGAAGTCAGTGGTAATTTTTATGTAATTTTCTTTCTCTGAACCTATGTGTCTTTTTCTCTGACTGCTCTGAAGATTCTGTGTTTTAGCCATTTTGGTTGTGGTATTCCTTTTTATAGTATTCCTTATCCTACTTAAGATTTGTTTAGCTTCTTGGATCTGTGAGATTTTAGTTTTCATCAAATTTGAACAAGTTTGGCCATCATTCTTTAAAAAAGTTTTTCTTCTCCTATTTTGTGGTCCTCCAATTACTCATATGTTAAACCAGTTGATATTGCCCCACAAGCCACGGATGTCCTTTCAGCCTTTTTTTTTTTTTTTTTAAGATTTAGTTTGGAAAGTTTCTATTTGTATTTATTTAACCTTACAGAAGTTTTCTTTCAGAAAGTCTAATATGCTTATTGCTCCCATCCCATGAATTATTTGCTTCAGGTATTATACTTCCATCTCTAGAAATTTCATTCAGTTCATTTTTATAACTTCCATTTCTCTCTTCATTATGGTCATAACTTAAAAAAAAAAAAATCAGGGTGGGGGGTGCCTGGGTGGCTCCGTCGGTTAAGCGTCTGACTTCGGCCTAGGTCGTGATATCGCAATTTGTGAGTTCGAGGCCCGCGTCGGGCTCTGTGCTGACAGCTTGGAGCCTGGAGCCTACCTCAGATTCTGTGTCTCCCTCTCTTTCTGCCCCTCCCCTACTCATGCTTTGTCTCTCAAAAATAAATAAATGTTAAAAAAAAATTTTTTTTTTAAATCTTGGAGCATACTTATAATTAAAAGTTTGTGTCTACAAATTCCATGATCTTTGTTGTTTCTGGTTCTGTTTCTATGGACTGACTTATCTCCTTATGGGTCACATTTTCCATTTCTTAGCATGTATAGCGATGTTTTAATTTTTTTTTTTTAACATTTATTTATTTTTGAGACAGAGAGAGACACAGCATGAATGGGGGAGGGACAGAGAGAGAGGGAGACACAGAATCGGAAGCAGGCTCCAGGCTCCCAGCCATCAGCCCAGAGCCCGACGCGGGGCTCGAACTCACGGACCGCGAGATCGTGACCTGAGCCGAAGTCGGACGCTTAACCGACTGAGCCACCCAGGCGCCCCAATAGCGATGTTTTTATTTGATTCTAACATTGCTTTATTGGCTTTCTATCGCTGTATAGACAACTTGCCACAAGATCACCAGCTTAAAACAGCACCTGTTTTTGCCCTGCAGTTGTATAGGTCCTAAGTCTGATGTGCTCATTTGGGTTCTCTGCGTGGGGTCTCAGAAAGCCAAAATCAAGGTGCTGGTTGGGCTGGGCTCTTACCTGGGCTGGGCTCATGGAAAGAATCTGCTTCCCAGCTCATTCAGTTGTTGGTAGAATCCAACGACTGGATTCTACAACTGGATTTTCTTGTGGCTGTAGGTTGGAGGTCCTCCTTTTCTTGCTGGCTCATAGCCAGGGTCTACTCTCTGCTCCTAGAGAACACCTGTATTCCTTTTCATGTGGTCCTGTCCATCTTCACAGCAGCAGTGGTGTGTTAGAGCCTTCCTGTGCTTTGAATCTCTCTGACCTCCTCTTTTGCTTCCAGCTGGAGAAAGGTCTCTGCTTTTAAGGGCTCATGTGGTTAGTTTAAGTCAAGCTGGCTTATCTCACCTCAATAATGTGACAATCACAAGAGTGATATTATATCCCATTACCTCACATCCATAAGTTCTGGGAACTAGGGAGTGTGGAATCTCGAGGTGCCATCCCTAAAAATTCTGTTACCACAATATGAGTGTTATGATGTTAAGACTCAAGATTTTGATGTCTTCTTTTAAAGAGTATTGAAACTTGGTCTGGAAGCCTTTAAAATCTACTTGTAAATCAGCTTGATTTTCAAGGCCTATTTATAAGCTTTGCTACTAATTTAGACCTAATCCCGAGGTGTGGCCATTCTGGTGTCTACTCAGTAACCTAGGTGTCTAACAAGATCACTCCAGTTTCACTAGTAGGAACCCCAACATGTACAAGCCCTCTGTGAGGTCTGGAGGGGGCTCAGCTGTAAATTCCTTTCCCAAGTCATTGGATTCTCACCCTCTTCATGTCCACAGGGTGTCTTCAAGGAAGACCCATGCAGATTTCTGGAGTTCTTTTTCTGCATAGCTCTTTGCCTACAGTACTCGACCCCACAGATTTCAGACCTTTGGCCACCCCAACCAGGGGTGCACTTAGAAGGTGGGGTGGAGGGAGCAGTCCAGCCTAGGGTGCTGGAAGTTTGAAGGTACGCTGTCTGAAGATAATTTTAAAATAATTATAAAAATGGCTAAAAGTCTGTCTTCTTATAATTATCACCATGTCTCTGCAATTCCGATTAATCAGTCATAAAATACTGCTGGGGTGAGGGTGGGGGTTGGGAGGCAGGACTTTTGTTGGATTATGTTCTAAACAACTTCTGAGGTTCCTTTTGAGCTTTAATAACACATATGTAAACTTTAAATCGCACATTATTATTTCTTCACTGTATTAAACAGCTACATGTGTTCATTTCGGGAGTGCGTTTAGCACAGTCCAGAATCATTTGAACTGGCTTCAACTATAGTTTGTGTTCCCATCTCCTGTGACACAAGAAACTCCCATGGTTAAAAATGAATTTGGTGAAAACAGTGATAGCACATGGCTGTAAAGACAAAGAAACTAGTTGAGTTATTAAAATCTGTCGTAGTATATGACCACGTAGGAGATGAAATTTGTGTGTAAAATGTGAAATAGTCAAAGAGTGGAAATGTGAGCCATCCTATTTGGTATGTATAAATTTTCATTTATACCTGACCTATTTTAGTTTATTAAATTTGAATAACATTTTGTAGAGTGATATTTATCTATTTATTTATTTTTGGCACTGTTAATGGTTTGTTTTAAAACCAGAGAATGATGATCACATGATTATGGCTGGAAGTGATTTTGTCATATAGCAGACAGAGTGTCAAAAATGACATGCTTCTTGTCGCAACTCAGCTAGTCCACCATCCCCTGCTTGTGTTTATTTACCTTCTCGGTACCTCACTCCAGGCAGGGAGCCAGGGTCATCATGGGGTACTCTTCACTTGTTTTTCTTCTCAGGGATTCTAGGTCTTGCTCTCTGTTCCATCTCTGAAAGCCAATAAAAAAAATTTTTTTTTTCATTGTTTATAGTGGA
Organism: Panthera uncia; assembly: GCF_023721935.1. Lineage (NCBI taxonomy): Eukaryota > Metazoa > Chordata > Mammalia > Carnivora > Felidae > Panthera > Panthera uncia. Next base: position 13,605,142 of record NW_026057582.1, read on the forward strand.
AGAGCTAGTCTGGCACCCTCCAAGTTGGATTTAATTATTTGGTTATATTCCTGTTTCCTGGACTAGCCCATGGGTTCCATAAGTGTCGGAGCCATATGGTATTAGAGTTTTCCAGAAAAACAGAACAGGATGCATATGTAAGGGGAGAGAGATTTATTTTAAGGAATTGGCTCATGCAACTGTGGGGCTGGCAAGTCCAAAGTCCATAGGGCAGGCTGCTGGTTGGAGACTCAACCAAGGTTTCTTTGTTGCATCCTTGAAGAAGGACTGCTTCTTGAGGAAACCTCACTCTTTGCTCTTAAGGCCTTTAACTGATTGGATGAGGCCCACCCACATTATGGAGGGCAATCTGCCTTACTCAAAGTCTACTGGTTTATAGATTAATCCCATCTACAAATTTTCTTGTCAGCAACATGTAGACTGGTGTTTGACCAAACAACTGGGCATCGTTGCCTAGCCAAGTGGACACACAAAATTAGTCACCACACAAATTTTATTTATTTTTACACCCCTAGGTCCTAGGGTGGTATAGAGGAATTAAGAGCTGAGAAATAAGAAGCTGGAGTTTGGGTATAAGGAAATAATATTGGAAATAAGGCTGGAAGATTGCAGTATCTTTGAGAGACTTATGTGAAGGAGTTAACTGTATTATGTGGGCAGAGTGGGAGTCTTCTCACAGTTTTTATGAGGGAAATACATGATGTTGCCTGTCTTGAAGGCAGTGTGGAGACTGAGGTTTAGTGTGCAGAATTGTTATGGTAGCTAGGGGGAGAGAATGGCAAGGACCTGAAAAATGCAATGTCCTGGGGATGCAAAGATCAGCACAGCAGTAGTGGGACCAGTCGGAATGAGCAGAGAGCCCACAGAGAGAGTGTAAAGAGAAAGGAGAGAGGCACATAATTAATATTTTGTTGGAGAATTCCACATTTACATTTCCTTTGGTTTCTTTGTGTCCTTAATGCCAGGACTTCCCAAACACTTTGGAGAAAGCTTTAGAAAGATGTTAATAAAACTAAAAAACAGGCCAACGTGATTCTTTGTGAAAAAAGAAATTGATTCCAACAACTCCACATTTATACCTATAATCCCATACTTTAAACTGTTAAGGTTTCTCTGTGGCCTATTCCTGTCTTTAGTCATAGGATTTTGTATAGTTATAATAATGCTGTATATATCATTTCATGTTCTCCTCTAAGGAAGTTTGTATCCATATGACCTTCACATATATTATATTTAATAACAGAAAAGCTTCATGGTAAATTGGCGACTCATCATTTACAGAGCTGTATTCCTTCCGGCAAACATAGGGATTTCCTACTGGGTTTTTGCCATTATAAAAGGTGGCGGTATCCATGGCTTCCTACCTAAAGCATTTTCAATATCTTTATTGCAATATAATTGACACACAATAAACTACGCATATTTAAAGTGTGCAGTTTAATTTTTGACACGTATTCACTCATGAAATATCACCATAGTCAAGATCATGAAGATGGCCATCACTATCACAAGTTTCCTTGTATCCCTTTACAGTTATTCCCATCTCCCTGCTCCCCCTTCATAGGCAAACACCAAAATATCCATTTTCTAGGATATTATATAAATGGAACCACACAGTATGCACTCGACTTTTGTCTAGCTTCTTTGACACAGCGTAATTATGTGGGATTTATCCATTTTATAGTATGTATCAGCGGTTTGTTCCCTTTTAATTACTGAGTAGCATTCCACTATGTCAACATACCACAGTTTATTGATCTATAATGGACATTTAGATTGTTTTGGTTTTTGACTGTTACAGACAAAGCTGCTGTGAACATCTGGGCACAAGTCTTTGAATGGGTATGAGCTTTCTTTTCCCTTGGCTAAATACCTAGGAATAGAATGGCTGGATTTTATGGTAGGTGTATGTTGAACTTTCTTTTCTTTTCTTTTCTTTATTTTTATTTATATTTTATTACTTGTTTATTTTAATCAAAGTATAGTTAGCATACAGTATTATATTAGTTTCAGGTGTACAACATAATGATTCAACAATTCTGTACATTACTCGGGACAATAAGTGTAGTCACCATCTGTCACCAGACAACACTGTTGCAATCTTATTGACTATCTTTCCTATGCTGTGCTTTTCATCTCCGTGACTTATTTATTTTAGAACTGGATATTTGTACCTTTTGATCCCCTTTGTCTATTTCACCCATCCCCAGCACCCACCTCCCCTTTGGGAACCACTAGTTCTCTGTATTTAAAAGTCTGTTTGTCTCTCTTTTTTTATTTGTTTGTCTTGTTTCTCAAATTCCACATACGAGTGAAATCATATGGTATTTGTCTTTCTCTGATTGACTTATTTCACTTATCATTATATGCTCTAGGTCTCTATCCATGTTGGCACAAATGGCAAGATCTCATTCTTTTTCATGGCTGAGTAATATTCCAGTATGTATACGTGTATGTGTGTGTGTGTGTGTGTGTGTGTGTGTGCACATACATATAGTATCCATTCATCTTTTTTATCCATTCATCTATTGATGGACACTTGGGCTCCTTCCATATCTTGGCTATTGTAAATAATGCTGCAATAAACATAGGGGTGCATATATCTTCTCAAATTAGTGTTTTCATTTTCTATGGGTAATAACTAGTAGTGGAATTACTGGACCATATGGTATTTCTATTCCTTTAAAAAAATTTTTTTTAATGTTTATTTATTTTTGAGAGAGAGACAGACAGACAGACAGAGAGTGAGCAGGGGAAGAGCAGAGAGACAGAGAGGGAAACACACAATCTGACGCAGGCTCCAGGCTCTGAGCTGTTAGCAGAGAGCCCAGCGCGGGGCTCAAACTCATGAACTGTGAGATCATGACCTGAGCCGAAGTTGGACGCTTAACCGACTGAGCCACCCAGGGATCGCTGGTATTTCTATTCTTAATGTTTTGAGAAACCTCCAGACTATTTTCCATAGTGGTTACACCAGTTTGCATTCTCACCAACAGTGCATGAGGTTTTTTTTTTTTTTTTCCCATCCACATCTTTATAAACTCTTGTTATTTCTTGTGGTTTTGATTTTAGCCATTCTGACAGATGTGACGTGCTATCTCACTGTGCTTTTGATTTTCGTTTTTCTGATTAATGATGTTGAGCGTCTTTTCACGTGTCTTTGGCTATTTGTGTGTCTTTGTTGGAAGAAAGTCTATTCAGGTCCTCTGCCCAATTATTTGTTTTTGGGTGTGGGTATAGAAGTTCTTCATAAAGTGGGTATTAACCCCTTGTCAGACACATCATTTGCAAATATTTTCTCCAGTTCAGAAGGTTGCCTTTTCATTTTGTTGATGACTTCCTTTGCTGTGCAAAAGCTTTTAATTTTGATGCAGTCCCACTAGTTTCTTTTTGCCTTTGTTTTGAGGAGACATCTAGAAAAATGTTTCTACAGCTGATGTCCAAGAAATGACTGCCTGTTTTTTTGTCTAGGAGTTTTATGGCTTCAGGTCTCACATGTGGGTCTTTAATCCATTTGTATGTTGAATTTTTTAAGAAACTGCTAAGCTTCTGTAAAGTGTTTTCAGTCCCACCAGCAGTGAGTGAGACTTGGAGTTGCCCTACCTCTTCATGCGCAATTGCTCTTTGTAAATGTAGCCATTTTTAGAGGTTTGCAGTGTTTGCCTCATTATGGTTTCCACTCATATTTTCCTAATGACTAATGATTTTGAAAATCTTTTCACGTGCTTATCTTCCATCCATGTATCTTCTTCAGTGAAGTGTCGTCTCAAGTCTTTTGCCCATTTATTACTGGGTGGTTTGCTTTCTCATTATTGCATTTGGAGAAATCTTTATATATTACTTCATCAGGTACAAGCTTTGCAAAGATTTTCTTCTAGTCTGTGGCTTATCTTTTCACTCTCTTCACAGTATTTTTTGAAGAGCCGAAGTTTTTTAAGTGTGTTTTTCTTTGGATACACAGAAACAGGATTTTCGGAAACAGGCTTAAAGGGTCAGAGAGTATCATCTTTTGTGTGTGCGTGATTGTGGTTACCTCCAGTTGGACTGCCTTTGGAAGAGTTTGAAACACTGTTCTTGGGTAACAGCAATGTGTTCCTTGGGGTCCCGCCAACTCCGGACTTTATCACTTGTCTTTGTGTCTGCTATTTCTGTGAGTGTAAAGTGTTACATTACAGTTTCATTTCACTCTCGTGGCAAGTTGGCAAGTTGAACATTGACTTAAATTTAGTATATTTAAATGTTTTTTCTTTTGTACTTTTGGCCATTTATCATTGGGAATGTTGACTCCTTTTTAGAAATTTGTAAGAGCTTTTTATATAATTTAGATGTCAAAATTGATATACAATGTTTATCACAAAATAGTTCCATATCAATATTTACCTTTTCTCTTAGTTTCATCCCCTACTCCAGCTACCACTTATTTGCAACTTCTCTTGTTTTTTAAACAGTAAATCCAAGTGGCCACTTAGATTTTCTGTTTTATTCTAAATTTGGGAAATTGTATGTGAAATTTTTCTTCACTATAATTTTATTAGGGCTTTATAATTTTGTTTCGTGCAAAGTAAGGGTTTAAGTTTATATTTCTTAATATTATTAAGGAATAACTTAAGCAGCTCTCCTTTTCTGCTGCGCTCAGATCGCCCTGTATTAAATTCTCATATAACTTAGGTGCTTTTTCAAAAGTCTCCACTTGGTTCCCTGGTTTCTTTTTATTTATTTACTTATTTTGTTATTTTATTTTTGACAGAGAGAGAGAGAGAACAAGCAGGGGAGGGTCAGAGAGAGACAGGGAGACACAGAATCCAAAGCAGCAGGCTCCAGGCTCTGAGCTGTCAGCACAGAGCCTGATGCCGGACTTTGAACTCCCAAACGGTGAGATCATGACCTGAGCCGAGGTCAGATGCTTGACCGACTCAGCCACCCAGGCACCCTGGTTCCCTTGTTTCTGAAGTCAGCAGTATACACCGATGTGGGTTGCTTTATGACACAATCCGGTATTTGCTAACACAAGTCCCGTCTCCACCCCTGCACTTATTGTCAAAATCAATCTCTGATAAGGTTTTTAATTCTTATGTAACAAATTGCCCTCTTGTTATTGGGGAAAATGTATCAAATATATGAATTAACTTGAACTGTTGCCATGTTGACAATATTCTTATTTATTTTTCTTCTACAAGATATTTGTAGTTTTATTTATGTTGGGCCGATATAGCCCACCTTAGGTTAGTTATGAAGTAAGTACTCAATAAACGTGTGTTAAGTACAGATATATTTTGTCCTTGTTATAAGGGAAACAGATTTTTGAAGCAGAAATTTAATAGTTGTTTTTGCTAAAAAGGAATGCTACTTGTTATTTTGGAACGGGTTTTATGTGATAAGTATTCTTGAATTCTTTTTTTTCTGAAATTTTTAGTAGATTTCTTTCAGTTTCCTGTGTTTGTATAATCATGACTTTGGCAATTAGCCATGTTTCTTTCTTTTCAATTTTTCTTGCTTGTTTTTCCTCCCTTATCACCCTGACATGACCCTCTAACAGTTTATTAAGTAACCTGTCTGATAAAGAGTATCTTTGTTTTGACTTTGCTTTTCGGAAACATGCCGCTAATATCTGTACCTCCATTAAGAGCAACAATGGCCTTTGATTTTAAAGTTTTTGTTTTGCTTAGTTTTCAGAAATTAAGAATCAAGAATGTACATTATATTTTATAAAATTCCCTTTTAAGCCTTCTGATATACAAATACAGTTGGCCCTATAACAACATGGGGGTTTCAGCTCCCTTGCAGCTAAAAATCTGGGTATAATTTTTCACTCCCTAAAACTTAAACCGTGACAGCATACTGTTGACCAGAAGCCTGACCTCTAACATAAACAGTCGATGAACACTTGTTTTGTATGTTATATGTATCATGTTCTGTATCCTTACAATAAAGTAACCTAAAAAAAAGAAAATGTCATTAAGAAAATCAGAAAGGGGGTGCCTGGGTGGCTCAGTTGGTTAAACACCCGACTTTGGCTCAGATCATGATCTCAGGGTTTGTGAGTTCGAGCCCTGTATCCAGCTCTGTGCTGACAGCTCAGAGCCTGGAGCCTGCTTTGGATTGTGTCTCCCTTTCTCTCTGCTCCTCCCCTGCTCATGCTCTGTCTCTCTCCTTCAAAAATAAATAAACATTCCAAAAAAAAAAAAAAAAAAGAAAAAGAAAAGAAAATCAGAAGGAAGAGAAAATATATTTACAGTAAAGTATCTCTGTTTATTGAAAACAATCTGTGTGCAGTCAGGTCAGGCTGGGCCAGGGGCAGCCATGGGCCTGACCTAGGGGGATGGTGATGTTCTGCAGCCTGGTGGCTTTGGTTCAGAAAAGGTAACAGTACAGCTGCCTCACCTGCCTGGGGGTGTGCCACCGGCCTGTCACCATCAGCAGCTGTGTCCACACACGAGTGCCTCCCTGGCCACCAGGAGGTGCTTGGCAGAGGGGCCCCCACGGGGAGGGATCTATGCCTCCCTGGAGGGGCCCAAGGCTCACAGCCACCCAAGTGCACCTGGGAAGCCCAGCACGCAGAGGACTCTGGGGGTGGGGACCCCTGGGGCCTGAAGCTCCCTGCGCAGCACTGTGCCTGCCCTCTGTGCTTTCCTCTGCTTCAGCCCAGACCCCTGGTCTTGGGACCCCCGGCAGGCTACTACTGATGGCCTCTGTGAACTTCCCCAGATCCTCAGAGGGCAGTAAGGGAGACCTCAGTACCTGTCACTTTCAAGTGGATTCCATGGAGACTGGGGCAGGCAATCATAAACGAACACCTTGTGGCTTTAGCCCTTTTTGAAAAATCTGCATATAAATAGACCTTCCCTGTTCAAACCCCTGTTGTTCCAGGGTCAACTGCAGCAAAGTACGCTAGGGGTGAATGGAGTGAATTAACCGTATCATAAAAAGAACAAGTCTTTTTTGGGTCACAAAAGTTTCATCATTTGCTGTGAATTTTCCCAAATTTTCTTTTTGCGGAGACATTAATTAGCATTTGTCTTGTTGCTACAGCTCCTACAGACTTCGTATTCTCCCCTTGCCCCAGCAGCACCTCCAGTCTGCTCATTTGACTTTTCCTCGTGATTCTCATTGACTTTTATTTTTTCATTTAGGTGCTCTACCAGTTCAGGCAAAACCCTACTTTTCGGGACGTTCCAGGGTAGTTATTCCCCTTGAATGGTGGATTTGCTCACCGTTGCTCAAAACTCCAGTCTACAGCTATCTGTGTAGTATTAATTAAAAACGATTTCATAATGAAATTCCTCTAATTTTGATAGCAGTGCTTCTGCTAAACTCAAGTTTTGCTAAAGGGCTCTTTTCTTAAGCACAACCCGGCATCTGCGGGAGAAAAACATAATTAAGAACTTGAATGGAAAATTTTCAAATGTACACTTACTCCATAATTTTTAAGCACTAATATTTTGAAATGTTTTCGTGTTTTCTTTTCTCACCCCAAAATTATTGGAATGATGTCCGTGCTATTATTCTGCAAGGATTGGGGGAGCACCCTGGATGGGAGGAGGATCAGGGCATTCCAGGTCCATATCTTATGCAGCCTGCAATTCTGCATGGCTGTGAAAAGCTATGGAGCGATTGCACAACAAAGTGGTCCTGATCCAGAGTTTACCCCACATCCCCACGTAATCCGAGAACGAGTTGGAAGTGAGGAGTCCTGAGATCTTAGTCCTAGTACTACATGCAGCCTGTACATAGTTTGAGCTGGTTGTGTTCTGCAACTTGGCTTTTCTTTCAGTGTCAAATGGGACCTAGGTGGATTTTTGACAAAGGTCTTCTTTACCTCCGAAAGCCCAGAATTATTATTAGCTGGGTGTAGAACCCTGCTATCCATAAAGAGACAGGGTTTTCTATCCTGATTTTGTTGCCAACTGAGCAGGTAACTTTAGGAAAGCTGTTTTATGCTTCTGAGCCTTAATTTTCTCATCTGTAAAATGAAAAAAGTAGGTTGGGTAATTTCTAAAGTTCCTTAAAGGGAAAGAATGACTAATGCCATTGCTCAGGCCAGAAGGTCGGAATTTGGAAGCATGGCAGGCAGGTTAGAGAGGCCTTTCCTCCCTTGTTCCAGAGTATGTGAGACTCACGAATGGCAGGCCCTTAAGCCCTCAAGACAGAGCACTTCAGGAGGGTGGGAGTGGGGGGCAGGGAATCAATGGAGATGAAAAGTTCCCATCTGGGGGCATTTGTTCCGTCCAGTGCTCCGAGATTGTAACACCAAGCACCAAGTGGAGTTATTTTACCCCTGTGGTTCAATTCTAACTAAGAAAAGGCTTTTGTTTTGTTTTCTCTTCCCCTGGGAGCCGTGTTCAGTAAAACTTCCATACGGGGATATATTTATTATTAAGGAGTGTCAAGTGATCCGAATAGTCAGACCATGCAGTCACAGAAAGAAAACTATGGCGGAGGAATGTGCACCCAGACGGCAGCACCCTGGACCCGCGTTGCCCGCTGCACGTTCGAACACGCTCATTCCTTTAAAAGTTCTGTCCATAACGTCTTTCCTTTCATTCCTTTCTTATAAACTCACATTATGTAAGCCTTCGGAGTGCTAAATGTTTTTCCTTTGTTGGCCATCACTCTCTGGATGATTTTATCAAACATGAATTTTTCCCTTAGCTATTGATTGCATGCAGGGGGGAGCTGGCAGGGTAGACAAGAGGTGGCTGTGTGTGCTCTGAGGGCTCAAGCATTCTGGTGTGTGTGCGTGTGTGTGTGTGTGTGTGTGTGTGTGTGTGTGTGTACGTGCTTGTGTTTGGGCGCGTGGGCACGCGTATTGGGAGAGAGATGGTTACAGAAGTAACAACTGCTGCTCGTAGACTACTTTGGAAATAGGGAACGGTACGAAAAAGAAAATACAAACCAACCACATTCCTACCAAACCAAAGATAATCAGTGTTAATATTTTGCTATTTATTATTTCCTGTTGCTCTCCAGGATTTTGTTGTTAAAATAAATGCGAGTTTTGTTTTAGTTTTTACCTCTTTGCTTTGTGATCATGTTGCTATTTTCACTTTTTAAATACCTCTACAATGAGTGTGTTTGTACTTTTGTTATTACCTTAGGAGAGGCTCCTGGATGTGGGGATCCCATATTAGGGAGTATGAACTTATTTTGTCATTTTTACAACTCTTGATTCTTCTTACCATTTTGCCTAATTAGCAAAGTTTCCTGATTAACAAATGACAGTCTCTCCAGCAGCATGTGCGTCCCTAGCCATGTTCTGAGCAATGACCCAATGTTACCTCCTTTTCACATCTTTGCAAGTCTAACAGGTGACAATAGTATCTCATTTTTTGTTCTATTTCATTGATTGCTTATAACATTGAACATTTTCACGCTTTCCATCTCTACTCTTTCTTCTATTCGTGTCATTTGCCCATTTCTTCTTCTTTTTTTTTTTAAGGTTTATTTTTTTGAGAGAGAGACAGAGTGTGAGCCAGGGAGGGGCAGACAGAGAGGGAGACACAGACTCTGAAGCAGGCTCCAGGCTCTGAGCTGTCACAGCAGAGCCCGATGCAGGGCTCGAACTTACGAACTGTGAGATCATGACCTGAACTGCAGTCGGATGCTTAACCGACTGAGCCCCCCATTTTTCTTCTATGAGAGTATGTACCTGTCTCCATTTTTTATCACAACTATTTTTCCAGTTTTTCCTTATTTTTTATAATTTTTTGAAGTACAGACGTTTTAGGTTTTCATATATTTAAATCTGTGATCTTTTCTTTCACAGTTTCTTCCATTTACTTTTATCCTAAGAATGTTTTCCTCATCTTGAGACCAGGTTAATATTCACTTCCATTTTCGTGGTTGGTTTGAATCTGTGGTTTGAATTTTAAGACTCTCTGGAACTTTCATGTATTTAGAATTCATTTTAGTATATATCATGGAGTGATGATCTAAATCATCTTGTTGCCAAAGAGCCAGTTTTTCCATTATCATTTTTTAAACCATCCCTATTTGTCTCCAGTGCCTTCATTATCATATTCTGTACTGAGTTTTTTTTTACATACGGGGGGACCTCTCCAGGCTGTGATCCGTTGTATCCCCTGGTGCCCTTACGCCAAAGACACACTTTTTCTCCCCAGTTGCTATAATATGTTCTCAGACTTAGTATTTCTTGTTTTCAAATCATTCTCAGCTCTTCCTCCCTGTTTATTTTCCAGATGAATGGTAGAGTCATTTTCGTGGAGTTCCAAAAACCTCCCTTTGGGGTTTTGATGAAAATTGCATTCAACCTATAAATTAATTGGGAAGAATCTGGCACCTTTACAACATTTTGCCTTCCCAACCAGGAATACACATATGGCACGTCCCCCCACATTTTCAAATATCCTTTTCTACGGCTCAGTGGAATTTTGCGGTGTTCTTTATACAAATTCAACACATTTCTTTTTACGGTATTTCCAGATTATTTTATATTTGGGGTACTTTTTAAAAAACAGAATCTTTTCCCCCTTCGGTTTAGATCCACTCTTTTTTTTTTTTTTAAATTTTTTTTTCAACGTTTTTTATTTATTTTTGGGACAGAGAGAGACAGAGCATGAACGGGGGAGGGGCAGAGAGAGAGAGGGAGACACAGAATCAGAAACAGGCTCCAAGCCATCAGCCCAGAGCCTGATGCGGGGCTCGAACTCACAGACCGCGAGATCGTGACCTGGCTGAAGTCGGACGCTTAACCGACTGCGCCACCCAGGCGCCCCCAGATCCACTCTTTTTAATATCACTTTTCCCCGGTGATTGCCAAGTACTGACAGTAATCTAAGTGAAAAGCATATTTGTTTCTTTCCAAGCTTATACACTCAGAGATTTAGAACCGGAACCAACCGTAAATATAGTTGCGTATATGATAAAAGTGAGGTCATGAGAGGTAAATTGATTTATTTAAAGATCATACAGCTTGTGAGGTGAGTGGCTAAACAGGCGAATGCTTCCAAATGTTCGTATTCTCCGTGTCAGGGACGTGTAAAGCTTAAATATCCAAAACCAAACTCACTGTCCTCCCCCTTGTGGTCATCTCCTGTGGCTGCTGTCACAATTCACCACAGACTTAGTGACTTAAAACAGCACACACGTATCGCCTTTTAGTTCTGGAAGTCAGAAATGCAAAGCGACCCCGCTGGCCTAAAATCAAGGGGTCAGCGGTGCTGCCTCACTTCTGGAGGCTCTAGGGGCAAATTCTCTTCCTCGCCCTTCTGGAGCTTCTGGAGGCTGCCTGCATTCCGTGGCTCGTGGCACCTTCCTCCATTTTCATAGGCGATGTCTTCACATCTCCCAAGTTCTCTCTGACTCTTCCTGAGTCTCCTACTTCCCTCTTCCACTTTTAAGGGCCCTCGAGATTACATTGGATGCACCTGGATAATCTGGGATAATCTCCCCCATTTTAAGGTCAGCAACCCTAATCCCACCAGCAGCCCCAGTCTTCCTTTGCCATGTGGCATCACCACACGTTCTGGGGATTAGGACGTGGACGTCTTTGGGAGGGCCATGGTTCTGCCTACCGCAGCAAGGAGGAACTTTCAGAATTTCTACTTAAGCACATTAGCTCTCTCCTCGAAGCTCGCCACGTCTTCCTGTGCTCTTTGGATTATGACCGAAACCCTTACATGGCTTGCGAGCTCCAGAGAAGTCTTATCCCCCTTGCCCCCCAGCCTCATTCGGCTGCACCCTCTTCCTCACTCTGTGCTCTGGCCACAGTCACTCTTTCCATTCCTTGAACATTTCTTGCTCTCTCTTGCCATGAGGCCCTCACATAGGCTATTACATCTGCCTGGAAAGCCCTTCTGCACCTCCCAACTAGCTCTCATCCCTCAGATCTCGGCCCCGTTCGGCTTCCTTAAGATCGAGGCCTTCACCAGGGCGCCTGGGTGGCTCAGTCGGTTGGGCATCCGACTTCAGCTCAGGTCACGATCTTGCGGTCCGTGGGTTCGAGCCCCGCGTCGGGCTCTGGGCTGACGGCTCAGAGCCTGGAGCCTGCTTCGGATTCTGTGTCTCCCTCTCTCTCTGCCCCTCCCCCGTTCATGCTCTGTCTCTCTCTGTCTCAAAAATAAATAAATGTTAAAAAAAAAAAAAAAAAAAAAAAGATCGAGGCCTTGACCTCCCCGCCCGGTCCTGCATCCCACCGTCTAGTAGCACCTTCTCTCTTTCCTTCAGAGCACTTAGCACAGTGGTGATTTTACTTTGCTCAGAATTACTTAATTCTCTCTGGTGGCTAAAAGCTGCAAGGAACTCTGTTTCTTCGTTGCTCACCCATATGTCTTCAGAACCTAATGCCCCTGGTCCCTAGCGGGCTCTCAGTATGTGTCCCATGAATGAGTAAATGAACTCACTAGCCTATTTCTAAGAAAAAGCATTTTTAGTGAATGTGTTCACTGACATATTTATAAAAACAAAAAGACTGGGGCTTTTTCAAAGTCCAACAAATAAGTAAATTATTAAAAATCCATTTGATAAAATCATATATAGCCATTAAAAATGAAAGTGAATGAGGCATCTGGGTGGTTCAGTTGGTTAGGCATTCGACTCAGGTCATGATCTCACGTTCATGGGTTCGAGCCCCTCATTGGGCTCTGCCCTGTATGGAGCCTGATGGGGATTCTGTCTCTCCTTTTCTCTCTGCCCCTCCCCTGCTTGCTGGCTCTCTCTCTCTCTCAGTAAATAAATAAAAACTTAAAAAAAAAAATTTACAAAATGAAAATGAAGCCATAGCATTGGGGGGGGCGGGGGAGGGGAATGTTTATATTGTGTTTAAAATAGAAGGATATTACTCTCTCTGTGACCCTCCCCTGTTCATGCTCTGTCTCTCTCTGTCTCAAAAATAAATAAACGTTAAAAAAAAAAAATTAAAAAAAAAAAATTAAAAGGGGTGCCTGGGTGGCTCAGTCGGTTAAGCGTCCGACTTCAGCTCAGGTCATGATCTCACGGTCCGTGGGTTCGAGCCCCATGTCGGGCTCTGAGCTGACAGCTCAGAGCCTGGAGCCTGTTTCAGATTCTGTGTCTCCCTCTCTCTGTGACCCTCCCCCGTTCATGCTCTGTCTCTCTCTGTCTCAAAAATAAATAAATGTTAAAAAAAAAAAATTTAAAATAGAAGGATATTAAATACTCTTATGCTAATCAGCAGGAGAAGTACCAAAATGATCATAGCAATTGGTTCTAGATCATGGGATGGTGAATATTTCTTTTTTCCTGTGTCCAAACTTTCCCGTTCACGTGTTCAGATATTCAGCACACATTTCTTGCATCCACTGTGGGCCAGGCACTGCGTCAGGTGTAGAGAACACACAGTGAACTAGATGTATGTGGTCTCAGCCCACTGCAAGGTTGCAGCCCACTGCAAGCCCAGTAAGGAGGAAAACTAATAATAATCATCACACAGATGGACTGGTATTCATGGACTGTTGCTGTATTCGAGAAAACATGGGTTCTTTTACCATAGTGTGCACCACAGGCTAAAGAAAATATTTTTATTTGGGGCGTCCATTATCATTACGGCATTAAAAAATTTTTTTTAATGTCTGTTTATTTTTGAGAGAAAGAGACAGAGCATGAGCAGGGGAGGGGCAGAGAGAGAGAGGGAGACGCAGAATCCGCAGCAGGCTCCAGGCTCTGAAGTGTCAGCCCAGAGCCCGATGTGGGGCTCGAACTCACGAACCGTGAGATTGTGACCTGAGCCGAAGCCGGATGCTTAACTGACTGAGCCACCCAGGCACCCCTATGGCATTAAAATTTTTAATTGTGGAGGGTGGGGAATTGTAGGAGAAATAATACCATTTTCTTTAGGCTTTGAAGGGGATACCCTAACTTGTCTCTCCAACTCTTCATCACCGCTTTTCTGTACATTCTAGAAGGAAAACATTGGGAGTCAAGGTGAACTTCTTTTGGTTAACTTAGTTTGACGACGTTAAAAAGATTTGTGCAGGTGGTCATCAGGATGCCACTGATGCCTGCCCAGTTCAGACTCCTTCCCAAGCGTTTGGTGGGTCCTCAGCCCCCACTTCTAGGAAACCGAAAAAGCAGAGTTTTGCCACCATCAATTCTCTCGGTTTCATCTTCTCACACTTACGCACTCAGTGACTGTGCCTCTGTGCTCGAGCATAATGTAAATACTTAATTTGTTTAATAAATATCCTGAAACATCCTCTTTGAGTTGTTACTAGAAGGGCACGAACCTTTTAACTCACTTAGTCAGCGCAGATCAACACTTAATGTCTTTAATGATGATCTAGATCTTTTTTAGTGGCTGAAAATCTCCGTAATCAATGATGTGGCCCTGCCTGGAGGCATGAAAGACTAGATAATGGGCAGAAAATGTCACGCTGGATGGGGCTAGTAATTTGAATCCCTGAAATCAGTATTAGCGTGGCCATTTATAGGAGAGGCCGGTTTCTTCTCAAGGCTAGAAAGAGCCCACCAGCACCCCAGTATCCCTTAGTGATTTACGCATTGCTGAAACCCTCATGATGAGCCAGTTCCTTTGCTCAGCGCTTCTCCCCCATCCACCTACCCAGCAAGGTCAATGCCACGTCAGCTTCTAGTACAGTGGTCACCCACCTCAGAAGTAATTCTCGGTGCTGGGCAGGAGGGGGTATCATGGAATCTATGAGACCTTATTAAGGAGGGTGCATCCTCCTATCTTCCCCCATCCCCGTATCAACCTTGAGAATTTCATTTTCATTTCAGGGATAGAACACAAGTCCTGTTTTCTAGCTGTTACATGAAGAAGCACTCCCAGGTTTCAGTCCTAAAATATCCCCTCTGAACTTACACTTGGAGTCCCTTGGTCTTAGCCTAGGATTTGATTAATTTAGCCATGTGCACATTCTCTGCATCTCATAATATTCTTTTTTTTTTTTTCAACGTTTTTTTTTTTTTTTTTTTTTTATTTTTGGGACAGAGAGAGACAGAGCATGAACGGGGGAGGGGCAGAGAGAGAGGGAGACACAGAATCGGAAACAGGCTCCAGGCTCCGAGCCATCAGCCCAGAGCCTGACGCGGGGCTCGAACTCACGGACCGTGAGATCGTGACCTGGCTGAAGTCGGACGCTTAACCGACTGCGCCACCCAGGCGCCCCACATCTCATAATATTCTAAACACTTGTCATATGCCCTCTGAACCTTCTTTATCTCTTTCGACTGAAATTCTCATATTAAAAGCCCTCGTGGTCATTCCATTTGGCGTGACTTTGTGATTATAGGTAGGCTTTATTAATAGAGAGCTTCTGATAATGTGAGGGAATTGTTTCATTATGAAATGTTATTTATTTTCTATGTTGTTTATTACTGTCCACAGACCCAGAGGTTTCAAATGGTGGGATCATGTTGTAAACGAAGGCATAAGTAATTTATTATAATTATTCTGAACTAAGGCCAGATTTCCTACTGGCTCAGTGATGCACATCAATTGGAAATGGGCTGAGATGTAAAATCTTATTTTCCTAAATGGATTATTTAAAACTAAAGTGTAAACAATTAAAAGCATTAATTTTTATAAATTGTTACATCGTCATTTAATGGAAAAACAAAAACAAAAACCTGACCTGATAGAATTTTAAAACAATGTTTCTTTAAGCTATATAGAGCAAGTCCCTCGGATTTCTGGTGAGGCTCCGCTGACATAGTGTGATTTGGCCATGTCACAGTCCCTAGGGTGACTGTCAGGTCCTGTGCTCTCCTTTGAAATGTGAGTGCTTTTAATTAGATGGGGCAATGGCTAGTGTTTGTTTTTCTGTTATTATATTATTATCATTCTGTTGCCAGAACTCCCAGTCTCATCTAATTGTCAGGGAGGCTGGAGCGTGTGGTTTAGGAAGAGAAGCAAATAAATTTTGTTGAACACGTGGCAGGCTCTGCCACGGAATCAAACTTTACCCATGTCGGAATGGATGACCCGTTATCCCAGCTCCTTGTCTTGCTTCCTCTCACCTTTGGTGAGTTCCTATATGCACGTTCTGGGTGCCGTTCTCGCTCATTGATTGCTGGGCCTTAATCACACTTTTAATTACCGAAGCTCTGTGTTATGTTTTGATACATGTTTATTTCCTAAAAAGTATTCTCAATCTTCTGGTGCATTTACTTTTCCAGATAAACTTGCGGTACAATTTATCAAATTTCCTTTAAAATGAAACAAACAGGGGCGCCTGGGTGGCTCGGTCGGTTAAGCGCCCGACTTCGGCTCAGGTCATGATCTCATGGTCCGCGAGTTCGAGCCCCGCATCAGGCTCTGTACCGACAGTTCAGAGCCTGGAGCCTGCTTCTGATTCTGTGTCTCCCTCTCTCTCTGACCCTCCCCCGTTCATGCTCTGTCTCTCTCTGTCTCTCAAAAATAAATAAACATTAAAAAAATTTAAAAAAAAATAAAATGAAACAAACAAACAACTAAGCAAACAGAAAACCCTTCCTGTCGTGTATCATTAAAAACATGTTCTATTTGAAAACATGACACCATTAGAGAAAATAAGCATTATTTGACATTGGTGTCTTCTGACTCCGAGGAAGTATGCTTTTAAAAAGCAAGCTTCCTAGCACACAGTGGCTAACAATGTTATTAGGGATTTATAAACGGCTCGAATGTTTATAGTTCATATTTCAACTTCAAGTCTGTTTGTTGCATTAGCAAAATGAAGCTCATTAAGCCTTATTCTTTTGGTCCATCTCTCCAAGCCTCTGAACCCACTAATACTCAGCTTTCTTGTCTGGAAGTATGTAATCTTTCCCACATTACACTTGAAAGTTCAGCTCATTCCTAAACCTCCAGTCAAGGATATGAACTTGTTGCTTTCAGAGAGGCCACATCTGTGCACTGAGCCATTACGCCATCTGTTAAAGTGGTCAGAGTTCATTTTATTGCCTCCTTTGTGGAAGGACTTGTACTGTAAAAGCGTGTGTTATTGAAAACATAATTTTCCTCATCATTATGCTTTCTTTCTAGCCGGATCATAACCTGCGAGAAATCTATTGAGCAGAGAGTGAAAAGCTCTTCAGAATAGCTGTTCTTAAGAGATTAAATGATTGCCATCTCTGTCCCATTTCTTTTATCTCATAATCAAGTTCAAGATGATACTAGATATCTCAGCTGAAGTGATTATATATTTGAAATAGAAATGGCTTTATCTCCATTCATATTTCACACTGTTGAAGGCAGGATCATTTTTCCCCCATTTACATTCATATATGTGTATGGTTCTTTACAACTGTCTGCAGGGTTAAAGATTCAGAGTACTTTTTGAAGGCAAAAATAGCTAACAGGAGTTTGGTTGTATTTTTAAATTTTCTATGCACAAAGACACTAAGTTAAAATCCAACTTAGATCCGTCAAAATTTAGAGCTGTATCAAATCTTGGCAAGTCATAGCCCAACCATTCTATTTGACAAGTGAAGAGCTTGGGATTCAGAGCAGCTAAGACACTTGCCCAAGGTCACACAGCCTCCCTGAGATGAAAGCTCACTCCTAGGCCATGTCTGCTGAACCACGCTGCCCCCCGCCCCGACCCCCACCATAGTCAGAGTGAGCCTGTCATACAGACTCTGCTGTGGGGAAAGAATGGAAGAGCTTGTGACCCTAAAGCATAGGAACCAGATTTTTCTTTATAATTACTTCAAAGATGTTCACTTTGGCTTTTGTTCTTTATCCTTAAAGCTGTCTGATCTGTGCTATTTTCTTACATCACCATTTCTCTTCCAGAGATTCAAACTGAGAAAAAAGACCATGTCACTGTTTATTAGCAGCTCTGCTAAAACACTCGACAGGGAAGGAATATGAAACTATTTGCCGGAAGTGAGGCATTGGGCCGTATGTTGATTGCATTTATCCACATGCCCACAAGTAGTCAATAATCAAGCGTACTGAAATTACATTCTTTCCTCCTTTTAAAATATTTCTAGCTTTAAATAAGCCTCCTCATTTTTAAAACCTAGTAAATAGGAAAAAGTGAGTCATTATTTATAGTTAATCACTTTTGCCAGCTGTGACTGCATTTCACATCCATTTTTCTTTTTTGTCTTGGACGGGGGAATCTATCCTGTCGCTCTTTAAGGAAAAAACCATACTGGTCCCACCAATAGCCTCACAGTTAAGGCGCTGCAAACAGGGATTTTTGCTGGATACGGCAAGAAAAGTAACTTCTTTGAATGCAGGATTGTGGAGAATAATCCAGAATCTTGAGATAGCACCTAACAGGAAAATCTGAATTATTTCCGGGTTCGTTTTGAAGTGGAATAATCATTTCAAAAATACTGTCTTTATGAGTGCCTATCCTATGTCTACCCAGTTCCAGATACTGCAAGGTTTAGAAAAGATTTCAGACGAGATCCCTGGCATGTCAGGACACTTTCACTGAAAAGCGTCAGGCGTCCATTTCAGACCATCTTGAACAACCAAGCAACACTACTGGGTCGGGTGACTAAGAATTTTGACCTCAGGCTGCTTCCAGCCTGGTTTGATTAGCCTCCAGCTCGCTCTGCTGTTTTGACTCTTTCACCCCATTCGCAAAGCTGTGTGTAGCCTCATTCGCAAAGCTGATAATTGACATTTACAAGCACGTGCAGAAATTTTTGGATCAATACACCATTGGCTCCCAGAACCAATGGAGATTGCATCGGTGCGGTAGAAAAAGGACTATGGTCGTACCAAGCCTCGCCTCTGCATCCCAGGAAGGGCTTCTCCTTCGCCCACAAACAAAACTCCTAGGCTTCATTATGGTTGAGCCAACTCTTTACCAGTCCATAGTGGCCAGGGGAGAGATGTCATGTCCCAATTGGCCAGTCAATCCTTGAACCCAATCGCTGTGGTTAGGATGGTAGGATTATTAGTGATTGGCTGTAGATCCCACTTCTGGAACTTGGGATGGGAAACCATCCCCCCCAAATCATATAGCTGCTGAGCAGCACAGAGGGTGTAGGATGGATGCTGGGGAAGGATCTAACAGCATCCACTGTTGTCTTTCATCTAGAAAGCCGAGCCTGGTCCTAATGAGGCCAAAGTCTTGCCTGGCTTGTGTCATTCTCTGTTCCTGACGTGATCTGGCCATCCTTTTATCCTTCACAGTTCATCCTACGTGGCCAATTCTACCACCTACGACTCATGGCCGGTCCATAGCTGTACCTCTGTATCCAAAAGGCCCTCTCTTCTACTTACGAATATATTGTCTCATGCTGAAGGAACAACTAATTGTTGACAGACTAAGTATCATTAAATAAGCCATGTATATTAGAGAATGCCTCTCCTGTCATTTTCTGGTGACCCCTGACATGGCAGTTGTCTGGAGCTTAAAACTTCAGAGCTCTTCTTAAAGGCAGTATTTCATTGGCTCTAAAAAATTTTCCAAGTAGAGGAACCCACTGATCTATTTCAAGTAGTGAGGTCCCTCTTACCTGAATGAGACCCTTAACATGGCATGTTATTGCTGATGACGATCCAGGTGCCCCACGGGAACTTCACCTCTCGAAATAAACTTTCTACTATGTCTCAGCCTGGGATCTTACTGAAAGCGGACCTTGCAATGAGGAATCACATTCAGTTTGTTTGTTTGGAAGATGGCCGCAGGGAGCACGAGCAGAACAGAGAATGAAGGCCAAAGCCCCTACAAAGGGTCTGTTAACCGTGTGTTAACAAAGAGTTCGTCCCTTCTGGAAGCAACTAGAGCTCAATCCCACGAGAACCTCCAGTGAGCCAAGACTACGACCTCAGAGCAGGCTGCCTGCCTGAGGGACAGGAGCGAGCTGATATCCACTGACGCCTGTTCCCTCACTGGGCAAGGGTCGTCCCGTGGGGTGTGTTACCTCCTTAGTTTTTCATCCTTCCAGATTGCATGTATGTGAGGACCACACCCAGTGTTAGCAGTCCCAGGAAGACAGTGAGAGATACTCGGTGTGGGGTGTCCTGAGGGGAGGCCCTCCAGCCATGGCTGTGCTAAATGATGGGGGGCGAGAACACGAGGTGGGCACGTGGGGAGTCAACCTCACACTGCACAGCCAAAGTCACGCAGGCGCCTAGAAAAGACCAGAAATCATCTACATATCTTTTTTTTTTTTTATCTCTCCTGCGTGTCTGAATGGCTTTTCTTAACACATGTCTTTAAAAAGGTAAAATTAATAAACACATTACCAACTGGATTGCCATAGAGCCCTGCAGGACTCTCATCAACAAAGAGGCAAGCACGCCCGTGGAAAGAACCAGCGGGTTCCTCAGAAGAGAAGGCTGCTTGCGGGAGAAGCTGTCATCATCACATCTTCAATTGGCGGGTCCTCTCATCCCCAGCAGGGGCTTCTTGCTTGGAGGGTAATTTTTATTCTCACTGTTCAGTCAGGATGACAGCTTTGTCCCTAATGTGATGGCAGTTTTGACTTTAGTTTAAATTATTCCATAAAGAATCAAAGAGAGAGAGATTCTCTCTCCTTTTTCCCCACCCCAAAAATTCCACTAAGAAAACTTTTCTAATTTAAATCTTTGCCTCCACATTAAATTTCTCATTCATGTTTCAGGTGAATCAAATACACCGTCAACTTTCAAAACCCTGTGTGACTATCACAGTGACTCAAAATAATTGCTGTCTGTCAGTGTGTTTGCTGGGAACACAGATATGCCTGTCACTGGCTCTGTTATCATACCACGAGCTTGCCTCTCAAGTGCGGTCTTCTCTGGGCTCAATTCAGAACCTTAGCGTCGGCAAGCAGAGTGTTGAGGCAATTATCTGCATAATCCATCCAAGGAACATGTGTGCCTCAGCTGCCCCTGAAATCACCTGTTTTTTAAAAAAAAAAAAAGTCTTTAAAGCAATTATTTTAGTAAGTATAGATTTAGCTGTAATGTTCCAAAGAATCGTCTCCAACTTTGGTTCCTCTAGCTTAGTGCTTTTCAACCAGGGATAATTTTGTCCCTCAAGGGACACTTGGCAATATTTGGAGATGTTTTGGGCTGTCAAAGCTGGGGAGCGAGGAGAGAGTGTGCTACTGACATCTCAGGGGTAGAAACCAGGGATGCTGCTAAAATTCCTGATCCCTGCAGTGCACGGGACAGCCCCCACAATAGAGAATTATCCGGCCCAAACCCTGCCCTAGCTGGTGAGGCTTTATGCATTGTAAAAGACGGCCATCTTTTTAGAAAATTGGGACTAAAAGAAAATATTCCTTCGGTTGAAAAATATCAATAATATTAAGGAATATTTTAAGACAAAGTAACCCGTAAGAGAAGTTTCCACTTAACATTTCACATTCAAGTTCTGCCCAAATGAGTTACATGTTTCTCAGATTGCAATTATAATACATTCTAGTTCGTATTCTTGTTGGCACTTAAAAATATCACTTTTATAGTCTATCATTTTATTTTATTATTTTTTTTAATGTTTATTTATTTTTGAGACAGAGAGAGACAGAGAGAGACAGAGCATGAACGGGGGGGTGGGGTCAAGAGAGAGGGAGACACAGAATCTGAAGCCGGCTCCAGGCTCCGAGCTGTCAGCACAGAGCCCGACACGGGGCTCGAACCCACAAACCGCGAGATCATGACCTGAGCCGAAGTCGGACGCTTAACCGACTGTGCCACCCAGACACTCCATTCCTCATTTTTAATTTTTAAAAATCACGTATGTAATCTTTTTTAAGTAACTTGGGCAAAAGCACGTACTCCAATCTGAAATCTGGCTTTGGAGACCTGGCCAGGCGGCACTCTTAAATTATTTTACAAAAACTTGTTTTCCAAGAAATTACTGCTTTGAAGACATCACAAGAAATGGTTATCACGTAAATATTTTTGTACAAGAAGCGTTTACTACTTGTGAAAAACACTCTACATATTTTTAAAATTAGAAAAAACCCTATGTTTCTCTTCAGAATGTATTAAAGCAACACTATGTCCTACCTTAGTAAAAGATTCACAGTATGAAACCCTGGCTCCTTGCAAGGCAGGGACGTTGGAGTCCACACAGCGTCACAAAAAGGAGAGAACAGAATCTTGCTTAACCAATCAGGACAAAAGAGACAAATGTTAAAGCTCATGCTGATGAAAGTAATTATAACCACTTATGAGTCAGAAAATGTTTATAGTTTAACAGAAAACTGCCAGAACCTAGCTAAATGGACAGAGTCTGGTCTTGCCTGAAATTCTCAAGATAGCCCAGTACCCGCCTGGGTGTTTCTGTGCTTCACAGTTCAAATAGCGTCGTCTGGAAGCCCCAGTCTACACCCTGCGGGATTTTAAAGCACTTCCCACGCTTTTGTACAGCTCCTGGAAGGCCTATGACTCTGCGCTCTCATTTCTCTGCAGTTAATTCGGTTGATGCATCTGACCATTCCCCACTTACTTTTCTTGCTTGCTTCTGCACCTGCTCAGGTGGAACTCATCTGCTAACTCGGTCTTCAGCCTCTAGGTCCACACAGACCCCCACCCCACCCCAAACAGCATCCCTACTAGAGTGCGAGCCTGTCGAACCCCTTGCTGACGATAGGGGAGGTTATACCAAGTGATACGGACGCCTTTGAAGCACACGGTACACGAAGCGGTTGATTAAAGGGCTTCTGATCGCTGCATCAGTGCAGGCTTTCTCATGGGCCATTTCCCTTCACATAGCATCCCAGCCTCCCGCTTCTCGGCAGCCCCTTCTTCGCTCTCTCTCTTTTATCTGGCTTGTCATGCCCTTCCACCCCGAGGGGCCTCAGTTGTTCGTGCTGAGTTACACAGAACAGCTCAGCTCTCCTGAGTCTCTGCTCCACAAGTCAGTCCCTTTTGCATTTCAGAAACAAGCCAGCCGGAAGGCCTTTCATTTAGCTGGACCGACGTTTCTGGAAAGCCGTTATTGTTGTTAACAGCATTTATTTTTCCCCTCGTACATCCGCAGGAGCCTTATTAATTCCTTTGAAAAGCCAGTTCTGAGATAGAAGCTTATATACTCATCTGCATCCGTGTCCTCGTGTCTGGTGAAGAGCTACCACGTAGCTGGATTCAAGTGCCCGGGCTTCAGCTCTCGGGCAGGGTAGACTCAGACGTGGCAGGTGTCCGCCTCAGTTTCCAATGTCTTGCTCTATATCTATCTCTGTATTGTTCAGCCCGACACCCAAGGGACTCCTTCCATCCGTGTTCTGCTCTGCAGTCTCATTTTCCAAAATTCGTCTCTCACTTGGTCTCTCTTGTACCTAGCCTGTGTTCACAAAATGCGATTGGGCGTGGAGACCATAGCTGACTCTCGCTTACGGGTCCCCGAGGGGTGGTTCCTGGGGGCCTTCTGCGGTGTGTATTCTTTCTCTGGCTAGTTTCCAGACTCCATAAAAACAGCGATGAGGTGCTCTCTTTCTCTGACCCCCCCCCCCGCCCCAGCCCCCTCCCGGGAGGTAGTAGATATTCCATAATGTTGTCGACTCTCGCTCCAGATTCGTTGGTTCCACAAATTCTTCCACTCTGCAGACATTTGTTGTCTCCCCTGGGCCGAGAGGTGGGGACACGGCCAGAAACCAAAGAAAGTTCTCCCCGTCCCTGAGTTCATTTCGAGTTGGTGGGGGATTTTAGCGCGACATGTTGTGCTGCTGACGAAGAGACGGCACCCTCGCCTCTCAGAACTAGAGGGAACTGTTGAGGGTGAATGCGGTGAACGGAAATGGTGCAACTTGGTACCTAATGACGTCTCCTCATCTCAGTGCACACTACTTCTACCCACCAGCCATATCTGCCCTTCTGTCACGCCGTGATTCAAGTGTGGGTGCTGTGAAACCTTCCCTCTTCAGAGTAATTCCGCCTGCAATGAAAAACAGTATGTTTTAGCTTTTCAAATTATAGCTCTGCAATGTGAATTTCCTCTTCCCTCTCCTTGAGACAGCCAGCCCTCTCTTATATTATATTATATTATATTATATTATATTTACATATGTATATATATATGTGTGTGTGTGTGTGTGTGTATAAGTATATGAGGAGGAGGAAAAGCCAGAAGATAGAAAGTATTGTACCATGTCTCATTACAAATATAAACATAACATTCCTCCATTCATTACGTGAATAAAATGCCACCACAGACCTTGTGAGTAAACATTTCCATTTTAACACTTCTTGGTTACACTGTGTCCATTTTCTGCTGGGAAGCTTTGGCAAACACAGCGAGGAAAATAAGTTAATGTAATCACAATGAAGGTTGTTCACTGAGAAAAATCAGTTAAAGGGATTCCCTTTTCTGCAAGCATTCAGCATCTGGGTAAGTGAATAAACACATTTTCTCGGAAGCAGTTTATCCTAAACATTACTTTTCTAGGTCGTCCTCTTAACTCACCCTCCGAGATTTATAGTGCAGCCATACCAGTTCAGAGTGGAAAGAAAAAAGGCCAGTTATCTAATCCAATTCCTTGGGGGAAATACTTAGGCAATATTAAGAAATCTTCAATGATCTAATTTAATAAAAGTGATGGTTGCTATTCCATAGTCAGCCACATGTGATACTGATTATTTCTAATCCCTTAGAAGAGAGCTGACATTCTGCTTTTGGTCCTGTATAGCGTGAAATCATCATGTGTATTTTACCAAAAGGAGTCGCAAGAATAATGGCGTCCACAGTCTGTAGTCATTTTATACTAACACACTGCAATGTGGTTCTGCCCTGGGGCAGAGAAGTAGGGATTTTCTCTACTTCAAAAGAATGAAAAATTATCATCACTATCCAGAACCATTATAGACTTCAGAGACTTTGGCATGAAATATTCAGAAAGTTTATTTTAGAATTCAATATTTTAAAAGCCTGCTTTAAAACTATTACAGTGATTAGTGGCTCTGTTACTTGGGCCAGTCTTTTCTGTAAAACGCCCTCTGTCCTGGTGGATGTCAACAAAACGGAGTTTGCATCAACTACAAATGCTCCGCATAAGGAATGTAATGCCTTGTTTATTTTTTTTTTAATTTTTTTTTTTAACGTTTATTTATTTTTGGGACAGAGAGAGACAGAGCATGAACGGGGGAGGGGCAGAGAGAGGGAGACACAGAATCAGAAGCATGTAATGCCTTGTTTTCGAATGCCGTCCCCCCTGCCCCCAACCAGGAGCTGTGACCACTACTCATCAGGTATCCTCTCAAACATACTTCTTAAATAAACGTTACTTGTCCCGGTAATGGTCGAAATGTGTCGCTAATGCCGTGCGATGTGAGTTCTCTTACCCTGTGGTGTGGGCGCTATTTCTGTCCCTGTTGAGGGAGCAATGGTCCTGTCTCAGCAGTACTAGGGACACACAGCTGAGGCCACCCACACTCTCAGCCAACCAGCCAGAAGCTCACATCTTCACGGCTTCTCATGGTCAGTCAGCAAAGCTTCCTAGGTGTTTGTGCGGATTTAACAGAACTTCCCAGGCCACAAGTGAAGCCAGTGAAAACATCGGCAGCTAGAGTTAGCCACGTGAAATTGCAACACAACCACTTTTCTCTGGAATATTCTATGTAAGTAGAGAGGCAACGTGCAATAGAGTGTATAGAGAGCCTTGGTTTGGGAATGTAATGGTCTTTTTTTTTTTTCTTAATGTTTGTTTATTTTTGAGAGAGAGACAGAGACAGAGCACAAGTGGGGGAGGGCAGAGAGAGAGGGAGTCACAGAATCCAAAGCAGACTCCAGGCTCCGAGCTGTCGGCATAGAGCCTGATGCAGGGCTTGAACCCACAAACCATGAGATCATGACCTGAGCCCAAGGTGAACGCCTAACCAACTGAGCCTCCCAGGAGCCCCTGGAAATGCACCCGTCTTGATCTGAGGTCCCCGTCTGCTACTTGAGTAGCAGTGTGGTCTTGTGAAACTGGTGTACCGCTCTCAGCTCAGTGTTTCTGTCTGTAAAGTGGACCCATCTGCATCATGCAGACATTCAATGAGACGAGGAGCGTAAAGGCAGTACAGTGCAGGTATCAATCACTCCCATTATCGCCGCTTGTTCCCAAAACGTTTTTCTTCTCTCTCGTTGGTTTATTCCACATTTCTGTTGTGTAATGCATATGTATTTATTGACACATCACAGAAAAAACATGCAGGATGACTAGAAGAAGAACATCATTTCTGCTTTTCTTTAAAAACCTGTGCATTTGGCTTCATTCCTTTAAATGTATGATATATTATTTTCGTTGGTTTTAATCAATACCTTTTCCTTTCCGTCCCACCTTAGGTATATCGATGTAGGAAAAAAACAAATAGGCATCACCTTTTGCCTTCAAGTAGGGGTCTCTCCCAAATAGACATGCAAAGAAATAAAGATTCTGGAGTGCTCTTGATGCGTAAGCTTGACAAAAATAACTTGTAAATAGCTAAATATCTTTGCATTTCATTTTCCAGGGAAGTAGATCAAGACTCAGACGATCTTGTGAGCTTTAAAGACTTTGAATATGCCATGAACTATGGACGAAATGAAGCCTAACTATGGTGAACTGCGTTTGGCAACTTCTGGGGAGACAAAGAGATTGTAATGTGTATTTCCATGTCAGGCTCCACCCCTCTGCTCTGCTAATGATGTAATAATAAGGTTGCGTGCTTGTGATTAAACTCTTGGTCGTGGTTTGCAGATGCTGATACTACTTGGTTTTTTGTTTTGCTTTGTTTTTTTAATGTTTTTATTTATTTTTGAGAGAGAGAGAGCGTGAGTAGGGGAGGGGCAGAGAGAGAGAGAGGCACAGGATCTGAAGGAGGCTCCAGGCTCTGAGCTGTCAGCACGGAGCCTGACTTGGGGCTCGAACCTACGAACGGTGAGATCATGACCTGAGCCGAAGTTGGATGCTTAACCGACTGAGCCACCCAGGCGCCCTGATGCGGACACTACTTGTGTCTCAGAATCCTAGAGGGGGTCATGACAGATCATTTTCCATGCGGCCAGCAGCCCTGAGCCAGGCTGGTGCTGGCACTCCCACTGGGGCCGGCCCCACCTTCCCCTTCACTCTCAACCCCCCACACCCACCCACACTACAGGCTCCACTCACTAGTCCTCCCCACTCCACACACGTGCTCCCTGATTCTCAGTGGTTCCTACTGTCTGGAGAGAGGTCACTTTTTCCTGCCGATGGTACCCGTTTCCTTCACGCGTTCAGCTTTGGTCAAACAAGGAATAGCACCCGTGTGTACTGAGCGCAAAGCATGGAGAAAACAAAGACTTAAGATTTCTTTAAGATCTTGTATCCGGTGTCAGAATCATCACTGCAAAGTGTCCCCAGTGGCACTCGCTGTACAAGATAAAAAAAAACCAGATTGGGCTGACACAAGCAAGCCTTCTCCAGCTCTATGCAGAGGAAGACCAGAGTGTAGGAAGGAAGGATATTGGAGGCCAAAGGTTTATTTGCACAGCCCTCTCGGATGACTTGGGCCTGGGGTTCCTGCAGGGACCCAGCTGCCCCGTGCGGCACACTTCCCGGGTCTGGGTGGCTCTGCCTGCGTCAGGGGCCTTAGCCATCTGTGTTCACACACTCCATCTTCAGCCCGTCCATATGTGGGATCCGATAATTGCTGCACTGGAACAAAAACTGTGACACTGGACCTTCAGCGCTTTTAAATAAATACTGGTATCAGTGCCGGTATTTTGTCTGTAAGTGTTCAGAAATCATAGCATGAACGTTAGGAAAACATCGAATATAATTCTCAGTTTAAAAGTAGTACATGTTTAAAGATCAAGTAAAACCGTACATTTGTAAAATAGAAACATTAAACACGCATCGATCTATCACACACTATTAGCGAATACACTTAACAACCAGGTCTTAAACTGTTATAAGTCAAAGGAGCCCAAGGAGACAAAACAATATAATGTGATGTTCTTGGAATAGAAAAAAAGGACATTAGGTAAACACTGATAATGAATGGACTTTCGTTAATAATAAGTACTATCTTCACAATTTTTCTGTGAAGCTAAAACTGTTCCACAATAAAAAGGTGTTTAAAAAATCTTATTCTGGGGCACCTGGGTGGCTTAGTCCATTAAGCATCCGACTTCAGCTCAGGTTATGATCTCGCGGTCTGTGAGTTCAAGCCCCGTGGCGGGCTCTGTGTTGACAGCTTGGAGCCTGGAGCCTGCTTCGGATTCTGTGTCTCCCTCTCTCTCTGCCCCTCCCCTAATCGCTCTCTGTCTGCCTGTCTGTCTGTCTCTCTCTCAAAAGTAAATAAACATTAAAAAAAAATAAAAGATCTTATTCAGAAATTAACAAACTAAACGTTATCAAAAATGAAGAAAATTTTGAAAATCATTGAGAAGTACAAATGAAATATTGTTTCAAAAACAAAGAGGATCCAGGGTATGTTCGAGTATTATGTGTGTTTTAGTTTTTTTTTTTTTTTTAATGTTTGTTTACTTGAGAGAGAGAGAGAGAGAGAGAGCTTGCGTGGGGGAGGGACAGAGAGAGAGGGAGACACAGAATCCGAAGCAGGCTCCAGGCTCTGAGCCATCAGCACAGAGCCCGACGCGGGGCTTGAATTCATGAACCGTGAGATCATGACCTGAGCCGAAGTCGGATGTTTAACCGACTCTGCCACCCAGGCACCCCTAGTATCGTGTGTTTTAGTACACATTGTTCCAGCTGATGGCAAGTCCTCTCTGACTCTGGATAAGAGTTTTGTTCAGGAAGTCTTTTCATCATAACTTAAATGGTTGAGTCATTGGTCTTCATCTCCATATGTAAGTGATACTGATTTTTAGGTTTTTTCAATATCAAAATTAGAGTAAACCACCAACAAAGCACCAGTATTTCAGTAATTGTCAGAATACCACAACCTCGTATTGCAGTCTATTTGGACCTCATTTCTCCTGGGAAACATGACAACAGAAAGAGAGGATTCACTTTCTCCAGTTGCTTTGGGAGGCAAGAGGCCAGGCTGGGAATAGCTGTCAGGCAACTCCCTCGACCCTGGATTAGTCCAGGTTTTTTTCGGTCTCAATGACAGAAACCTAGTCAAACTAGCTTAGATGGAAAGGGAACTTACTGGGAAATACTGGGCTAACTTAGGGAGGGCAGTGGTACAGCTGAGTCTCGAGAGAACTAGAACCTGCAGTGCGAGTACCTCGCACCGTCGGCCTCACACTGTTCCAAAAAGCAGTCGTCCCGTGATCTGGCCAGTTCCAAGTCCAAAGACCTCAGAAAGGAGACCTCGTTGGCCTCTGGATCAGTCAACTCTGGTTCCTCTAGAGGGTCCTCTAGACATGGTCACTGGGCACTCCCAGGTGTACTGAGGGCTGGTCACAGGGAGCAGAAGTTGATAAAAGCTAGACAGCCATTCCATTTTCTTTCTTAGAAGAATTTGCACCTAGTCTAGGATGGAGAGCCCCCCTCCCCCAAGGATTTGCTGCTTAGGAGGATCCAGGCTCTGAGAGCAAAGACCAAAAAGAAAGGGGAAGTGAGAAGCTGCTCATGTCACCTCCCCCTCCTTATCACTCCCCCTAGGCCCAATCCAAATCATCCTGTAAGCTTTCCCCTCAGCTTCTCACTTCCAGGCCCCAGTTCTGACCCTCATCCCCAGGCCACAGGATGCTGTCTGTTTACTGTGACCTTGTTGGTCTACCCTCCGTTGAATAGTCCAAGGGTGGGCATTTATGCAAGTTGATCAACTCCGTTCCTTCCCTTGGAAGACATCAAGAGCGAGAGTGAGTGATACATAGCAGTGCTCCTCTGAGTGGCTGAGCGGGTGGTTATGACTCAGGAGCAAATGGCAGACATGTTTTCCACCACGTGGCCTGGAAAACTGAGGCAGCTGGTTTGCAATGAGGGCAGAAAATGAACTAGTGAGAAGAGAACAAGAAAGAAGCTGGGGAAACCCTTTGATACTTGGTTTCTGGTGAAAGCTTGTGTGCAAAGCCCAGTCATAACCCTTTGGGTCCTATGAGGTAACGCTGTATCCCTCCAATAAATCTTTCTCCTCAAGCCAGCTGGAGTTGCTTTCTGTTATTTGAAACCGAGAGAACCCTAACTGTTATAAGCATAGAGCCAAGGACAGAGTCCTAGGTAACATCAACATTTACTGGGGCAGCAGAGAAAAGAGTCTTCTAAAGAGACTAGGAAGAAATAGTTGAAAATGGAAGAGGAAGCTGTTTGCACTTCTCTCTCCAACACCCAAGCCTCTACTTGACCTATCACCATAATCAGTTTCAGTCTTCCCTTGTGAGAACACTTCTCAAAGAGCTCACTGGTGATCTCCTAAAAGCCGAATCCACTGGCGCCTCTCAGACCTCACTGTACTCGTCCCTTCTCCTGGGCCCCTCTCTCTTTAGTCTCCATGACATCACCCTCTTGTGGTAGTTCTGTGCCCATTTTTCCTACTGTCTTTTACTGATCCTTCTATGGCCTCCCGTAAGTGTTTGTATTCTCCGTTCTCCTGTAATTGGCCAGTCTTCCTGACCAACATTCTCTAAGGATCATTTCATTTGCTCTCAAGACTTCAGCTAACACCTTGATGGCTGTGACTCCACAAACAAATCTTCATCATTAGTCTTGACCTCTGCTTAGCCCAGACCTGTGTTTTCATTTGCCTGTTGGACATTTCCACCTCAATTACAAACTCATTGAACTAAAACCAGACTTGTTGTTTCCTCTAATTTTCAAAATTGGTTTCTCACTCTGCTTTTTCTATTTCTGTTCATGGCAACCACCCGGCCACCCACCCGAGCTGTCATCCAAGCCAGCTGCCTCGGGGTTCTTTTCAAGTCTCCCCCATCTTCCTCCGCTCTGACACTCAGCCAGTCGCTGAACCCATCTGTGTCTGTGTCTGCAGTAACTCCATGCCATTGTCTCCTGTCCCATCACGGTCTCCCCCACTGCGTTCTGATTCCCACCCCCATTCGTTGCTCTTGTCATTGGTATAAAGAAGAGTAAAGGATGTGCTGATAAGTAAGAAACAGACCTGGCTGTCAGGAAATTTTGTCTAGCATGTCCATTATCTTCCCAAAGCACAGACAATATTATTTTTTCTCCTCTCAAAAGCTTTTAGTAGCCACCTTTTCTACTGGATAATGTCTCTACCTTTAATATGTCATCCAAAGCCCTTTATAGTCAGGTCTGAACTTACACATTCAGCTTCATCTTTCACAATACCTCTATCATCCCATCCCACAACTGGGTGACTCACACATGCACACAGTCCCTTAGCCCCCAAACACCAAAATGGCCCCAAATAGGAAAGTAACAGATAGCCTTAGAATTAATATCTGATGAGAATATAGGAAAATGCAACTATAAAATAATAAGATTCAGTTAAGGAAACATTGAGCCACCTTCATCCTAATGAATATTTCTCCCTCACAGTTGTCACCTTCAGAAGAGGGATGGGGACTAATTATGCTAACTATTTTGTATTTTTAAAAATTGTATTCTTGAAAATTTATTGAGATGGATATCCGTCATCTTCTTTTACAAATGAGGAAACAGTCTCTGAGAGTCTAAGTGACTTGACCCAGGCCAAGTGATGAGGGTAGGTGGAGGGTGTCAGGGTGACCATTCAAACCAGTCAGCCTGACTAAATGCAAATACCTTCCTACCATGCTTCATTGCCTCCAGTGGGAAAATCGTGACATTGGCCCATATTCTATATCTACATTTTGGTTTTGACCCAAACTGAGTCTATCCAGATTCACTGGCCACCCCAAGTCAAGCATCTAGCACATAATAGGTATTAAATATTAATTCCCATCTTATGCATCACCAGGCTTAACCCAAACTCCATTGGGTAATTAATCAAATGCACTTTCCATTGGGTTATTAATCAAAGATTTGCCACCAGAGACAATCTCTTTTAAAGTGTGCTGCAGGCTTTAAAGACAATTTTCAAAGAAGAGTTCTAGAAATGCTCTAAACAATGGAAACATTTTTAAAAATAGATGTGTACTATGTTTCTCCAATCACCCTACTTGGTGTTCACACTTCACTTACAGAAGTATAATTCAGGATTAATAACGAAACATTGGTTACTTTTTCTTGTAACTTTTGAGAAATCTGTTTAGAACCGCAGAATTAATTAAAATAACACATGAATTGAAATTTAATGGCATGAGAGTAGCCACTCACAAAGTGACCTTTCTTACACACAAATTTAAATTGACTTAGCCCCATGGATTGAAAAGTGGCTTAAAGCAATTTAACACAAAACAGTTGAAGTGCTCAATCTAAATTCCTTAGATTACTAAATTGGTAAAATACTCAGAAATGTGAATCAAAAAGAACATTATTGTAACTTCACAGAAAATGCAGAGTAATTTACACGAAAACATAAAGTGAAATACAAGTCAACTATGGTATGTGACTTGAAGATGAACAGTTTCAATAAATATTGGAAAATGGTTGACCAAGGGTCTAAAAACACATAGTGTCATAGTAACAGTAACAGGCACTGTAAAGTAGAAGTCAGGTTTGGCCGTCATCTTCGTTTCATCTTCATTTCAAAGAAAGAAGCTGACCTTGCTTTCGAATGTTTCGAAGGTCAAACATGGCAGCAATAGTCAATTTGTTTACTAAGCTTTCCCTACTGCTATCTGTATTGGACTGCTCGTCAGATGAAGTTTGTTTATTCGTGTCTTTTTTCCTCTTTTTCCTTCCCTCTTCTTTCTTTTGTTTTTACTGTCTGTCTCACATTGATAAATAGAATTAAATACATCGGGCCATCCAAGATTCAATCTGACCTGCTTTCTTGGCTGATATGCAAACTTAGATCAACAGGTTTTTTCCCCCTTATTGTAAATAGAAAACAAAATTCCAGGGTACTTTGTGTCTTTCATTAAATATGGAAACTTCTTGACCATTATCTCTTCAAATACATCTTTTACCACATTCTTGAAGAAATGTCCTCTCAGGCTCCAGTTATACATACATTATACTGATGATATTATCTGAAATGTCTCTCTGTTCTCCTCCTTCCCCTTCCCTCCTCCTCCACCTTCTTCCCCTTTCTCCTCCTCCTCTTCCTTCTCCTCCTCCTTTTCCTGCTCTTCCTATCTCTCTTAGTTTCACTTTCCATTCAGTAATTTTTACTCTCATTTATTGCTGGTGGGAATGCACAATGGTACAGCCGCTTTGGAAGACAGTTTGACAGTTTCTTACAAAGCTAAGTGTAGTCTCACCATATGATCCAGGAATCATAATACTCCTACATATTTACTCAACTGACTTGAAAACTTCTCTCCACACAAAACCTTGCACAGGAGTGTTTATAGCAGCTTCCTTTATAGTCACCAAAAACTAGAAGCTACCAAGATGTCCTTCAGGAAGTGAATGGATAAACAAAATGTGGTACAGCCATGCAATGGAATTATTATCCAGATAGCAAGTACACAAATTGAGCTATCAAACCACAAAAAGACATAGATCTATCTTAAAATGCATGGCAAGTAAAAAAAAAGCCAGCGTGAAAAACTATGATACCAATAGGACATTCTGGAAAAGGCAAAACTATAGTGACGACTAGAAGGTCAGTGATTATCAGGGTTTTTGTCAGAGTGTCGGTAAAATAAATGGGGCACAGGGAAGTTTTTTTTTAGTGTGGCAAAAATACAAGATAAGCCTGGAGCATCTTGTTGTGCTAGAAAGTAAGGAAGTGCTCAAAAAGCAAACAAATAAAAGAACCACATAAACAAGAGCCCCTTTGTTGACAGGGGGGATGACAAAGGTTTGTAGGAACCAACAGAAAGAGCTCCCAATGGCCACAGCCGGAATAATGTGAGCAACAACATTGATAAAGCAGTATTGAATTGCAATCCAAAGTATAAAATAAATGTCCATGAGGCCACACTGATTGAGTGAAGAAATACTGATAAACGATTGAGTCAAGAAATAAATGGAAGAGTAGAGACAAATCTCCTTTGCAGAAGAATTCCAAATAATCAATGTAAGTACTCAGCCCTCAAAGAGAGAGAGCATAACTCTCCATTCCTTAAGTGTGGACTGAATATAGTGACTTTCTCCCAAAGAGTACAGTACAGAAGCAGGGCGGGGGGTGGGGGGAGGGGGGGGGGGGTGGCACAGAGTTAACAGTGGAGAAACCTGACAATCACTACCCCAGCCAGGTGATCAAGGTCAATATTAACAGTAATAAACCATGCTGATACTATAAACCCTTACATAGGTGATGAAAATGGCATTTTACCTCTCTAGATTTTCTCCCCCAAACCCACAACCCCAGTCTAATCATGAGGAGAACATCAGACAAACTTCAGCTTGGAGACTTTCTACAAGATGCCTGACTAATAATACTCCTCAAAAATGTCAGGATCATCAAAAACAAGGAATGCCTGAGAAACTGTCACAGCCAAGAGGAGCCTAAGGAGATGTGACAACTAAATGTAACGTGATCTCCAGGATGGGATCCTGGCATAGGAAAAAGAAATTAGGTAAAAATTCAGTCAATCTGAGTAAATTAAGGACTTCAGTTAATATTTTTGTATCAATATTGTTTCATTCATTATAACGAGGTATAATAGGGTAAACTGGGTTTGAGATACTTGGGAACTCTGTACTATTTCATAATTTTTCTGTAGATCTAAAACTTATAAAATCAAAAGCTTATTTAAAAAATTTCATATTTTACTGTATGGCAGAAATTATATCCCATGCTACTGTCTAAATTCCTAATCAAAGTGTAGATAGATATCAGTTAAAAATATGCAAAGGAGGGATGCCTGGGTGGCTCATTAGATTGAGTGTCCGACTCCAGCTCAGGTCACGATCTCATGGTTCAAGGGTTCAAGCCCCACGTCGGGCTCTGTGCTGACAGCTTAGAGTTGGGAGCCTGCCTCAGATTCTGTGTCTTCTTTTCTCTCTGTCCCTCTCCCACTTGTACTCTGTCTCTCTCACTCTCTCAAAAATAAATAAAACATTCAAAAAAACTTTTTTAATATGCAAAGGAATACATAACTTTTTGATATAATGTTATGGGATACATTAGCAAAAAACTTTGAAGACCACCACTCTATATGGTACCTTTAGAGGACTCTTTGAACTCTCAAGGGTCAAGCCTTTGCCATAGGGAAGTATATTCACAGCCTCCTATATGATCTGGGTTGGTTTCTGACAAAGAAGAGACCTCATGTAGTTTAAAGTACCTGCTTTTGAGTTGCATTTGGAGAACCTTCAAAAAAACTAAGAAAAAAGTCCCCAGCTTTCCTATTATATGACTTTCAATATACATTTCAAGGAAAGAAATCCCTTAGCTTTGGACCTATTGAAAAGAAAGCCCTTTATTCTTCTTTTGAACTTCATAATTCCTCACAACACTGAGAAAACTGTAAGGGGTCATCCCCCCACAAGATATGCCTGTGTCGTCTCAAAAGGCCTGTTAATATGGCCAACACATGGAAACAACTTCAATGTCCATTGATGGATTCATGGATAATATATATATGGGTAATATATTTTATAAATATAAATATATATATATAACAAGTTCTGTATCCATGAATCCATCAATGGACTACAAATATTACATACATATGTTATATTGTAGAATAATGGAATATTATTGTGTTTTATATACATAACGTTTTATATATACATAACACACCTTTTAAAAAAAATTTTTTTAATGTTTATTTATTTTTTGAGAGAGGGAGAGAGACGGAGCGTGAGCAGGGGGCGGGGATGCAGAGAGAGAGGGAGACAGAGAATAGGAAGCAGGCTCCAGGCTCTGAGCTGTCAGCACAGAGCCTGATGTGGGGCTCGAACCCACGAGCTGTGAGATCATGACCTGAGCCAAAGTCAGACACTTAACTGACTGAGCCACCCAGGTGCCCCCATAACATACCTTCTTAAACCATGACTCCATTAATGGATTATATAGATAGATAGATAGATAGATATGTAATATTATGGAAGAGTGGAATATTATTATTCCACTGAATATTATTCAGCGATAAAAAAAAAAAAAGAAAGAAATCTTGCCATTTGCGACAACAGGATGGACCTTGAGAGCATTATGTAAGTAAAATAAGTCAGAGAAGGCAAAAATCCTGTGTGATTTCAGTTATACATGGAATCTCAAAAAGCCAAATGCATAGAAACAGGAAGTAGAAGAAGGGTGGTTGCCAGGGCCTGGGGACTGGGGAAAACGGAGAGGTGTTGGTCCAAGGGTACAAATTTCCAGTTATAAGAGGAATTCGTTCTGGGGATCTAATATAATGCATGGTGACTAGAGATAACAATACTCTATTATATACTTGAAAGTCGCTAAGAAAGTAGATTCCGAATGTTCATACCACAACTTTAAAAAAAAAAAAGGTAATTATGTCAGGTGATGGAGATATTAACCAACCCGATTGTGCTGGTGATCATTTCACAGTATAGAAGCGTATCAGGTCCTCGCATTGTATACCTTAACCTTCCATAGTGTTATCTGTCAATTGTATCTCAGTAAACCTGGGGGAAGCAGCCTGTTAACGGATGGAGCCCACCAGCAGGTTGTGACCAGCTCTCCTTTGTGCTTCCCGCCCTCGTGGCAGCTTGGCCTCAGCGTGGATGGCCGTTGCGAGATGACTCAGAGACAAGTTTGGTTTTACAAAGTTTATATTTTCTTCATTCAAGGTGTAACGGTGGCTCCGTTCTGTTCAAGCTGCTGTAACAAGAAGACCATAGACTGGGTGGTTAATAACCAAAAATCATTTATTTCTCAGTTCTGGAAGCTGCAAGTCTGAGATGCTGGTGTTGGCAGACTCTGAGACTGGCGAGAGCCTACTTCCTCGTAGCCGCTCATCTTCTGTTACCTTCCTTCCCTGAGGGCTCTCATTCCCTGTTAAAAGGGCATTAATCCCAAGCCTCAAGACCTAATCACTTCCCAAAGGCCCCACCTCCTAGCAGCAACACCTGGGGGTTAGGGTTTTAACACATGAATGGGGGGTGGGTAACAAACTTTCAGACCACAGCATTCTTTTTACAAGTGTCCAAATTTTTATTTATCACTTTAAGGTGGCTTTTCTAATTCTGTTACATTTCCTTACGTTTTAACTGCTTGTATAAAATAACATATTGTTGTCTTTTCTTTTTTTTAATGTTTATTTATTTTTGAGAGAAAGAGAGACAGATCGTGAATGGGGGAGGAGCAGAGCAAGAGGGAGACACAGACTCCGAAGCAGGGTCCATGCTCTGAGCTGTCAGCACAGAGCCCGACGTGGGGCTCGAACCCACGAACCGGGAGATCATGACCTGAGCCAAAGTCGGACACTTAACCGACTGAGCCACCCAGGTGCCCCAATGTTGTCTTTTCTTGATTGGTCTTTATAGGTATTTATCAATTTTATTAATCTTATCAAACATCAACTTTCAGGTTCGTGTCTTTATTTTTGTTTCATTGCTTCTGTCATTTTTTCTCTTCTACCTTCCCATTTGCTTTTTCCCCCCTAGCTACTTGAGAGGATAAGACCATTGATTTTCAGCCTTTTTTCTTTTCTTATACTTACATTTAAAGCCATAAATGTCCGAAACCACTGCTTTAGCTACATCTCACAAGTTTTAATGTGTCTTATCTTCCATATCCCTATCTTCAAAGCATTTGCTAATTTTTGTTGTGATTTCTCCTTTGGTACATGGGCTACTCAGAAATGATTTGCTAAATTTTCAAAAATAATTCTGGTTTTCTAGCTTTCACTATTGATTTCTAGCTAATTGTATTGTGGGCAGAGGACTTCTTTTGAATATTTTCAATCCTTGAATCAATTCTCTTTTAAGTCCTTTAACTTTCCAATGAGCAAAGACATCGTTCCATGTATTTAACTAACTGTTTAAGTGTAATTAATTAAACTCTATAATCTGATCAATCTTAATTTTCATGAATGTTCCAATACTACTTGTGAACCTGGACTTCAACATAAAATTATACATCTGAACCAACTTGTATTTTAACTTGGAAACACAGAGTGGATCTATTCGTCAGTCTAAAATTCTATCTAATGCAGCAGTCACCAGGAACAGGTGGCTACTTAAATTTAATTGTTAACTAATCGAAATTAGATAAAATTTGAAATTCGGTTCCTCACTGAATAGCTGTATTCAGGAGCCATATTACAAGTGTTCAATGGCTGCATATGATAAGCAGCTACCATATTGCACAGTGACAAATAGAACATTTTTCTATCATTGCTCGGAGTTCGATTGGGCAGTGCTCCCTACACACTCTTATAGGGTGCTGGCCAGCCTTTAGATCGGCAGCTCTGAGCCCTGATCCTGGTTCAATCAGGTGACAGTCATGTGGCACCAGCATGGTAATTTATGCAAAAATGACCCCCATATGAGAGACTCTTGTGAGAACTTAAAACGCGATTGTGGGGGTGGGGAGGAGGTGCCGGGGTGGCTCAGTCTGACTCTTGGTTTCTGCTCAGGTCATGATCTTGCCGTTTGTGAGTCCGAGCCTTGCATCGGGCTCCGTGCTGTCAGCTTGGGATTCTCTCTCTCCCTCTCTCTCTGCCCCTCGTCTTTTCACTTTCTCTCTCTCTCTCTCAAATAAATAAACTTAAAAAAAAGAAGAAGAAAGTGATTGAGGGATAGAAAAACATTCTGAGGCTAACTCCTGATCAAGTCCCACGACAGCACCACCTCCTGTATGCCAATTCTCCTTACTCCATTAAAAGAAAGACTAGTCACACTTTTTTCTAGACGCCCACTGCAGTCTCTTCAGAGTTCTGCCTGTGTTGTGGTATAATTGGCACATTTCGTATCTGTCTCCAATTTTGGATTGTGAGCTTCCTGAAGCCAGGACTCTGTGTCTATTTTTTTTTTTTTAACGTTTATTTTATTATTTTTGAGAGTGGGGGAGGGGCAGAGACAGAGGAAGACACAGAATCGGAAGTAGGCTCCAGGCTCTGAGCTGTCAGCCCAGAGCCCGACGTGGGGCTCGAACTCACAAACCGCGAGATCCTGACCTGAGCCAAAGTCAGATGCTTAACCGACTGAGCCACCCAGGTGCCCCTGGACTATATGTCTTTTTAACGTTTGTGTCCTTAGTGTTGACCAGGCCTGCTATATGATGGGATTGGGTACATTGAAGAATGGGGGGAATATCTCTGAGAGGCCGTGTGATTTGGAACTAAGAATCAGAAGATCTGAATTCTACTCTCCACTCAGTGCATGTGCTCTCCGGCAAGTCAACCACTTTTCCCAGACCTGT
This sequence comes from Panthera uncia, assembly GCF_023721935.1. Taxonomy (NCBI): domain Eukaryota; kingdom Metazoa; phylum Chordata; class Mammalia; order Carnivora; family Felidae; genus Panthera; species Panthera uncia. The sequence continues at coordinate 13,644,218 of NW_026057582.1, forward strand.
TTCCTCTTTCTTATCAATTTTACTATAAAGGCTGACTTAGATAAAGTTCCTCATTGCCCATTCTACCTAAGTAAGTGCTATATGAAACAAAGAGCGCTATGGCTAAGGAAGCTTGGGGATACTTGGCCAAAGATGATACACAGGTATTCTTTTTACTGTAAGAGTCCCCCAAACTTTAAAATGCTAAGGTCCCTTTATGGCACTCCAAGAAACAGGAAGAATGTACAGAGCTTTTCAGACTCATTTGATGACATTGGAACTGTGTGCATGTGTGTGTCCAGAGAGAGAGAGCGAGCCATCTTAAAGGACTAATGTTCCACGGATCATACCTTGGGAAACGGTGGGTTAGTTGGTCTCTAAGGAATCTTCTTCCAGTTCCATAGCTTTATGGCTTTTACAAAGATGCTGCCCAGTTTCACTGTTCCTGGTGCCCAACGTGGATAATGGTATGGCTGTGAACCCCCAGAACCCCACACTTAATCTTCACTCCCGAAGCCCCAGCATCCTCAAGCTTTGCAGCCCCTGACCTCCCCAGGAGAACAAACTGGAATGACTGTACTTGAAATGCCTGTCAGGAAGGCAGGGGCCGAGGTGCCGGCATTGAACTTTGGACCTCTGATCGTGAGGTAGTGTCAGTCCTCATCTAGAAGAGTAGCTGCTTTGCAAATTAAAGCATAAGACAGAGAGAATGATTTTATTTTAATTTAAAATTGATTTTCCCCGTTCTACCACATTTTTTTCATGATATCACGGGTGTCGCTGTTTAATGTATCCAATTTGAGCCATAACTTAATGTACCAGGCTTTCCTGCCCATGAATTCTTAGAGCAGCAACAGATTATTAATGTTATGTTAATAAGAAAGCAATAATGAAATATTATACAGAGTTCGTACTCCATATATTATTAATGAAGACCTTTGTGTTTTGGTGGGCCTGATACTTTACGATGTGGTTGCCGAATAGATTAGAAAATGTTTTTGCCATCTCAGCAAAAAGGCCCCAAATCAGGTTACGTGACTAGAAAGTATTAGCGACAGGTAGCAACAGGGGCTATGAGGCATTGTGGGATAGGAGGCAAGGAACTTATTTCAATCTGAGGTGCCAGGAGTAGGAATATTCTTGTTACTCAGGAGTGAAGTGAACTGTTCTATCAGCTGCCTTGGAAAAAAAAAAAAAAATGGAAGAAAAAAATAGAAAACAATAGGGCTACTGTTTAGTCCTGTGCTGTGCTAAATTGCCACACGCACTGAAACTTACTAGCACTGATCGTGAAAAACAATGTTTATTGTATGCCGGCCCTGGGCTGACACTGTTCGAAGCACTTCTGTGTGTTGTCATATCGAATTCTTGTGGCAACTTTAAGAGGGGGGCATTATCTTTATTCTCATGACGGGGAATAAGCACAGAGATGTGAACAGCCTCTAGTAGTAAGTGGCAGACGTGGGATTTGAACCTGGACAGTCTGTCTGAGCCTATCCTCATAACCTCAGCGTGGAGAATGGAGACCTGTCCTGTCAGGTCTGAGCTCCGGGGAAGCACTGCGGGCCTCTGGCCTATCCAGAGGAGCTTCAAGTATGTCCAGTAATGGACTCCTTTGCCTGCATCTCAGAGGTCACTTCGGGTCTCACAGTGACCCCCCCCCCGCCCCCACCTGCCACAGGGCAGACTATTATGTTAGTATGGGGGCAGTGGTCCAGAAAGATCTTCCAATTGCACCGTGAAGCTATACTAGAGATGTCCACAGTCACATGCTCACCTAAAAGGCCATTTTGTTCTTCACGAGACCAACATCACCAGGGGATGGGTGACCCATCAGAAATTACACACATGCACCCCCCCCACCTCCTCCCCACCTGCCCAGCATGCCAGTCATATACTCAGGTGGGTGAGATGCACCCGGTCTCACCCCCCTCAGACCCTTAGGAGGAAGAGATTGCGTGACCCACAGACTCCAAAATCCCAACAACCCTGTCACCATCTTGGCTTCTCCCCACCGCCACCAACCCCCCACCCTCACTGGGCTTTGCCAGACACGTGGAAATTCTGAAAAGCAAAGTGCCGTTTTTCTTCAATCATTTGATTTTGAAAATGGGAGAGACGATACAAAGTTGACTTAGCCAATGCCCTTTCTGTGCAGATACGAAGCCCATTGTAGCTGTGATTTAAATACTAATTATATGCCAGTTTTCATTTTAAGGGCTTTTTTTTGTTTGTTCCTTTACAGAAGCAGTCAGGGGAGTGACTAAAAGCTTATTCATTGGCAGGATTTTTCTTTTGGAAATGAACATGCTGGCACAATTTTAATTGGGTTTTAGTTGTTGTTGTTTTAATTCTCACAGCGATGGCTTGGCTATGTCTTTTGGGACTGCAGAGGGAAACTGGCATCTGGTGTTTGAGGATTCTGGGGATTTGCACCATATTTATGTGTAATAACTATACAGTAAATAAACAGAATGAATAATTAAGTGAATAATGAGTTTCTCGGAAAAGACGATTCTTCTGAAGACTTTGACAGAAATTCTCACGTGTGTCCCCCCCTCCCTCCTGTGTGGCGATTCCATGCTGCTTCCACTGTGTCACTGCCCCCACGGAAACCAGCAAGGACACTTTCCGAGCTGAAATCAAGCATGCCGTTAATCAACGTGGTTTGAGAGAAACAAGATATTTTCTTCCAGTTGCAAGGATGTGGGATTTATGTCTCTTAGAATTATCTTTCATACTCTAGAGAGAGATATTTGCCTCTTTAAAAATAAAATCCATGAGATTAAATTTCATTGAACAGTTTCTCTCGGAGGGACTGAAAACCTGAAATTCCAGGAATTCGCTGTATCTGGTAAAATTACCTAAATGCATGTTAATACCCATATTAGCCAATACAAGGTGCCCTTGCTTCTAGATGCCTCCCAGGCCCAAAGTGAATCTTCCCAGAGGTAAAACCACTGTGTAATTACTGTTATTTCACGTGCATGTTCATGCATTCACTCGTTCAGAAGTTTTTACGTTCATTCATTCATTCATTCATCCATTCATCCATTCAGCAATCCATTCATTACTGAGCACCTATTACATGCCCCGACACCGTGCAAGGCTCTGGGGACACCGTGGTGAGCAACACCAGACCTAGTTCTAGTCCTTAGGGAGCCTGCCTCCTTATCAGGGAGACAGAAATCAAATGACGAAACGAAAGGTAAGTTGCAACTACGACAGGTTCTACGAAGGAGGCGGTGTTCAGCACTCTCAGGCCCCCATAACAAAATACCACCGACCTGTGGCCTAAACAGCAGGAACTTATTTTCTCACCGTTCTGGAAGCTGAAAGCCCAAGGTCGCAGAATCAGCAGATCTGGTTTCATCCAAGGCCTCTCTCCTTGACTTGCCAATGGCCACCTTCTCTCCTATTGTCTTCCCCTCTGTGCATGTACAGATCTTTATCCAAATTTCCTCTTATAGATATTAGTCTGATTGGATTAGCCCCCCCCCCCCCAATGGCCCTATCTCCAAATACAGTCGCATTCTGAGGTATTGGAGGTCAGGGTTTCAACAGATGAATTTTGGAGGACACAATTCAGCCATAACAGAGAGGTATCCGGTGCATATGGAGATATTAACAGGGACAGGTCAGATACCCAAGCAGGGACATAGGGTGGGCTTGCTGAGGATTAAGGGGAGATCTCAGGGATGACGAGGAGGTAACTAAACAAAGAGGAGGAGAAAGGTATTCCAGGAAGAGGGAGGATCACGCGCCTAAGCCCTCCAAAGAGAGAGCATGGCAAGTAGCAGAGACCAAGGGGAGGCAGACCATGGTGGCTGAGGAGCCCTGAGGCAGGGCATGGGCCTTGGATAGTGCTGACATTATAGAAGGGGGCTGAGCCACGCAGGGCCTTGTAGACCAGAGCAGTGACTTTTGTCCTTTTCCCAAGACCTGTGGGAAATCATTGAAGGCTTCTAAGCAAGGACAGAAGTGCCATGACCATATTTGCCCTTTGGAAGTATCAGTCTGCCTGCAGTGTGGACAACAGATGGGAGAAGTTCTGGAGGGCATTCAGACAGGCACTGGCTACGGGAATACGCTGTAGGCATCCCAGCAAGAAACGAAAGTGGCTGGATCCAGGAGCTAGGGGAGGATCGGGAAGAAATGAGTGAGTTTGCAAGAGGCAGGGGGGCAGTGGATTAAACATGGTGAGGCACTGGGTGACAGGAATTGGTGACAGGTTACATACATGGGGCACGGGGGAGGAAGAAGATGACAGGTTGTCTCCTGCATTTCTGACTCCCATAACTAGGTAAACAAGGTACAAGCTAATGGGATCGAGAACACCTGGAAGAGGCCCATGTTCGAGTAGAGTTTTGATCGTATTGACATCTATTGATGGCCAAATACCTTGGCCATTTCTGTGCCTCAGTTACAGACACCCCTTTCCCCTACAAATGCTGCTCTCCCTGGAACATTCTTTCTTGCTTCTACTTGACCACGTAACCACTTCACCTCTCAGCCCAAGGGCCAACTTCCTCAGCAGTAAGGCCTTCCTGAATTCCTCAGATTAGGTTACATGTCGCTTTCACACATGTCTAACCCCTGTATTCTACCTTCAAAGCAATGGTTAGAGCTAAAATTACATAGTTAGCTGCTTCACTTCTGTTCCTATCACTAGAACGGAAGGCCTCTGAAGACCAAAGTGATATCTGTGTAATTGATACAACAGACTGGTGGTTCTAGAACCAGACTTAATAGGTTTGAATCCTGACTTCCCTACTTCCTGGTGGTATGAATTGGGGCAAAGTCTTTAATCTTGCTGTGCCTCAGTTTCTTTATCTATGAAGTGTGGATTATGACAGCACATCCCTCATTGAGTTGTTGGGATGATTAAATGAGTTAATTAGCAAAAAAGTGTTTATAACAATACTTGACATATAATAAACACTAATAAATGTTAGCTATTATTTTTCATCGCTGTATCCCTAAATACTTGACAGACAGATGATCAGAAAAATGGGTGGACCAATGAATAGGCAGATTGAGGAACAGGTAAGGTGGCAAGAAATAAAACACGATCCATATTAAGCTATGGTGAATGAGCGCAGTGGAAAAGCAAGAAAGCCCAAATGGGTATTGTAAAAAGAGGGGCTGACTCACACTTCAAGACTTAGCTAACTCCCAAGATATTGGGCTCCATCAAGGTAAACTTCTCCTGTATGCTCACTTTTTTAGGCAGGGCCTTAGGGAATCTCCATCAAGCATTCTTCAACAGTAAACCAACTTATCTGTTTCTTGACTTCAATCGATGCGGGGAAATCATCACAACCCAACCATCCCTTCTTAATTAAATTGAATGCACATTTCCCAACTTCACTGTGAATTTTTTTTAAAGATAAAATAAAAAAACAAGTAAAATGATTTAAACAGTAAATTGAGGGGCACCTGGGTGGCTGAGTCAGTGAAGCATCCGACTTCGGCTCAGGTCATGATCTTGAGGTCTGTGAGTTCAATCCCCGTGTCGGGCTCTGTGCTGACAACTTGGAGCCTGGAGCCTGCTTCGGATTCTGTGTCTTCCTCTCTCTCTGCCTCTAACCCACTAGCATCACATTCTGCCTCTGTCTCTCTCAAAAATAAATAAACATTTACAAAAAATTTTTTAAACCCCACTTATTAAAAAAAATTGGGGTGTCTGGGTGGCTCAGTCAGTTAAGCATCCGACTTCGGCTCAGGTCATGATCTCACCGTCCGTGAGTTCGATCCTCATGTCGGGCTCTGTGCTGACAGCTCAGAACCTGGAGCCTGCTTCAGATTCAGTGTCTCCCTCTCTCTCTGCCCCTCCCCCACTCATGGTGTGTGTGTGTGTGTGTCTCTCTCTCTCTCTCTCTCAAAAATAAACATTAAAAACATTTAAAAATATAAAAATAAACAATAAACAATAAATTGAATTCTTAATTCATTCTTCTGTTCCTCCCTCAAACATTTATGGAATTCCTATTACATGTCAATCACTGTGATGGGTATGAGGTGGTTACCAAGTCAAATCAGATACTGCCCCTGTCCTTGAGAAGCTGGAATCCTGATAAACTTTATAAAGAGATTTTAATTTTTCTTTTTAGTGTATTTATTTATTTAGAGAGAGAGAGAGAGCACATGGGAGGGGCAGAGAGACAGAGAGAATCCCACACAGGCTGTACTCTGTCCGTTCGAGCCCAATGCAGGGCTCGAACCCATGAAACATGAGACGATGACCTGAGCCGAAACCAAGGGTCAGACCTTGTAATTCTTGTTTACCCCCCTCTACTGGGTCTCCAATGGCAAAGCCATCAAGTAGAAGAGGCTACTTTGTCCCAGCTGGAAGGTATTTTCATTGCTGTCGCTCTGTTTATGAAAGCAACTCGTGTCTCGTGGCTTCTTTTTTGCCCAGAGGATTCTCTTTCTGTAATTTATTACAAAATTCGAGGCCATTTCATTAGGGGGAAATGCGCCATATCATTATTATAACAACTCTCCCTATTTTTGTTCAATTTTGAAACTGACGAGCTAAAGACTATTTTTAGCTCAGTCATGTGAGATTATTTGTTTCCTTCTGAGAAGTTTTTCCTTCGGACTAGTTAACATGAATTTTATGCTCACTTATTATGTCACATGCTCCAATTCAATTTATTTTAAAGCAGATTCTTTGGGGAAAACTGTAAAGCTAATTTGAATTGATTCTTCAGAGATTCCATTTTAAATGACGCGCTATAAAATTGGCAGACAAAGTGAAAAAATGGAATTGAATTTTCTTCTTCAGCTACTCATTGGATTCAGAAATCTTGCCTTTCGACACTGCCAAGGGTTTTGATATAATGTTTTATGCAATTTTCATAACATTTATCTTAAACTCAACCGCCTTTGGTTTGGTTGTTCAACTCAAAATGGTTTCCTGATATTTCCACGGAAAAAAAGCAGAGTTCTTGCTAAAGGAAGAACTTGGTGCTTTGCTACCAACCTCCTGCCGTCCACAGCGGTGCCCGTCTATAAAACATCTGGTGTAATGCAGGTGTTTTCATTCTGGAATCGGTATGGAGCATTTGTGGACAAGCTTGCCGAGGGAGGTGTGGAAAACAACAGCCTCCCCCACTTCCTCCCACCTTGCACAATTTATATTTCTCCCTTTCATATTTGATGGATTTACAGCTTGAGGAAAGCGTGGGAATAATAGGCAACTGCCCGATGGCTTAATTTCCTGTCCCTCACGGACCCCGAGAGACGCCCATTGTTCACCAGGGCGGCGGGCTCCAGGCTAATCAGAAACAGCCGTCAGCGGGTGGGGAAAAGGACCCTGGGTTTGGTACGTCTGATTCCACTCGATGATTTATATCCGATTATTAACAATCTAATGGAAAATACATGGAAAACACATGTCTACAATTTCACCTTGGGACACACATGTTTTCTTTGATGTGTTTTTAAAAAGGAGTTTTATTTCACACTCCTCTTTCTCTCGAATTCCCCAAATCGCAACTATCGTTGCCGTGGACCCAGCCGGTAGACTCGAAAGGAGACCCACGGAGGGTCTTCCCCCAGTTTTGCTCTGCAGCGTGAAACACTTGGGGTTGTTTTCCTCAACTCAGGTGGGTCTTAAGAGAAGCAAATCGTTGCTGCCTGTGTTTTTGTTCCGATTACAAAGGAGGTAATTGTGTGAAGTGAGTGCACCTGTCAGTGTGTGAAGGAAAAAGCAGACCTGGGGCCCACGTACCCATGAGACACACGATGCTTAGGGCTCAGGATACTTGTGGGGACCCACCAAAGTTTTAATTAAAGTAAAATGCGTGTAATAACGAATAGATAATGAAGCCAGCCTAGATATTTGTTTTTATACTAAAAGAGCCTTAAAATATCAATCTTAATATATCTATTTTTATTTTTTTTAACATTTATTTATTTTTGAAACAGAGAGAGACAGAGCATGAACGGGGGAGGGTCAGAGAGGGAGACACAGAATCTGAAACGGGCTCCAGGCTCCGAGCTGTCAGCACAGAGCCTGACGCGAGGCTCAAACTCACGGACGGTGAGATCATCACCTGAGCCGAAGTCGGATGCTTAAACGACTGAGCCACCCAGGAGCCCCTATATATTTTTTTTTAAGGGAGGAAGGGGGTCCATGAAAGCAAAGTGTCTCGGGCCCACGAAAATCGTAACGCACCCCTGAGCAGAACAGCTACGAGGAGCAGGGGGGCAAGAGATTGATTATAGGCTCAGACCCTCTATGACCGCAGAAGGTTGGTGGAGAGGTCTGAGCAAGCCTGGGCAGGTCTCTACATGTGAAATTGTACCTGAACACACTGTCGGTCACAAGGTCAGCGTTTAGAAAGAAGAGCTGGCTGTGAAGGCGGGGTTCTTCTCAACCAGGGGTGATCCCCCACCCTGCCCCCCCATTCAGAAGACTTTGGCAATGTCTGGAGGCAATCCGGCCTGTCACAACTAGGGGCAAGTTGGCTCCTGGTATCCAGGGGCGCCGCTAAACATCCCACAAGGCACAGGACAGCCCCCGCACAACAAAGAATCATCCAGAATTATCAAAAACAGCAGTAGTGCTGAGGTTGAGCCACCTCGAGGTTAACGGGAGCTGCAGGGCCGGTTAGAACCCATGTCTGTCTCCCACGACCACCAACTTCCACGCTGGGGGCAGGGCAACCTGCAGAGGGATCAGGCCCTTCGCCCCTGGAGCTACGCTTGCACCTGGCCGAGGACTTGGAGAAGCGGAAGAAGGAGATCGCGGGCAGCTGGAGGCCTGGCCGCGGCCCGGAGGCACGAGGTGGGCCAGCCGCTGAGCAGAAATGCCCTGGTGCTGCGGCAGTGGTCGCTCCTGCGTCAGCCTGCGGGGCCGCTGCTTCACTGCAGGTAAATTCCCAGAATCCCATGCTAATTTCCCTCGTGGCCGAGCCATGCAGGGAAGGGGACTCCAGGGAATGTGATCCCCGTTAAGGTGGCATGGCACACGGCCTTCCGGGTAGACCGCACGGAGTTCTGCTCCCGAGCGCTTTTCGCCAACACAGCGGCTTTTTCCTCACCGCATTCCCAACCTTGCGTGCATTGACATTGCCCGCGGGGCGGGGCGCCTGGGTGGTTCAGTCGGTTTGGCGGTCAGCTTCGGCTCAGGGCCTGATCTCGCGGTTCACGAGTTCAAGCCCCGCGTCGGGCTCTGTGCGGACAACGCAAAGCCTGGAGCCTGCTTCTGGTTCTGTGTCTCCCTCGCTCTCTGCCCCTCCCCCGCTCACACTCTGTCTCTCTCTCAAAAATAAATATCAAAAACATTTTTTAATAAAAGGAAATTGCATCTGGTGTAACACCGACTTAATCTGAAGCACCTGCTGTGCATTAGGCTGATGGTAGAGTCCCGGCTGGACACGCAGCTGCCCAGACAGACCACAAGTCCCAGCTTCCCCTGAAGTTAGATGTGGCCGTGTCACATGACGCTGAGGGCAAGCAGCTGTGCCCAGCTCCAGAGCTGGGCCTCCAGACACCAGCTGTGCCCTCCTCTGTGTGTTTCTTCCCCCTTCCCACTAGCTGGGACCCGGGCGTGCAGGCGATCCTGATTCAACCATACAAGGACAAACACAGCACAAGATGGGAAGATTCCGTGGTCCAGAGAATCCTTACCTTAAGCACCTTTTTTTCTTAAGAAGTTCTGGGTGAGTATGTTAGTTACTTAGGTTGTAGATGATAAAATTCACTTAATCCAAAAGGGAGCGTATTTGCTCACATAATTGGGAAGTCTGGGGTAAGAGTTTCAGGCATAGCTGGATCTAGGGGTTCAAGGGATGTCATTAGGCTCTTCATCCCTCAACACTGGCTTTCTGCTGAAGTCCAAAGAAGATGCCATGGAGAGATCCCAAGCTTATAATTTCCTTATAGCTCATGACCCAGGAGAAGACAGGAACTCCTCTCTTTCAGTGTGTGTGTGTGTGTGTGTGTGTGTGTGTGTTTTAATTTTTTAAATGTGTATTTTTGAGAGAGAGAGAGAGAGAGCACAACTGGGGGAAGGGCAAGGAGGGGAACAGAGCATCCGAAGTGGGCTCTGTGCCAACAGCAGAGAGCCTGATGTGGGGCCTGAACTCACGAACCGTGAGATCATGACCTGAGCCAAAGTCGGGCATGTAAGCAACTGAGCCACCCAGGCGCCCCTCATTGTGTATTTTTAATTATGCAGAGCAAATGCTGAACGGTCCCGCTGGGGTCACAGGCTCACCCCTGAACCACTTACTATGAACCCCAGAAGAAAGGAGGTTGGAATAAATCTGTAAAATCAGTAGCTGCTACAATCCACTCGGGAACGTAGCCAACATCACCAGGAGTGAAGACAGCGCTGATGAGGGGTAAGGTCAGCGAATATCAACTGGGGTTCAAGGGAGGGAAAATCATGCTCACCTGGGGTAGGAAAGGCTTCACAGCAGAGGTGGCATTTGAGCTGGGTGTTGAAAGACTAAGACTTTAGAGACGGATAAAGAAGAAAATACTGTACTTTCATTCCTGACCATTTTCAAAAGCTCAAGCAAACTCAGTAACCCTGTGGGATGAAAAGGATCGTGTTGTTTTTCTTCCCTTTGCCGTTGGTTCAGGATGAGAAGGGTTTCCCTTTGAGCACGGAGTCCTTCCAGAGACCGACCGAAGTGGGGGAAGAGTCTGGATGTTGGAACACAAATCTCTAACACAGGCACTCACACGTACAGCGGGAGGAAACATTTGGTTCTCCGTCACCTGAAGAAAGGATGGTTAGTGTAACTGGCAATTCCCTTAATCACTCCAGAAAGGCTTGTTATATAAATAAATGATTCAGATATGAAGTGACTTACCTTAGGAAACACGCATTTCTTTTTTTGTTTGTTTGTTTTTCATGTTCTAGCCTGGTTTCTTTCAGGCTTGGAGTGGAATAAGCTTGTAATTTTAATATACCCTTATTAGTTCCCAAACTGTCTCATGTTGGGATTTTAGGAATACATATTTATGAGGTTTCAAGTAGCTTAGTGACTTCCCAAACAGTCAGGCAACCAGAGCCTGTGGATGATTTCTCAGCCTTTGGGATGAAAATGACCCTCCGGCCAACCAGGGTGCTATTGGCTGGATCAAGCCAGCTGCCTTAAAAGATGGTGGTGGTGGTGGTGGTGGTGATGATGATGATGATGATGATGATGATGATGATAGCGGCAACTGTTGACCTTACAAGTGACACAGCCAGGATATAAACCCCATTCTCCCCTGTTCTGGAGAGACTGTTGTGCTGTCTTTCCTAAATAATTGAGGTACCTTTCACTTGTTCGAGGGCTGTAAGAGCATCCAGGGACGTATTGTTTCCTCGCTGTTTGACGATGAAATGATTTCTTGGGATACAAAGCCCTTCTTGTTGGCAAGTTTGCATCTTCATGCCAGGAGTAGGGGGTGCACTCATATTTGCGCTAAACTGAGTCTCTCTGGACCAGTTTGTCCTTAAGAGCGCATTGAGAGCAGGTCAGCCACTCAGCATCCGTCATCTGTTCCCTTAGGGGGCTGGAGCCATAACACTCCTGTAAAGACTCTGAGTCCTGTAGGATTCCCGACTTCAGGCGGATGGATGAACGTAAACGTTCATCAGTACGTAAACCAGTTTCACTTAATCGGGTTGATTTCACTGGTGGGGTAGATTATAGTAGCGTTCTCGATCATGTGCCCCCCATCTCAATTCACACACACTGTCGTGTGACTTGCGGTGTCCCTGGTGGCTGGAGTATACTTCCCCACCCCCTCGATATTGCGTGTGGCGCCATGACTTGCTTCCTCAGGAGCCAACTGAGATGCGAGCCGAAGAGACAAGGAGCCAGGGAGGAGCAGAGGCCTTAAGAGACTTTCCTCTTCCTCCCTTGCTCGTCCGCCTCCCTTCCTGTCTGCCGTGAGAATGGCGTGTCTCTGTCATGGACGCTCTTTCCGCCTAGGCTGTCATGTGTAATGTGAGAAATACACGCTTGTTGCTGTAAGCCCCTGAGATGTAGGCTTACTTGTTACAATGGCATTAACTAAGTGAAAGCTGACTGGTGCAAATGGTCCCTTACTGTGCTAAACCTTTCAGTGAAAACTGGTCCACCTCTCTCTCTCTGTATGGATATGGACTGAGGTTGTGGCAAATCTGTCCTGGAAAAATTAATCCTAAATATAGGAAAACTCAGGAACTACAGTCAGATTAAAGAAAAAATAACAAGAAGCCAGTTTTGCCTGTGAAATTTGCAAAGGCTATAAAAATAAGAGTATTGGAGAGAGGGCACTGCAAACAGGCATTCTACAACATTGTTAAAAGGGCATAAGCGGGGCGCCTGGGTGGCTCAGCCGGTTGGGCATCCGCAGTCGGTTGGGCATCCGACTTCGGCTCAGGTCATGATCTCTCGGTGCGTGAGTTTGAGCCCCGAGTCAGGCTCTGTGCTGACAGCTCAGAGCCTGGAGCCTGTTTCAGATTCTGTGTCTCCCTCTCTCTCTGACCCTCCCCCATTCATGTTGTCTCTCCCTGTCTCAAAAATAAATAAACGTTAAAAAAAATTTTTTTTAAAAAAAGGGCATATGCTAATATAATGGTGCTAGGAATGAATCCAGAAAGAATGCTAATAATAATAGATGCCATTTAGAGAGGACCTTTATGTGCCAGGCACTGCTATTTGAAGTTTTACTTATATATTTTTTAATGTTTTATTTATTTATCTTTGAGAGAGGGAGAGAGAGAGAGAGAGAGAGAGAGAATGAATGGGGGAGGGGCAGAGAGAGAGGGAGACAGGGAATCCCAAGCAGACTCTGTGCTATCAGCACAGAGCCTGATGTGGGGCTTGAACCCACAAACCTGGAGATCATGACCTGAGCTGAAATCAAGAGTCAGATGCTCAACTGAATGAGCCCCCCGGATGCCCCCAAAGTTTTATTAACCTTACTTGAATTAATAAAATGGGCTTATGTGTACTAGTTCACTTAATCCGCATAACAACCTTGTAAGGGAGATATTATTAAACAATATATTTCAAAAGCCTTAAAAAATTATGTATGTTCTTTGACTCACATCTGGGAATGTATCCTAAGGAAACAATTAGAGACAGGGTATGAGCTTTTAATATAAGAATGTGGACAGCAGTATTGCTTATCATTATGAAGCTCAGAAGCAATACAAATATTCAGAAAATGAGGATCTTTTCAATAAATTGATCCATTTAAAAGTGATATAAAAATATAGAGCGGACAGGAAATAAATAAATAGTGTAACTTATAATACTGTAGTCCTGCACTGTCCTTTACAATAACCACTAGCCATATGAGCACTTGAAATGCGGCTAGTCTGAAATGAGGTGCTATAAGTGAAGAATCAGCATGTAAAAAGAATGTAAAAAAAAGAATGTAAAATATCTCATTAATAATCTTTTTTTTTTTAATTTTTTTTTAACGTTTATTTATTTTTGAGACAGAGAGAGACAGAGCATGAACGGGGGAGGGGCAGAGAGAGAGGGAGACACAGAACCGGAAGCAGGCTCCAGGCTCTGGGCCATCAGCCCAGAGCCCGACGCGGGGCTCGAACTCACGGACCGCGAGATCGTGACCTGAGTTGAAGTCGGACGCTTAACCGACTGAGCCACCCAGGCGCCCCTCATTAATAATCTTTAATATTGATTGCAATGTTGAAATGATAATATTTTGGACATAGCCAAGTTCATCTGCCTTGCTTCTTTGTACTTGTAAAATTTTTATTTACTTTTTAAAAATAACAATGGTTTATGTTTAAGGTGTACAACCTAACATTGTATATACAATAATGTTTGGATACACATATACGTATCCACAGCAAACTGATTACTGTGGTCAAGCTAATTGACATGCCCATCTCCTCACATCGCTCCTCTTTTGTGTGATGAGAATGCCTGGAAATCTACTCTTTTAACAAATTTCTAGTACACAATGTGGTATTATTAACTACAGTCACCACGCTGTGCATTAGATCTCTATATTCAATCATCCTACATAATTGCGGCTTCTCTCACCAGTGTCTCCCCATTTTCCTCTCCTCCCTGGTGACCACTATTCCATTCTCTGCCTCTATGTATTCGACTTTGTTAGATTCCACATATAAGTGAGATCATGAAATATTTTTCTTTGAGGGTCTGGCTGACTTCGTGTAGCAAAATGTCTTCCAGGTTTATCCGTATCATTGCAAATGGCAAGATCTCTTTTTTAAAGGCTGGATATGGATAATATTCCATTGTCTGTATCTACCGCAATTTCTTTATCCATTCATCTGTTGATGGACATTTGCGTTGTTTCCCTGTCTTGGCTATTGGCAATAATGCCACAGGGAACATGAGACTACAGATACTCTTTCAGGTACTGTTTGCATTTCCTTTTGGTACGTACTCAGGAGTGGGGTTGCTAACCCACACGGCAGTTCTATTTTTAATTCTTTGAAGAACTTCCCTACTGATTTCCATGATGGCTGCACCCACTGGATTTCCCACCAGTGTACGAGGCTTCCCTTTTCTGCGCATCCTCCCCAGCACTTCCGTTTCATCTTCTCGATACTAGCCATCCTAACAGGTGTGAGGTGGTATCTCACTGTGGTTTTGACTTGCATTTCCCTGATGATGAGTGATGTTGAGCATCTTCTCATGTACCTGGAGGCCATTTGTAGGTCTTTGGGAAAATGTCTGTTCAGGTCCTTTGCCCCTTTTAAAAGCTGGTTGTTTCCTTTGCTATCAAGTAGTCTTTGTACTCAAAAATGGGGCTATTAGAAAATTTTTAAATTTCATATGTGACTCACGTTTATTTTAGGTTTTGCAAACCAAATGGCCTCTGTTACAACTATTCAATTACCACTGTAAGGCAAAAGCAGCCACTGACAACATATAAATGAATGGACATCACTGTGTTCCAATGAATGGACATCACTGTGTTCCAATAAAACTTTATTTCTAAAAATAGGCAGCTACCCAGCAGAGGCTGTAATCTACTGAACCCTGGTCTAGACTAGACTTTCCTAATCTTTGCCCCATTGACATTTGGGGCTAGACAATTAGCTGTTAAGTGCCAATTTATGGATATTTAAAATTCATAACCGTCATCACAATAATGGGTGGTATTTACTTTGTTCTTACCTTGTGCTGGGTTTCAGCTTCACATGGTTGTCTTAATCTCCCATAAACTCTGACAGGTATCGCTGCCCTTATGCCAGTTCTACAGATGTGGAAACTGAGGGTCAGAGATAACAAGTTATTTGCCCAACGCACACAGCTAACAAGAGGTCAGTTGAAGCCGCAGTCAATATTCTGTGAGCCGAGAGGTCACAGCCCTCTCAGAGCTGGTGATCTAAACCACGATGGTGTGTACATTGTCCCCTTGGGATTCAAGTCTCATTTTAAATGGAAAATATATACACCCTCAGAATTTTGTTTGTAAGGAGTCAGTCTTTGTAGAAGACTCATCATCGGTGGGAAGCTCTTAAGCATGTCAAGTTCAAGTGCAATTTGAGCAATTTAATAGGGAGGGAGGGAGAGGTGGGGCAATGGTCCAGGCAGGAACTGCTAGTGAGAGCCCTGTGGCCTGTGCTAGGCTCTGGGCCATCAGAAGAAGGCTCTGGCCTGTGTCTGGAGGGACTGAGAGCATGGCAGAGAGAGCAAGACCAGGCTCCCGAGGGAAGGCGTCGGCAAGACCTAACGGAGCACCTTCACACGTGAGGAGTGCTGGGAGGGAAACTGAGTCAGAAGGCTAGTTCTCTGGCACAGAAATGCCAGGCAGCAGCCCTGTGTAGTGACCGCAGATGTAGTTCCACTGACTGCTGTGTCTGCGTGTTGCTCAGTACCACTCTGGGCTGATGGGCAGAGAGAGGCACGGATGAGCCAGGTGTCAGGGATGGGGGCAGACAGGTACGGCAGAGGCTGTGGATGGCTTCTGGTGCCGTTCTCGCCTTCTGCCTGCCTACTAGAACTCCCAAGTTTTCACTGGACACAGGGTCCCCAGTCTCCCTTCCAGATCAGTGTGGCCATGCCCTTCCTTCCCTGTTCTCCTTCCTGTGGTACACATGCAAAGGCTGGAGCTCAGGCAGCCATCTAAGACCATGAGGCGAACCTGCTTTTGAAATCGGTGGAGCGAGAATGTGGATAGCGATGGTGTCCCTGATAACTGCAAAACTCTGACCTGCTCACTTCCACACACGGTTTGTCTTAGACATCTCAATACATATGTGTAATATCAATACATTTATATGATATCTCAATACAGTTCTATCTTGGCTAATTTATAATTTGGGGTTTGCTATCATTCTGAATTAAGCCGAAGTTAATTTTAACCAATTTAACAAGGACTGATGCATCAATAACACTGGCCTCAGAAAGCTGGCTTCCCCTCGTATTCCCCTCTCTGTAGCATAGATTCTACATAGACCGATTCTAGTTTTAATTAATAGGCATTTAATTAAATCGCTTTAAGTGAATGGCAGCAAACCCACTCACCAGTGTTATGATTCCATCACTGCTTGTGACGGCCGCCTTGGATTCAGTTCAGAGCCACGCCCATCCCCACCCCCACCCCTGCCAGCATCTCTAGGCACAGGCACCACAGAAGGAAAGACTGACCTTAGAAATAGAGTGCTTTTGTCCACAAGCAAATTCAGAGGCACAGCCATCTTTCCCACATTCTCAGCCTCCTTCCCCGTTCCAGTCTCCCCCGTTGTCAGAGGCACCTCCCTGGTCTCTCTTCTCATCTCTGACCAAGCTCAGTCCCTGCCTCTATCCCTTGATGTCCTGGATCCCAGCCCCTCCTGCATCCCCTGAAACTGTATCCCACCCTTCATCCCATCTCTTGCCCAGAAAACAGCCCCCCCCCAATAATCCACTATCCTCTGTAAGCATGTAACCTTTTTGTCTGCGTGCTCGCTCATATTACAGTTCTCGGTAGCGGTAGTGGAGAAAAGTAAAGTAGCGTTGTGGGTACGGTGCCTCAGGAAGCAGACTTTGAGACAGATGTGTCCTAGGGAGTGCTTTGGAGGACAATACCTGTCAGACAGCGAAGGAAACACTGGACAGAGAAAGGAGCTGAAGTTCAAGGCAGTTGCAAAAGAAGCCTCACCCTCTGGAGATGGGATGGCCCCGCAGAGGTGTTTTCAGTTGAGGCCAGGGGCTGAGTGCTTTAGGCCTTCGGGTGTCTTAGCAACACGTCACAGCATCCACCACAGGTGCACTGAAGGACTTCGGCTGATTGTGGTGAGGCTCTTGGGATGGCCGACTGCGACCCGGAATCAGAATGTTCTTTACAGGTCCATAAATCATCGGTCTCTCCACGACAAAGTCCTATCGACTAAAATCAGGCAGGACTAATGACGACATGGCAACTCGTTTTTGTTTACACAGAGACCGTGCTTTTGCTATGATCAAAATGTTTGCGTCCTTTACCTCTCACACCCCTTTTCCCAGATCCAAGTTAAAACAGGAAGTGCGTGGGCTCCTGGAAATCTGTGAGAGGAGCATATGAAGGCGCTCAGTGCATTCGATGGAATGAGTAAGATGCTGGAGATATTCGTGAGTTGGTGAAGACAGAATAGGTTTCTTCTCTCAACAACAAAAAAGAGAAGTCTAGGAAAAACTCAAAAAGGTACAAGAAAAGCATGGTCCAAATAGAGGCAAACTAAAATGACCCGCGATTTTTAAAAAAACGGATAGAGTGTAATGAAAGAGAATCAGTCTGGCCATGCTTCGGGGAATACTCTCCTTTGAATCACTCAAGAGTTGCGACATTGGACCCAAGAGGAAGAAATGTGGTCCTCACACAATCCTGGGCTCTCTAGGAAACGACACCTACCTACTCAAAACAACGCAAATGCAGTTTATTGGATTCAGCTGATAGACTTGACCGACAGACCATGCCGAGAGGACTTACAGGTATAGACCCGAAGGTACTGCTGTCGATCAGAACAATGGAAAAGCGGAGATCGAGCTGACAGAGCTGAAGGAGGAAAGTGGGGGGCGGGGGGGCTGATAGCTTCATCTCACACTGTGTGGAGTTAAGAAACACTGTCTCCAGTTCATGGAATAAGAAACAGAATTTCACTACATTAAAGTTTTGAAAGTAACCAATAGAAGAATTAAAAAATAATAGTATGACTGGGGCACCTGGGTGGCTCAGTCGGTTAAGCGTCTGACTTCAGCTCAGGTCATGATCTCGCGGTTTGAGTTCGGGCCCCACGTCGGGCTCTCTGCTGACAGCTCAGAGCCTGGAGCCTGCCTTGGATTCTGTGTCTCCCTCTCTGCCCCTTCCCCACTCTCAGTCTGTCTGTCTCCCTCATTCTCTCTCTCAAAAATATATCAACATAAAAAAATAAAAATAAATAATAGTATGACTACCAGACCTTGGAAGGAAGAAGGGGAGGTGAAGGCAGAGTAAGTAAACTTTCATCTTCCAATATTGACCAATAATGTATGGCAGTGGTAAGCGATGAGAGAGAGGAGTAGGCATATTATCTATGGTTGTAGGGTAACCACCAGAAGACGCAAAAATAGAAATGGCCAAGCAGTTGCCTTTGGACGTGGTTGCCGGTGGAGGTGGTCTGAAGGAAACGATGTTGCTTCTGTAGTATTTTTTGAATCCTATACAGGTATTACTTTCAAATTTTGAAAAATAGGTATAATTTAAAAATCACCAGGCAAAGTTTAATTATCCATCAGAAGGTTTCTTGGCAAGTATAGACTCGGCGCGACTCAGGGGACAAGTCTCCTACACTGTGGGAAAGCCCGGTGAAATTCCCCTCCCCGGCAATGCAGAACGTGTCTTCCATGTTCCCCCAACTTCTGGGCCTGTCCCCCTCCCCCAGAAAGAACTGGCATATTTTGATGTGCTGGATTCCATTTTCTTTACTTACCCTTCCTTTGTGTCCCGATGCCGAGGGCCAATGTGAGAGTCGTCTGAGTCCCCCCAGAAGTAACACGTTTCAATCCGTTGTTGCTCAAAATAGGGACTTAACTGGGACAGGGGTTCCCAGCTGTGGCCCCACGTGAGCCTCCCTCCTGGAGCTTTAAAAACCCACCCTTGTCCAGGCCCCACACCAGACCCATTACGTCTATGGCCCAGGCTTTGATAGTAACGTCCACAACCAAAAAGCTCCCCGAGCTGAGAA
Source organism: Panthera uncia (assembly GCF_023721935.1). Taxonomy (NCBI): domain Eukaryota; kingdom Metazoa; phylum Chordata; class Mammalia; order Carnivora; family Felidae; genus Panthera; species Panthera uncia. The sequence continues at coordinate 13,663,335 of NW_026057582.1, forward strand.
TCTCTGGCCCAGTCCTCCGTGTGGAGACTCTGTTCATCCGGGTGTTGAAGCAAGTTCACCTCGAGGTCGTGCAAGCTTCCTTCATCATCACGGTCCTTGCAACCACGGTCACAATTTTTTCTTCTGAGAGTTGGATTTGACACCTCCTCCTACCTTTAAGCTTTCTCCCTCGGTTTCTTTGACTCCCCTCTCTTCCTGCTTCTCTTCCCTTCTGTCAGTTCGTGGGGGCACCCCTCCTCTGCCTTCTTGGGACTCTTCTTCCTGGTCACGCTCTCTCAGGGGTTTCAACTACCTTCTTGACCACCACGGTCCTCATACTGAGGACGCCTTCCAGATCTTCACCTCCATCCCGGATCTCTCCCCGGAGCCCCAGGACCGGATGTCCAGTCGCCTACCGGACATTTCCACTTGGATATTTCAGATTCTTCATCCAAAACCTGCCCCACGTGGCACGCATTATCTACTGCCACAAATCCTTTCTCCCGTCTTCTTTGCTGTGTTGAATGGCACCAGTTACCCAATCTCCTTCAATCAAACCCAAATTCTAGGAATCCCTTAGACACTTCCTTTTCCCTCCACCAACCAACGTTCAATTCATCCTGCCTTTTTTCGTAATTTTTTTTTTAACGTTTATTTATTATTGAGAGACAGAACATGAGCATGAGCAGGGGAGGGGCAGCGAGAGAGGGAGATGCAGAATCTGAAGCAGGCTCCAGGCTCTGAGCCGTCGGCACAGAGCCCGATGCGGGGCTCGAACCCATGAACTGTGAGATCATGACCTGAGCACAGAACCTGATGGGGGGCTTGAACTCAAACCGCAAGATCATGACCTGAGCCAAAGTCAGACGCTTACCCGACTGAGCCACCGAGGCGCCCCTCGGTTCATCCCCTCTTAGTTAACCCCCCTGCTACATCTCTGTGGCCTGGCACCAGTCAGTCCATCATCATCCGTTTCTTGGATGTCTGCGACAATCTCTTACCCGGTCTCGCTGCCCTAATTATGTCCCCTTCCGATGCCCACCTTGGCCAGAGCGATCGTTCCAAAGCACAAATGTGATTGTGGCAATCTCCAGCTTAAAACCCTTCCATCACTTCCTCGGGGTGTTCCAAGTCCAAACTTAGAAAGGTCCACAAGGCACGCAGTAACTCGCTCCTCTGTGCGTCTCCAGTTTCAGCACCTGCCCCCGCTAACAGATGCCCCATGCGTCTTGCCACACTGAGTGCCCCCACCCCACCCGCAGGCCCCCTAATCTGCCGGCCGGCTTCCTCCGTGCTTTCCCCTGTGGCCTCCGGGCCTGGACCGCCCTCCCTGACTCTCAGCTGTCTCCTACTTGTGCTTGAAAACTTTGCTCAGGCCTTGCCATCTCCAAGCCACCTCCTTCTCCTTGGTGCCTATCCCAGGGCCTGGAATACATTCAGGAAGTGTTTCCAGAGTGAGCGAATACATATGTTCTTAATTTCAGAGAGGCAATAGAATTTCTATGTGAAGAAAGTGGAAAAGATGTGTAATTTGTCTCTACCTCTCAAATGCATTGATTTTTAAAAAAAAAATGTTAATGTTTATTTTTGAGAGAAAGAGACAGAGTGTTGAGTGGGGGAGGGGCAGAGGGTGAGGGAGACAGAATCTGAAGGAGGCTCCAGGCTCTGAGCTGTCAGCACAGAGCCTGATGCGGGGCTCGAACCCATGAACTGTGAGATCATGACCTGAGCCAGCAAAGTCAGTCACTCAACTGACTGAGCCGCCCAGGTGCTCCTCAAATGCATTGATTTTTAAAAGAAGGCTATCAATGTATTCTAAAGAGTCTTAGGGGTCCCACGGAGCCTTCTCAAAGGCTCCCAGAGGAGCTCTCTGTTTAAAAAAATTTGGGGGCGGGGGAGGGGGGGAGGGGAGGGGGAAGAGTGTGAGAGCCTGGGTGTGGTGCAGAAGGAGAGAAAGAATCCTAAACAGGCCCCATGCTGAGCTCGTGGACTCAGGGCTCAATCCCATGATCCTGGGATCATGACCTGAGCCAAAATCAAGAGTCAGACACTTAACTGACTGGGCCACCCAGGCACCAGGCAGAGTTCTTCATTTTAAATAAAACTACTCTTGGGGAGCCTGGCTGGCCCAGTCAGTTAAGCATCGACTCCAGCTCAGGTCATGATCTCACGGTTCATGGGTTTGAGCCCCATGTCCGGCTCTGTGCCGACAGCTAGGGCCTGGAGGCTGCTTCGGATTCTGTATCTCCCTCTGTCTCTCTGTCCATCCCCCACTCGTGCTGTCTCTCTGTCTCTCAAAAATAAATAAGTGTTGGGGCATTTGAGTGGCTCGGTCAGTTAAGTGTCCGACTTTGGCTCAGGTCATGATCTCATAGTTCGTGGGTTCGAGCCCCGTGTTGGGCTCTGTGCTGACAGCTCAGAGCCTGGAACTTGCTTCGGATTCCTATGTCTCCCTCTCTCCCTGTCCCTCCCCTGCTCATACTCTGTCTCTCCCGCTCTCTCTGTCTCTCAAAAATAAATAAGACATTAAAAAGTTAATAAATAAATGTTAGAAAAAAGTGTTAATTAAAAAAATAATACATAAATAAATAAACAAATACATAAATAAATAGAACTATTCTATTTATTTCATGCTATTCATTTCATTTATTTTATATGGTGGTCTTCTGAGAAAGGTCTAGTTTGAACAAAGTGTTTTGTGGCCAAGACATATTTGAAAACCAATGGTCTAAATTATTCAGATAGTAAGATGAAGTGCAATTTCTGTTTGAATTACTCCCCCCAAAAGTTCTCATCTCTCTGTTTCTTTTTAAAGACATGTTTAAAATATCTCCTGGTTTCATTTAGTGTCTTAGTGACATATTGCTTTTTCTTTTTCTTTTTTTTTTTTTTGGTTTTAAATAGAAATTGTTATTTTTAATTGATAGTATGATGAATATGGTCACAAAAAGAAATTCAGTGAAAAATCAGCCTCCCCACAAACACTCATCTTCGATCGTTGAGACAAACCATAGCCAGCCTCAGCACATAATTCCAGTGACTTCCATGCAGGGGTCACTGCTCTGGTGGACAGCGGCCCGTCCCCGTGCTAGGCACGATGGAAGGATAAGCTGTCTGCATACCACTGATGGTTTAATCATTAAGAACTTAGACTGGCCTTGGAAAGACACCTGGCCCTCCTATCCAATGCCTGTCAGGAAGAAGGACGTAATATCAGCTCTCCCAATATCAAAACCACTTTTTGATAGACAGCTTCTAGCATTTGCTTGGCTCACATCCAAATACACATTTCAGTCAGCTTATTAATTTATCCAGGGGTACATTTTTCCCCTAATACATTTTGGAGACGTCGTCAGGAAATTACACTTCTTAAAATGTGACTCTCTATGGGTGCTTTACTGAGATTTTTTTTTTTTACCTGATTAGAGTATTTGATATATCAATAGATAGTGTTGGGATGATCGACTCTCAAAAGGGAAACAAAAGGGAAAAAAAAATCCTACTTATGCCCATCACAGAAATGAATTAAAGATGTACTAAAGATTGGGATGTTCGGCTGGCTCTGTGGGTAGAGCACACGATTCTGGATCTTGGGGTTTTGAGTTCAAGCCCCATGTTGGGTATAAAGATTACTTAAAAATAAAATCTTTAGGGGCTCCTGGATGGCACAGTCAGTTAAGCGTTGGCTCTTGATTTCCACTCAGGTCATGATCTAACGGTTCGTGGGTTCAGGCACCACGTTGGGCCTTGAGCTGACAGTGCAGAGCCTGCTTGGGATTCTCTCTCTCCCTCTCTCTCTGCCCCTCCCCCACTTACACACTCTCTTTCTCTCTCTCTCTTTCTCTCTCAAAATAAATAAACATTTAAAAATAAATAAATGGAAACATTTTTAAAAAGATGTATCGAAGATCTAAGCATGGGAAAATTCCTCTAAAACTATTAGAAGAAAATAGAACACCTCTAAAAAGTCTGGAGAAGGAAAGTGGCGGGTTTTGTTTTTTTAAGATGACACACGAGGGCAAATAATGAACAGAGGTACATCTGATTACACCTAATGAAAAATCTTCTGTCAACATAACACCACAAACAAGATTAAAAGACAAGCGGTAGCCTTCGAGAAGGTCAGAAGAGCTAGCAGACGGATCTGTTATTATCTAGAATGCATATGATTCCCACTAACGCGGCAGAACAAGACATACGACAAACGGAGGAGGAGGCAAAGGATCTAAGCTGAGAATGTAGAGACGGGGAAGTAATGGACGATGGCTGTATGAAAAGACATCCCACTTCATATATAATTAGGGAAATGCAATTGAGACAACAAGATTTTTTTTTTTTTTTTTTTTTTTTTGCCAATCGTATTGGCACAAATTTTAAAGTTCGAGACATGAAACGTTGGCAAGGCTGTGGGGAAGCTGGCGTGCTCCCTCACTATTGTGGACAGTATAGACAGATACAGACGCTTGAGGAGGCAAATTGGCAGCATGTTGCAAATTTGAAAGTGTGCCTCCCCTGTAACACGGCCATTCCATTCCTAGGTATTACCCTAGAGATACTCCCACACATGTGCACACAGAGCCATGTGCTTAGTTTCCATCTAAATGTCCACCAGTAGGGGAACGGCTGAAAATACCGTGCTGTTGGTATCCCGTGCTGCCTGTATTCGTCTGCCAGGGCTGCCGTAGCAAGTGCCAGAGACCAGGTGGCTCACACGACAGAAATTTGTTACCTCACAGATCTGGAGCCGAAGAGTCAGAGAGCAAGGTATCGGCCGGATTGGTTCTTCTCTGAGGCCTCTCTCCTTGGCTTGTAGACGACCACCTTCTCTCTCTGTGTCTTACGGTTTTCCCTCTGTTACGCACCTGAGTCCTAATCTCTTCTTACAAAGACAGCAGTCATGTGGGATTAGGGCCCATACTGACCTCATTTTAATCTATTCAAAGACCGTGTCTCCAAATACAGTCACGTTCTGAGGCACTGGGGCTCAGGATGTCAACATACAAATTGTAGGGGGACAAAATTCATCCCATAGCACCGTCCTTCCAAGGAACTAGCAAGATCCACGTGTGGCGATGCAACCTCATCTCAGAAAACAATGTTGAGTTGAGAGAGTGTGATACATAATGGTACCCATCATGTGATACCACTCCTCACTTACGAAACACACGCGTGAACCGACACAAATATCTCCTGCATGTGTGTCAACATTTAATGTTCTGGAAGGATCGTTCAGATGCATTAGAAGTTGCCTCTCTGTTAGTCAAACATGACTTCAGTCGTAGTATTTTATTTCCTTAAGAAATATCGCCAACAAATACGGTGAAATGGGAATGGTTTCTAATTCTGAGTAGCAGAATATGAGAGTTTAGTTACAATATTCTTTGACTTTTCTGTATCTCTTGTATTTTTAAAGCAGTTTAAAAAATCAAAAATGGATGACCAACTCATCCGTCCTTCAAGATACTTTGAATGTATTTTTGCGTGAAGTGAAGCCCATGAAGGGGCTGCACATTAAGACTTCTTTCCACCTCTGCCTTTCTAGAAAAACGTTGCTCTTTCTCGCTGCATTTTGAGGCCACACAACTACAGGACGCTTTAGGGATTGGCCCTATGGGCTTCCTTTTGAATTTGGTATAGGAAGGTGGTCGATGATCTTGTCTACTATCTCACACTATTTATCCCTTGTGAGGACTAATTTATTCTGGAGATATTTTTCTGAGCTGACTAAAATCCTTTTAGATTGAAGAGGGGCATAAATAAATAAATGAGTATAATATCAAATGCAATCAACATTTCTCTGCTGGTGAATAACAGGCTTGTCCCTTTAGAAGGATGAAAGCAACCTTTACTGAACTCCTACCATGTGCCAAGCACTCTGCTGGAGGCTTTAAATAATTGTCATTTAAATATTAATTTTTATGACCTTTAGGAAGCAGGTTATGAGGAACGATGAGTTTAAGTAACTTGTCCAAAGTCATAGTGAGTGACTAAACCAGACTAATTTCAAACTGTAATAGAATATTTTGAGGAAAAACTATTTGGAAAGCCACGGCGTTTCATGATTGTAGAGGGGATGGAAGAGGTAGGAGACAATTTCATGTTAACTTATGGAGAATCTGTTTCTAGTGCAACAGTCCAACGGTCCTATGATTCCAAGATTTTTTGTCCCAATATCGACATGAGGCAATTAAAGTTCAAAAAAGTTACATATATCAAAATGCTCAAGATGACATAACAAATGAATCGATGAGATAGGTCTATTTGCAGATTAAGAGGAAAGGTTCAAGGTGAGGATCTTCCACGGAAAATGCTTATGCTGGCCCTACTTCCTTTGTCCCATTGATTTGGTCAGCTGGGGCTGCCATAATAAAGTACCACAGACGGGAGGGCTTAAACAGCAGAAATCTGTTGTCTCACAGATCTGGAGAGTAGAAGTCTGAGGTCAACAGATATTGACAGGATTCGTTTCTTCTGAAACCTCTCTCCTTGGCTTGTAGATGGTTGCTTTCTGCCTGTGTCGTCACATGATCTTTCCTCTGTGTATGTGCCTATGCCTGGATCTCCTCCTCTTATAAGAGCACCAGTCATATTGGATTAGGGCCCATACTGATGACCCCCTTTTAACTTAATTACTTCTGTAAACACCCTATCTCCATTATGTGAGGGTGATCTCGCCGTGACATCTGTCACCCCTCTGATGACCATGTTTGATTCGGCTGATCTGGCTGGCTAGACAGGTGTCCCCCTCCTTCCTCACCACACCATGTGCGCTTGGTCGAAGAGAACGACCTTCCCCAGTAGAGGAGAATTGTTCTTCGGTCACAGGTACACAGGTAGCTGCACAACCCTGCTAGAATCTCCAAGCAGGCTCTCCAGGTCCATTTGTAGGAGAACGAAGGGAAATCAAGCTCCCAAGACTCCACACACATCCAGATGAGACACTGCATGTAGCAGTCTGCTTTTCTAAAAAAAAGAAAAAAAGAAAAAAAGAAAAAAAAAACCCCTACCTCCAAACACAGTCATATTCTTAGGCACCTGGGTTTAGGGCTTCAATATATGCATTTCAGGGGACCACAATTCAGCTCATAATACCCATGATTCATGGTTAGGCTCACTCCATGCTACTGAAGAACAGGATATTTTTAGGAAGCTTCTATGGTCTGGAGAGCTGGTAGTCCAAAAATGAATGAATGAATGAATGAATGAATGAATGAATAAATAAATAAATAAATAAATTGAAGGAAGGAAGGAAGGAAGGAAGGAGAAAAAAAAGAGCCCTACGTTTAAATCTCTAGAGGGATGATTAGGGCAAAAGCTGCCCTTTTCTTAATGAATAATTCCTTATGAACTGGTCTAATTTCATTTGATTCACATTGCGTCTTCCTTTAGTTATTCCACTGTTAATGTGTTCAAACACAGCTGAGAAGAGAGAAACCATTTCTTCTCTGCGTGAACGAACTCCTCTAACACCCAGATGAAAGCACCTTGGGGTTCCCGCCCAAATTTACCACCAGACTTGAAAGGGTAAAGCAAATGTCTGCTTGGATTGGGGATTCTCTTTGTTAGCATTTCCTAGACGGTCTTTTTGGGAAGGGGCAGTGGTCTCCCCAAACCCCTCGAAATGACCGATTTTTCCCCGGAAGAGAAGTCTTCCAGGAAATCTCCTCTTACCTTGCCCAACCGTCAAGTGATTTGGCAATTGTCTGCAAAGGATAAGAGTTTTTCTGACAAGTGATCTGTATCTGTTTTGAGATCATCCACAAGGAAAGGAAATCTTGCCCCCACTGTCTTATTTTTAAAAATCTCCATTGCAGAAATGACACGTGGCTCGGGACACTGTTTTCCTCATTTTTATTGACTTTCTCTCTTGGCGTGTATTGAGCCTCACAGCTTTAATTATCACTTATATACAGATGATATTCAAATTTACACTTCATTTCCAGCCCCTTCAGATGATGTCACCCTTCGCCTCGCCCCAGACTTGGCTCATGTCTTGTCTTGGATGAGCCACAATTTTCTCTGATTGAATATGGATGAGACAGAGGCTTTGCAGTTTTGTTGTAAATAAACTCTAAATGCATTGAAGTTAATTTACCTCATTGATAGCCCAGTCTTCCAGTTAAGAGCCAGGGGGTTCAGTGACTGACTCTGAATTATCCTCCTTCATTCATCAGAGACTACTCGGCCAAGGGATTAATCTCCACAAAATATCCCAGAGACATGTGACAGTTTCCATCCCTCCTAATTTTGGCCAGAATTCTGGTTATCTCACGGCTGAAATTCTGCCATGATCTTTGGAAAGGCGTCCAACAAACCTCCTGTTTACGGTCTATTTGGAATATGGCTGCCCTTTGGCCTTGCTCTGTGTACACAGTCCCAGGATACATTTTCCTTCAGGCAGCTGTGCTAGCTTCTTGTGCACTGAATAAAATGTAATTTGTCAAGATCTTGGCCAGATTGTCTGCCTTCACATAAACTAGCTTTTGAAATGACTTAAAATTACGGTCTCGCTTTTTCAAGAGTCGCTTGCTATTTTGTTTCATCATGTGGTTGGAGATGTACCATGCATCGCACCCCAACACTCTCTAGAACATGCTAGCTTGAACAAAAATGTGTATTTGAAAACACCAGGAATGAGCATTAGCCTATGAAGGCCTGGCACGTAATAAGCCATAAGTCCCCGATAAATACTTGACGGAATAAAGACCGAGTGAATGAATTTGTAATCCTCTGACCCGTTTGTGGGTGGTTTTTTTGCTGCCGTAGTTATGTATAATATATTTTTATCTACTTTTAGATTATTATGTAACTGTGCCTGTGTAATTATTATTTCAACTAGAACATATTCGAAATCTCCATTAACATGACTGAAGGGTATAAAATAGAATCCTTGGAGTTGTCAATTAGCTGATTTGTCTTGTATTGCTTTTCTTCATTATTTCAGTGCAGCTAACGGTTCATTCAGCACATTTTAATTAAAAACAAACATATGTGGGTCTGCTAAGAACTCAAGTGTAGTGCAGTGAGACAGGGATGGCAAATATTTCTAGCAGTGACCATATGATATCTTCCATTCATCTCAGCAATAATCTTCCAAATCTAATTATTGGGAGGACGGCAGCTGCAGCCGGTTAGGCTTTTCTTTATTTTTACAGAGATGTGGGTTTTTTGCAGCCCGTTGCATTGTAGAACATCAGCTGCTGCCGGAGTCCCTTCCAAGGCTGACATCCCAGCATCTACAAGACTTTCCTCCATTGAGACACTTCCCATTTGGTCCTGTCCACGTACCTTCTGGCCTAAAGGTGTTCCAGGGAAATGGCTAGCCCTCCGACAAGATCTCTTTCGCTTTGTACGGATATGTTAGGTATATTACTGTGACCCGAAGGTTCTAACCATGGAGGATGTGTCACCAGGGAAGCCTCGGTAATAGATATGGTGTCACCTACATGAAAGCCGCCGCGTGCCAGGGGCTGGTCTTGAGCTTTGCAGACTCAAGCATGATTCCGTCAGCTTAGTCGCTGACTGAGGGCGCAGAGGAGAACGTATTCATTTAAAATGAGAATGATAACGGGGCGCCCGAGTGGCTCAGTCAGTTAAGTGTCTGACTCTTGATTTGGGCTCAGGTCATGACCGGAGAGTTCAAGCCCCTCATAGAGCTCTTTGCTGGGTGTGGAGCCCGGTTGAGATTGTCTCTCTCCTCTCTCTGTCTTTCACACGCTTGTGCATGCTCTCCGTCTCTCAAGATAGATAGATAGATAGATAGATAGATAAGAATTATAACAATTAAGAAATATTCACTCCTACGGAGTGTCCCTCTAGTGTAATAATTGAGAACGGGGACTCTGGAGTCAGACTGCTGGAGGTCTAAAACTGTTTGTGCTGCCCACTAGCTGTGTGACCTGGGGGACATTGCTCAACTTCACTGCGTGTGGCAGACTGACTTTAGGGTGGCCCCACGATCTCTGCTCCTAGGAGTCACAATCCGGTGTCATTCCCCTCCCCGCAAGTGTGGGTGGGACCCGTGATGTGCTTCTAACCAATGGAAGGTGGCAAAGGTAATGGGATGTACATGATGAGGTTTATGTGATTATGTAAGAGCACAGCACCCATTCTGCTAGAGTCTCTCTCTGTCTCTCTCTGTCTCTCTGTCTCTCTCTCTCTCTGTCTCCTGGGACCTGTGCTTTTGGGGTGCTGAGCTGCCACGTAAAAAGTCCAGCTACACTGAAGCCACCGTAGTGGAATGACCACATAGAGAGACCTCATCGAAATAGAGAAAGATGTCCAGGGAACCATCTGTCTTCCAGCCCTAGCTTCCAGCTCTTTGGATCATTCCAGTCCGGGCCCCGAACAAGTGTGTGAAGTGGACTTCCAGATGATTCCAGCTCCACTCACATGCTGATTGCAACTGTAAAGAGATCCTCGTGAGAATCGCCCAGCGGAGCTCAGTCAACTCCCAAAACTGTGTGAGAGAAAAAGAAACGATGATTATTGTTTTAAGCCACGGTTTCAAGGTAGCTTTTAAAAAGATACACGTACCAAAACTCACATTAGAGTGTGTGTGTGTGCGTGTGTGTGTCTATATAATCATACAGACGTATATTCTGTTTGACACACATAGAGTCACACAGCTTGGTAACAAAAGGTATCAATGCTATTGTCACATTTACGATTATATCGCAGACGCTTGCCGTCCTACAGTCAGCACACGTGGTTTTGGTTATTTTGCAACTCCAGGATCCACGATGTGTGGTCATTTGTAATTTTGCTGAGCCATGAATTTGAGTCTCAGGTTTGTGGGGGAGAGCGTTTCTCACTGGTGAATGGTGCTAGCTGATTACCAGCACAAACAGGATTTTGTTTTCTGCTAGTCGTTCTTACGCAATACACTTTATGATGTGAGTTTTAAAAAATGCTTTGGCGAAACAAAAGGCTCTAAAACATCTCTTAGTGGTGAAAATGAGGAAACAAAGAGGCCTGAGAGATCTACCCACACCCCAGTAACAAGAATTTCAAAGAGTGGAGTGTCAAAGGTGATGGCAGTGTGGCTTATGATACGAAAGCAGTTGGAGGGGAGCAGGCCCCAAACCAGGAGCATAATGGATTAAGCCATTTTGGGGAGAAGTGATCAGAACATCGTAGTTTACAAAGTCATTAGAAGCCTGAAATCATCTTTCGTATTTTTCAGTTAAAATATAGTGCCTTTGGGGAGGAAATTATATGCTGTTTATAGTCACCAGTTTGTGGGATATTTGAAGGCGTAGGGACATGTGTGTCCTGAATTTCAACAGAATGTAGTCCTGAAACTTCATAAGTGATAGGCTTGTGCAGCATTGAGGAAAGTGTAAGTCATGGTCCTTGTCCTTGAGACCCGTACAGTTTAACCAGGTGATGGGTGAGGAGAGAAGAGGGGAAATAAGCAAACAGTGACAAGTTAAATATGATCATTTTCATGTATGCTGGTGAATGTCACCCATGATACGGTGGCATAGAGAATAGGGGCTTTTAGTTCGGAGGAGAAAGACGGAGAACTTTAGATCTCTCATAGGATAAAGTCCAAGCTCCTCAGCCTGGCATTCAAGGCCTTCCATAATCTCTCCCCAACTTTATCTCCGACTTTCTCTCTTAATATCCACCATATAAAACAGCCGTCAAGTCAGTTTGGCTGATTCATTAAGAAATACACCTGCATCTAATTTACACCCTCTTAAGTAGTTTGAAATAAAATAAAAGGGAAATGAGTGGCACACACACATAAAATAATTTTAGAATAGTACAATTTATGTTGCCTGTCAATTTTTTTTTTTTTAAACAGAAAACTCCTTAGCAGTACTAAGTGAAAAACCTCTCATGCATGACCTACCCTGCCCCTTCCCCTTCTGGCTGGCTGGAGCAAAGTCAAGCCCCAAGGTCACCTTGGAAGCTACATGTTGAAGGTGACAGAACCTCCAGGTCCCTGAATCAGTGTGTGCAGGAAGGTCACCTAGCAACCGGGAAGGCCCCCGTCATCTCTCACGTAAGTGAGAAGTAAGCGTCTGCTGTCGTTGGCCTTGGAAATCTCGGGTTTGTTTCTTACAGCAGCTAGCTTCTGGGGTAGTCTGCATCATCTTAAGTGACATGGTCAGTGACTATGAAAGAGTGGGAGAAAGCTATCACTACCAGCGTCAAAACAGAGGTTACCAGGGGTGCCTGGGGAGCTCAGTCGGTTAAGCGTCCGACTTCGGCTCAGGTCATGATCTCATGGTCCGTGAGTTCGAGCCCCGCGTCGGGCTCTGTGCTGACAGTTCACAGCCTGGAGCCTGCTTCGGATTCTATGTCTCCCTCTCTCTCTGCCCCTCCCCTGCTCATGCCCTCTCAAAAAATGAATAAACTTTAAAAAAATTAAAACAAGCAAACAAACAAAAAAACCCAGAGGTTCCCAACTGCACTGAGAAAAGGCTCACAGGACAGTTCCCATCAAGAGTATGGATTCTGGCACCAGACTGCAGGACTGGAAGCCGTTTCTACCATTCACTGGGTATGTAACCTTAGGCAAGTAAGTGTGTTAGGTGAGGACATGGGATTCTCCAGGGAAACAAAACCAATAGGATGTGATAGAGAGAGGGAGGGAGAGAGAAAGCGAGAGAGAGAGAGAGAGAGAGAGAGAGATTTATTTTAAGCAATCTGCTTATGTGATCGCGGTGGGTTAGCAAGTCCAAAATCTGATAGGGGAGGCTGGCAGGCTGCAGACACAGGAAAGAATGGCGGTTCAAGTTCAAAGGCAGTCTGTTAGTGAATTAGGGAGAGCTGATGCTGCAGATGAAGTCCAAAGGCAGTCTGCTGGCGGAATTTCTTCTTGCTCTTGGAAAGGTCAGCCTTTTGTTCTATTCAAGCTTTCAGTTGATTGGATGAAGCCTCCCCGGCATCATGGAGGGCAATCTGCTTTACTCAAAGTCCACAGATTTAAATGTAAATCTCATCCAGAAACACCCTCATAGAAACATCCAGAATAATGTTTAACCAACTATGTGGGTTCTGTGGCCCAGCCACTTCCGCCAGTTGGCCCAACCGAATGGACACATAAAAGTAACCATCATAGGAAGTTACTCAATCTCTCGGTGCCTCAGTTCCCTCATCTGCAAAATGGGGATAATAAAGAAGCTATCCTATTGGATGAACCTGAAGACCCAGTGAAGAAAGGCATGTGTTTAGAATAGTGTCTGCACGTAGCACTCTTGACTATTATTAATAATTAGTAGTAGTTACTATTTCCACAGGCTTCAGCCATATGCTTTGCTCTGACGAAAAAGCTAAGAAAATAGTTAAGCAGGGCCACCAAGAATAATGGGTGTTCAGTTGAGAATACCACTGACATGAAGAAAGTCTTTATACATTAGAATTCTTACAGTGTAGAAACTCCAGACTTGTATACCAGCCTTTGCAGGCTGTATTGGCCAGTCCTCCATTAGTGAGTGGCTATTTTTTTTCTCGTTGTTATTCCATGAATAAATTTTAATATATTCAATTTCCCCCCATAAACTGTTTCTTTACTGCTCACATTAATGCAATATGGTGAAAACATTTGCATGACTAGAATCTTTTGCAATCTACTGGAGCATTTCTCCTGCTTTGCTTTTCCTTCATTTCTGGTAAGAAAATTCATTTTTGCTTCACATGGTTTTGAATTAGCTGTCACTTCTCAGGAATGCAACGTCAGCATAAATCAAAAAGCTGATGGAGAGTGGAATGATTAAGAGTCTGGCTTGGGGTTAGCCAGAATTGGGTGCAAGCCTTTCCAAGCCCTCGCTTCTTCACAAAGGACTATTGTGAGGGTTGAATGCGCAGTGCCCGGCACTCAAGAGGCACTAGGCAGATGGGAACTAGGATGATTTCTTCCATTAGTAATTCTCTGTGTTGTGACAAGATCCCTCCTTGTGCTGGGGAGACCTAACATCCTGGGGCCTTGAATGACCATGTGGAAGAAACCACCTACCAACCAGGATTACCCCTGTTAATCTATTATATATGCAGGGAGTAAACTCCTATTATCATTAGTTTCCTGGGGCGCCTGGGTGGCTGAGTCAGTTAGGCGTCTGACTTCAGCTCAGATCATGATCTCACTGTTCATGAATTTGAGCCCCTCGTCGGGCTCCGTGCTGACAGCTTAGAGCCTGGAGCCTGCTTTGGATTCTCTGTGTCTCTCTCTCTCTGCCCCACCCTCGCTTGTGCTCTGTCTCTCTCTGTCTCTCAAAAATGAGTAAACATTAAAAAAAATTCATTTGGGGTTTCCTTATTATAGCACCTGGTTTGTTGGGCACTATGCATCACCTTAACCACTCTGGTCGGTTAATATTGCAAGAAGGCCGCCGCCACCCATGATGTTCTCTCCACCTCTGTGGGCTGCAGAGGCCTTGAATTTCTGTAGAAAGTGTCTGCTATATAGCTTATTTACTCCCCGTATCTACTAGCCAATGACAGTGCCTCTCTTTTTATGGAAATGTCCTGCTTCCCCAGTTGGGCAATATTGTAGGTATTGATTTCAGGGTGCAAGAAATGTGATTTTTTAAATTTAATTTCTTTCTTGAGTTTCCATGCTACTGGCACAGCAGAATAGGAATTCTAGTTAATTTGAGGTTTTCCTAATTTCCTTAGGAGTTGTGTCTAAGTTCTGGGCTGTGGAGCTGAGCTTCTGGTCTTCAAGACCATCGTCTGGTGAGGACATCTTCGTTTCTGCTTGGCGTTTCATTGGTAGTTAAGTGTGTAGTTTTCTCTCATTCTTGATTGTAAGGCTTCCCGCCGTTGGTCCCAACCTCAGCATTTTCATGTTGCTTTCATGTGTGTGACGATAAAGAGGCTTGTGTGAGAGTCCACGGTGTATGGAAAGCCATCTGTGGGGCAATGGGTAGAAGAAGGGACTGAGCACACATAAAAAATCAGTTAATACTTTATAATATTTCAAAAATAGAATTCCACGACAAAAAGAAAGGCCCTCGAGGGCCAGAACTGTATCCTAACCATATCCTGGTACACTATCCAGCAAATCAAATTTACCTCATTAAATATGTGCTGCTGGCATTAAATGATAAAGGATAGCCAGTGGGCCATAGAAGCAGAGGGAGAAAATATTCCCAATCTTTTTGGAAACCAGTAACTTCTATGGAAAGCACTGTTATGGCCTGACTACGTGTCCCTCCTAGTCTAGTCACACTGGAATAACCAATCTCCTTGTTTTCCTCCTGCCAGAAACAACTAGACACACTCATAAAACATATGATGCAGTTATTTCCAGACCCTGGACAGCAGGCCTATAATCCCTGAGAGAAGAGGAACAAAACAAGGGGGGAAGAACTATCGGGGAGCTATAAACTGAAAGTTTCTCAGCATTCGCAATTATCTGGGAGACAATTACCTGAGTTCCATCTAGTCGAGGTGGAGAAAGCTCACTGACCACTCTCTTTGTTTTCTATGGCTCCTGTAAAAAAGTGTTATGCCTTGAGTGACTTCAAACAGCATAAATTCATTATCTTACAGTTCTGTAAGTCAGAAGTCTGATGCAGATCTCACTGGCATAAAATCAAAGTGTTGGCACGGTGCATTCCTCTCTGGAGGATCTAAGGAAGAATTCGCATCTTTGCGTCTTTCACCTGCTTCAGCCCGCCTGCTTTCCTTGATTCGCGGCCCCCTTTTTCCACCTCCAAAGTCAACAACACTGAGCTGAATCCTCACACTCTCTCCCTGTCTAGTTCTGTCCTCTGCCTCCCTCGTCAGTGTTTAAAAACTGTTGGATAAGCCAAGACAATCTTCCCATTTTAAAGTCAGCCGGTCGGGAAACTTAATTCTGGCTGCTCCCTTAACTCCCCCCTTGTCATGTATCCTAATATATTCCCGGGTTGCAGGGATCAAGACGTGGACATTTCAGGAGGGCTTTATTCTGCTTACTGCAACCACCGAGGCACTTATTAGAGACCTCAGAAGTCATGCCATAGTATGAGAGATAAACTAGCTCTAAGGTAATGGATACTTTAGATTCAACCTAACAAAGCTGTAAAATAAGTTCAAATGAATTAAGTTAATCTACAAGTAAATTAACACTTGCCAAAATAAATTCCAAACCCCTTTAAAGAAAGACAACACGATCCAGGCACAAAATAGTGAGCTGTTTATAATCACAATCAAAAGTTACTAGACATTCAAAGAAGCAGGAAGATATGATTCGTAACCAGAGGAAAAATAATCAATAGGAACAGACCCCGAAATGATAGCAATAATAGAATTATCAAACAAGGACTTTAAAATAGTTCTTATAAATACGGTCAAGAGGAAATGAAATGAGGTAAGAAATGCAAACTATATAAAAGATGAATAGAATTTCAGTGGAACCAAATGAAATGACAAGTTCAATGGATAAGTTTAATGAGGGATGGGACACTGCAGAAGAAAAGATCAGTGAACTTGAAGCAATAATAAAAGAAACTAGACTGAAACACACAGAGGAAAAAAAAATCTGAAAAAAATAAAAATAACTTTAGTGACCTGCAGGGTAAGATCAATAGTGAAATGGGAGCCCTAGAAAAGGGGCAACAGAAAATCTACTGGAAGAAATAATGGCCAAAAGTTACTCAAATTTAATAAGTAGAAACATAGGTCAAAGGGGGTCAATAAATACTAAGCAGAAAAAATACAAATAAAAGCACATCACGGGGCGCCTGGGTGACTCAGTCGGTTAAGCGTCCAGCTTCGGCTCAGGTCATGATCTCGTGGTTCGTGAATTTGAGCTCCGCGTAGGCCTCTGTGCTGACAGCCCAGAGCCTAGAACCTGCTTCGGATTCTGTGTCTCCCTCTTTCTCCACCCCTCCCCTGCCCACACTGTCTCTCTCTGTGTCTCAAAAATAAATAAATGTTAAAAAACATTTTTTTTAAAAAAAGCACATCACAACACATCACAATCATGTTGCTGAAAACCAGTGATGAAAATGTTCTTAAAAGAAGCCAGAGAAAGACACGTTGTAAACAGGGCTCAAGGACAAGAATATCCACAGACTTCTTGTCAGGAACAATGCAAGCCAGAAGACAATGAAAATGCATGGTCACAGTGCTGGAAGGAAAAAAAGGTCAAAGTAGAATTCTATATCTAGAAAAACTAACCTACAAAAATGAAAGCAAACAAAGGCTTTTCCTCTAGGAGACCTATACCATAAGAGATGTTAAGGTAAGCTTTTCAGGCAGAGGAAAGTGATACCAGTTCGAATCTGGATCTGTACAAAGGAAAGAACATTGGAAGTGGACAATGTGTGTATAAAGAGAAAATATATGTTTGGCAACAGTTGCATAAGGGACCCAAAGAGTGAAATGGAAGTACATTATTGTAAGATTCTTGGGTTGTACAGTGCAAGATATATCATGATTTGAAAGTAGACCGTGATGTTAAAGCTGCATATTGTGAACTCTATACCCTACTCCACTGAAAAATAAAGCAGGTAGATATTGATAATAAGCCAGTAGAGAGAAAAATACTCAATCCAACAGAAAGCAATGAAAGACAGGGTGTGTGTGGAAATAATAGATAACCAAGTAAAAAACAAAATAGCAAGATGGTAAACTTAAATCCAACCATATCAGTAACTACATTAAATGGAAACATTTTAATTAAAAGTCAGAGATTGTCAGACTGGATAAGAAAGCAAGACCCAATTAAACATTGCCCACAAGAGATCTAATTTACATATAACAAAGATTAACAGAAAGGAATGGAAAAAGATATCCTATGCAAATAATAACAAGAAATCTGAAGTGGCTATATTAATATCAGACAAGGTGAACTTAAGGATAAAGAATATAACCAAAGAAAGAGAGGGACAATTCACAATGATAAAAGATCAATTCAATAAGACAGCATAACAATACTAAATGTTTAATCACAGAGCTTCAAAATACGCAGAACAAAACTGAAAGACCTGAGAAAATATTTTAAAATCCACAGTTATGAGTGATTTTGAAAATAAACATAGTGTGGTTTTCTTTTTCAACAATTGGTGATGGGGAAACTGGATGGCCATATGCAAAAGAATGAAGTTGAACCTGACACCACATACAAAAATTAACTCAAAATGGATCAAAGACCCCCCCAAAAAATCAAAGACCTAAATATAAGAGTTAAAACTATAGAACTTTGAAGAATGCACAGAGACATGACACAAAATAGACAGCGATTTTATGGATATGACACCTAAAGCATAGGTGACCAAAGACAAAATAAAGAGGTCTACATCAAAATTTAAAACTTCTGTACATAGAAAGATACTATCAACAGAGCAAAAAGGCAACATACGAGGGGCGCCTGGGTGGCTCAGTCGGTTGAGCGTCTGGGTTCAGCTCACGTCATGATCTTGTGGTTTGTGGGTTTGAGCTCCGCATTGGGTTCTGTGCTGACAGCTCAGAGCCTGGAGCTTGTTTCAGATTCTGTGTCTCCCTGCCTCTCTGGCCCTCCCCTGCTCATGCTCTGTCTCTCTCAGTCTCTCAAAAAATAAATGTTTTAAAAAATGCTAAAAAATAAAGGCAACATATGAAATGGGAGAAAATACTTGTAAATTATATATCTGATAAGGGGGTTGATAACCACAATATATAAAGAACTCTTACAACTCAACAGTAAAAAAACCCGACAACCTGATTAAAAATGAGCAAAGAGGGGCTTGGGTGACTCAGTCGGTTGAGCATCCAACTTCAGGTCAGGTCGTGAACTCGTGATTTGTGGGTTCGAGCCCCGCATCGGGCTCTGTGCTGACAGCTCAGAGCCTGGAGCCTGCTTGGGATTCGGTGTCACCCTCTCTCTCTACCCCTCCCCTGCTCACGCTCTGTCTCTTTCTCCTTCAAAGATAAACATTAAAAAAATTAAAAAACGGAAAATAACCAATGTTGGTGAAGATGTGGACACATTGAAACCACTCTGCATTGCTGGTGGCAATGTTAAATAGTCCAACTGCTGTGGAAAACAATATGATGGCTCCTCCAGTAATTAAACATAGAATTACCCTATGACCCAGCCAGCAATGTCATTGCGGGGTACACACACAGAAGAATGGGAAGCAGGGACTTGAACAGATATTTGTACACCCATGTTCATAGGAACGCTATTCACAATAGCTGAAACGTAGGAGCAGTCTAAGTGTCCATCTCTAGATATGGGTAAACAGAATGTAGTCAGCATGGTACATATAACAGACTATTATCGAGTCTGAAGAAAGAGGGAAAGTCTGACAGGTGCTACAACATGAACAGACCTTGAAGATATCCCACTAAGTGACATAAAGCCAGTGGCAAAAATACAAATACTCTGTGACCCCCCTAATGTGAGGTCCCTAGACTAATCAAATTCGTAGAAGCGGAATGTAGAATGGTGGTGTTCAGGGTAGGGGTGGGGGGGAGGGGGGGAGGGTGGATGGGAAGTTGCTGTTTAATGGGTAGAAAGTTTCAGTTTGGAAAGATGAAAAGCTCTGGAGAGGGAGTGGGTGCCGGTTGCACAACATGGTGAATCTACCAATTCCCCGGGGGAGTGTATGCTTTCCAATGTTTAAGATGGTAAATTGTATACTGTGTATATTACTACAGTAAACAAAGGGGGGGGGAGGGGAGAGTTAAAAGGTTTGCAAAGAGAACCTCCATATGTTTTTGACTTTTTTCCTTCCTCCCTTCCTCCCTTCCTTCCTCCTTCCTTCCTTCCTTCCTCCTTTCCTTCTTCCTTCCTTCCTTCTTCCTTCCTTCCTTCCTTCCTTTCTTCCTTCCTTCCTTTCTTCCTTCCTTCCTTCCTCCTTTCCTTCTTCCTTCCTTCCTTCCTTCCTTCCTTCCTTCCTTCCTTCCTTTCCCTGTTTTTCCACATCAGAGGGAAATTCATATATTGCAGTCTGGCCCGGGTCCCCCAACTCTGCTCTAAGAGAACTTCCGTGTGCTAGAAATCTTTGGCCAAGGGGGCCTGTGGGTCTGTCGGTATGCTGGCGTGTGAATGTGTTTTTTTCTTACTTCCCAGTTGACTTTAGGGGACGGCACCTCACCAAGTGCTTAAACAGGAAGGAGAAATTACCGACACTGTTATTTTCTTTTACAACAGCTTCAAGATTCATGCTAAAGCTACCATTATCCTTTTCCCCGTTGGATTCCGAGGAGAGGGGACCTTTGGCTGGTTCTGCGGCTGCAGACAGAGCCCCAGGCCTCCTGGTCCTTACAGGCTCTTTCAGTTATATGTAACCTGTCCTAAGGGGCACCTGAGTGGCTCGGTCTGTTAAGTGTTGGGCTTCGGCTCAGGTCACGATCTCACGGTTTGTGGGTTCTAGCCCCGCGTCGCACTCTGTGCTGACAGCTCGGAGCCTGGAGCCTACTTCAAATTCAGTGTCTCCCTCTCTCTCTGCCCCTCCGCTGCTCACGCTCTGTCTCTCTCTCTCTCAAAAATAAATAAACATTAAAAAAAAAAAAAAAGTAACCTGTCCTCCAGGGACCCTCTGTTTATCCATGGGTGCTCAAGTGAATTCAAGTGTTAGGCCAAATCCCAGACCTGGACACAGACTTTCTTTCTGAATGATTGAATAAATGATTATTTTACCCAATAATTAATAGACCCCCATGGATAGTTCATTCAACTTGGTAACAGTTCAAATATGATGCCAAAGTGGTGCCTTTACATAGAGCAACAGAACTCTGGCATTGACATAATAAAATGGGAATAACAATAATAACAATATTGGTTAATATTTGGGGCACTATTCACGTACTGATTTACTTAATCCTCCACAATAAGGCAGGTTTTCTGACTATTCCCATTTCACAGATGAGAAACCTCAGGCACGGAGTGGGGAGGTCCCTTTCACTGTTACGCGCTCATCCCTAAACTTGAATTCCTTTCTCGTGACACCCACTTTCACCAGGGAATGTCCCACTGAGAGTCAGACTAGTGTGAGGCTTGCTCTGCATTGCTGTCTTATTCAAGTTATTTTGCTAGGAAGCCATGGGAAACGCCTCAAATTTGCTGAGGTAAGCATGGGAACTTGTTGGTGACCATGGGGTATAGCCAGTTGCAGGCACAGCTGTATCCAGGTGACCAAATGGTGGTTAATCTGTCTGTCTTTCTCTCACACACATACACACACACGCTTTTTTGCACCTCTAGAGTCTGCTTACCTCTCTGCTGACAAAGTTAAAATGTCTAGCATCAAACCTACATCCAAAAGTTTAAATTCTGGTAGGAAGACAGAGCTTTTCCCCACCTTAGTAGTCCCAGCATGAATCCTGAATTTTGCAATTGTGTCTCATAAGCCTATCTTGAGTCACCCAATATACCTAAACCAATCACTGTGATCAAGTGGAAGGAAACCCTGCATTGTCCTGACCCGAGCCAATTGTTTATCTTCGTGTCTGGGGGTTAGCGAGGGGCTTGGCTCAACTGTGTGAACCCAGGGTGGAAAAAATGCCAACTCAGATGCTATTATCCAAAGAAGGAGGGTGTGCGTGCGTGCAGGGCCGACCGATGTAACATTCGCTACTGAGGCCAGTAAATCAGTCAACGGTAGATAGACCCTGAATATCATCTGATTTCAAGCTGGAGTGCAGGGAATCTCCATTTTATTGGATTGGATATCCAGCATCCTGTGTTTTCCCTACAAAGCTTGCTGACCAAAGTTCTCCTAAAGATTCTAACAGCTTTGAATTCATGACTCATGGATCACCTAAGACACCGAGTCACTGCCATATTTTTACTTTCATTTTGATATTCATTCAACAGATACAGACGGAGCCCTAACTATATGTGGGGATCTTAAAATACAGAAGTGAATCAGCGTCAGGGCCCTCGCTTAACATTTCGGCCAGAGGCTTATGTCCGTTGCCATTTACTGTGGGTTTGCTTGACTTTGTAAATCACATGAAGCTTTTGCATTTAATGTTGGATTTTCCTATAACACCATGGACAGAATTTTAAGTAGTAGCAGGTAGTCAATACATGCTTGCTGATTGATTATATGACAGTGAAGATCCATCCTTCTGTATGTATTATTTCTTCTCTGTTGTTTATCTGCCCCTAGACCAACCAGGTCACGAGTGATGGAAACCTCAGCAATTTTTCCAGGGACAGTGATGTAATGCTATTCCCTATAGGTGGTGAAAGTGGAAATTACTTGCTGTGGGAACCCTACGTTTATTAAGCATTTGTGTGGTGGTAAACGTGTGTGGGAACAGGAAGTCTCACAACTGTCTTCCTTCCCTTTCTGTATTTTTGCTAACTTTGATCTGGAATTTTAATCTTATTGGGTGAAGTTATTTCTGGGGAGGGGTTCAAAGACTTTCCAGGATCTCTGCCTTTTTGAACATTAGCTTCTTTGTGGTGTGTTTTTTCCTAATTATTCCAAGTACAGTACAATGACCATGAAAGCAGGAAAAAAACATTTTATGTTCTTGAATTTGATTGCATATACACAGCTTCCATCTAGTACCTCTCTGGTTCTCAGGTTCATTTCAATGTCATTTTCAAGGTGCCTGCCAAAATTATAGTCATTCCAATCCAAGTTAATATACATTTAGGAAGTAAGTTGGTTCATTTTGATTTAAACACAGGACTTCAATATCCATGTTTACACGACTCAACACTTCTAGTATAGCTATTGGAAAGTTAGGCTACTGCACGTTATTTAATATATTTATTAATTCATTTATCAAGCATTTACTGAACACCTATCATACATGAAGGTGGTCAAAAGTACAAACTTCCAGGTATAATATAAAATAAGCAAGTCTTGGGTTGTAATGTACAGCCTGGTGATGGCAATTAATTAATAACATGTATATTTGAAAGTTTCTCTGGTGCCTGGGTAGCACAGTCGGTTAAGCGTCTGACTCTTGATTTCGGTTCAGGTCCTGAATCTCATGGGTTCGTGAGTTCAAGCCCCACATCGGCTCCAGGCTGATAGTGTGGGGACATGCTTAGAATTCTCTCTCTCCCTCTCTCTCTCTGCTCCTCCCTGCTTGTGCTCTCTCTCTCTCTCTCTCTCTCTCTCTCAAAAGTAAATAAATACACTTAAAAGTTTCTAAGAGAGTGGATCTCAGAAGTTCTCACTGTAAGAAAAAAAATGTAATTACGTGTGTCATTATGTGTGGGACAGATGTTAACTAGACTTCTTGTGATCATTTGGCAAAATATACATACCTGTCAAATCATTACGTTGTACACCTGAAACTAATATGTTATATGTCAATTATACATATATGTCAAAATAAAGAAATATATTAATTAATTAATAGGGTCATACGTCACGTTCTATGAAGAAATGTAAAGCAGGGTGTGGGGCAGAGTCGGGGGAGGGCTTTTAGATTGGCCAGATTGGCCAGCGCATCAGTCAGTGGGGGGGGAGGGGGGGGCTGCCATAACAAAGTATCACAGACTAGGGGGCTTAAACCACACAAATGTACTTTCTCATAGTTCTAGAGGTTGGAAGTCCAAGATCAAGGTATAGGCAGGTTTGGTTTCTTCTGAAGCCTCCCTTTGGAGGACAGATGGCCGTCTCCTTGCTCTGTGTTCACTTGGTTTCCTCCCTGCACGTGCATGTCTGAGGTCTCGGTCTGTGCCAATCTCCTGTTCTTATAAGGACACCGGTCATGTTGGATTAGTGTCACCCTTACAAACCCATGTTAACTTCATCACATTTTTAAAGGTGTTGTCACCAAATAAAGTCACATTCTGAGATATTGAGAGAGAGAGAGCTTCAACACATGAGTTTTGGGAGGACACAACTCAGCCCAGAGCAGGGGCCTCAGGGAAGACCTCTCTGAGAAGAGGAGACATCTGAACAGAGACCTGAATGAGGAACAAGTCATAGCTGTTGGGTGAGCCTTCCTGGGGGGACAGCGCCTCTGGCAGGGGGGACAGTGAGTGCACAGGTTCGAGGCTGGAATGTCAAGGCAGGGATGATGGCCAGAGCTCAGTGACGGAGGGCAAGTTTGTCACAGGTTCAGGCAGAGGCCAGCTCATGAGGAACCTTGGAGGCGAGGCGAGAACTTAATTTTTTTCTTTTCTTCTCACTGTCATAGGAAGTCATAGGAGCATTTTGAGCAAGTCGGAGGCATAATCTCACATATGTTTTTAAAGGATTATTTTAAAATTTACAACAGATTTTCCGTAGACTCCCAAGAATTCAGTGGGAAAGATTATACTAATCATGAAACCCAGCAAAGTTTCTCAGAATAGTTAAGATGCAGACCCCAGAGGTTACTCTCCACTGATATATATATATATATATATATATATATATATATATATATATATATATTTTTTTTTTTTTTTTAGCAATTCCTTCTCTCAAGGGTTAAGGTATCAGCTAAGAATTGTTTGGAATACTGGATTACTGCCTAGACTTCTACTGCTACATTCACTGATGCTGAATTTATAACAAGGGAAATATCTGGCTCGATTTGTATATATGAAAGAATACCCTTTTCTTGAAGAAAAATGTGGGTTAAGATGGTCTGGTCTGTATTTATTCATAAGGAGTGGTGTTAAATTGACATCACTTGGGACAGCCCGAGTCAGGGGAAACTCTGAGGTGTCCCTTCCCTGTTTGACAAAGGTACAAGAGAGCGAATAGCAATTACTTTGGAAGTTTTGAGCAACTTGTTGTCCCAAAATAAGGGACGTCCACAAAGCACTTCCTACGCACCATACATACGCAGACCTTCTCCTGAATTAATCAGACTGGGCATTCTCAAGCCCCACGTACAGGGGCCAGGACACTGGATTATACTACAAACCATCAAGGTATTTCTTAAGGTGCTTAAAATGGCCACATCCATTTTTATAGCGCATTATGTTGTACTCAGATGCAAGCACAATACTCCGTAGAAAACATATCCATTGAATAGATTAGTAGCCATTTTCATGGGAACTTGTAAACACCAAGCATCAATCTTCACTCTATCTCTGCTGAACTTTGTGACTGAGGGCTGCCTTCCAGGATCCGTAAAAAGTTTCCTCATGTGAAAGAGTATAAAGATATGACACACACACACACACACACACACACACACACACACACACACACAGAAACTTCCTACTGAAAGAACCTAATTAGAGTTAGTAAAATTTTAGCTGAGGTCAGTTACATTTCAAAAATAACACTCGATCACTTTTTCAGTCTTTCTTCTCTTTGAAACTCAGTATCTGTTTTATGAAGGGGGGCATGGTAAGTATGACCTAAGCATGAACAAAGGTAACCTGTCTATGCCGTGAAAATCATTAGAGATCATTGGAAACAACTTTAATACGAATGTGAAACCTTCCCTCACCGCCTTCCGCCCCCAGGGACAGAAAACGGACTAACCTGTTCTGGCCAAATAATGAGAATCATATATGTGTGAATAAAGTCCTTAGTCCTTGGATTCCTGTATCTAAAGTGTGTTTGAACATTCCCCTAAAGACTGTCTTCAGACACCCGAAGAAACCAAATGCACAAAGGACCACAATACCTTTTCCAGTCTTGGTACCAAAGGATAGAACGCAGAGCATAAGCCAGCAGGCTTCGGTCAAGTTCTCAGTCAAGGATTTGGAGGCGATCCTCGATGGCTGAATTAGAAGGACAGTTGCAGCAGTAATGTTGCTTCATTTGCTTTAATAAGCAGAGTTCGAGATTATTTATAACACAATCAGTGGAATGTGTTCCGTGCATTCCGAAAACGCGAAGCCTCACTTTTGAGTCTGGCTATTAAGTCCTTGCTGTGAAAGGGTGGCAAGTGTTATTAAATTGTTAGATTAGCAAGGTTCTACTGCATTTTCACTTTAAGCCAGAGTGCTTTCACAGCTGAGCTATAATGCTCTGAAAATGCCTACATAACAAGATCCAGACGTGGAGCTGAATCCCAAATGGTAAACGGCCAACGGCATTTATACACTATTACCTTGCTGAAGCCATAAAAAGTCAGTGCGTCTGAAAAGACACTGCGCCTAAATCCAAAGACATAGAGGAAGCCAACGCAGGAAATAGGGGCTCTTTCCATAATAACATACCTTTACAGGGCGGGAAGTCACTTCCATTTCCTAGAGAATACCGGCATGAACTCCAATCCCTTCTTAAGAAGGCAAGTAGAAAGAATGAGCCTAAATTATCCTATTGATGACTAAATGTTACATTTAGCTCCCTGGAGTCCATGGAACAGAATTTCAAGGAATCGCATGTAGCCTGCTGGCCAAGTGGACTTCTCGCATACTTGAGTAAACACGAGGTTTCCTAATAAACTGCCTTTCTGAGAAATCTAAACTATTAAGTGCTTAAGTTCCCGAAAACTTGAATTTATCAGGCAGGAAGAGGCATCAAATTATAAAACAATAGGGCTAGAAAGAAAACCCAAATGCACCTTACGGCAGATAGCTAAAGGAGTTTGAGAAATCACATTTCAGAAAACTACATCACAGTTGCCCATTCAGGCTCTACTCTGCCAAGGTGTCCGGATCCATGAATAGGTTGAGTCTTGCGCAAGCCCTATTTGCCTGGCTTGATTCAAAGTAGTCCGTGACTTCCAGTCCTCGAGTGATTGCTGCAGTTGACAGGCGTGACCCTGGCCGCTGGCTGGGAAACAAAGAACAACGAGACCTGGCCTTGGGCTTAGGGCGACGGAAGTGAATGTGTGCACCTGCAGCAAAGGTGAGAAATGGTGGTGGGATTTTAGGGGTAGGTTTAACGATAAAGTTAGGAAGAGTTTAGGGACTTGTGACCTAGGACAGAAAAGTAATTTTTTCCCTTTGCTTCGTTACTTGAGATAGCTTCTCAGGAGAGTTTAGGGCAGGGCCAGTGTGGCAGCCGCATTCCTGAGTCACATTATCAAGAATGTGGCGTCTAAAAAGATGAATGAGGGGCGCCTTGGTGGCTCGGTCGGTTAAGTGTCTGACTCTTGATCTCGGCTCAGGTCACGATCTTATGGTTCGTGGGATTGTGCCCCCCGTCAGGCTCTGTGCTGAGCACGGAGGCTGCTTGGGGTTCTCTCTCTCTCTCCCTCTCTCTCTGCCTCGCCCCCTTCTCTCTCTCTCTCTCTCTCAAAATAAATAAATAAACTTTTTAACAAAATAAAAAGAGGAATGAAATCTATCAGTAACTGCCTGGGCAGCATCCAAAGTGACTTAGGGGGAAGCTACTACTGTTTCCTAGGCGGATGAATGGTGACATTTCATTGGCTATCTTTGCGAACTTTGAGATGCTAAAATGAAATGAAACCTTTGCCCATGACCCGAAGCCACAGTCATTGTTTGGATAATATGTACAAGCTCCAAGAATTCTTTGGATGCTAATGGTTCTGTTATTTCACAAACTGACATTTTAGTACATTGATGTCCTTAAGTGTATTGCCTAGAAATGTTTTAAAATGAGGAAAGCCTGAAAAAAATAGAATGAGTGTCGTATCGTAAAGAGAATAAATAAAAATAAGCTTCTGGCTGGGTATCTGTTATCACATCACCAAGGAATGACTGGGTAGATTTTTCACTGTATTGGGCGACGTGTATAACTAACTTTAATGAGGGCTCCCTGACCTACACAGGGTTTGCCTGGGAGTTAGGTCCTTGAGGGCTACCTCAGAGTGAATGACAATCGTCCCTCAAAAAAAGCGGAAGCTGGTAGAGTGTGTAGGCAGGGGCCATGACTGCCAATGGCCAATGGAGAGACACACCATAGGTATTAGGTCAGTTCACCCAGAAATGAACTTGGAGAGGCGTATTCATGTGCGAGGAGCTGTTCCCTAGGGCAAATCAGTGTGTGGGGGTAGGGAAAGGTGGGAAGGACAGACAGGCAGGACAGAGAACAAGAAGAAGCCAAGCCAGGAGCCATTCAGACCAAGTCCCTGCCTTGGCCTGCCCCTGGGAGAGTCGTGGAATACAAGTTATGCCTCAGAACTTGTCCTCACTCTGGGCCAAAAACTGGACTTTCACGGTGGGCACCAGTCAGTCATTGAGCAAGGCCCCCCCCCCCCCCCCCCGCCACCTCCAAGGAAAGTGTAAGTTTCCGGGCACTTCTGAGTGGAGTCTTCTGAAGGGTCCCTCACGGGTGCCAGCTGCTGGAAGCAAACATACAAGCCAAGAACAGGGCATCTAAGAATGGAAAAAGGATTTTGAGGGGGGCAGGTGGAGCCCCAGTGCTGCTCACTACACGTACTAAAGCCTGTGGACGGGACAAGAAATCGATGTTTCAGAGATGAGCCCAAGGGTCTAAGGGAGACACCAAATTGCAGAAGCTGGTTCACAATTGAGCTGCTTCTCACCAGGGCAGCTCTGTTTCCAAACAATGGCTGGCAATTCCCCTGAGCGATGCTTGGAGGCCAGCGCCTCTAGGATCTGTGTCTGCTGAACTTGTCCCTCTTGGGTGGGGACGGGGGCGCTGTGTGTGGGACTGCTCCAAAGACTTCGAAGACCCGTCTGACCTGAAGCAGCTAAGCAAGCTTCTTTCTTACTCCACCCATGTCTGGCAGAACCCCCTTTCCCTTTGAGGACTGGAGGCACGGAGCCAATTCTCATCAAAAAGACCACACGATCGAGGGGGTAGGTTCGGTGATGCAAAAACAGTCAAGGTGTCACAAAGACGGTGGCTGACTAGGACTAGACGAGCCGTGGAAGGCTTTTCGGAGGAGATGAAATTTCCTTCTGGCCTTGAACGCCAGCAAAACTCAGGTGGCAGAGAGAAGGCAGGGCGTCCCGGCAGAGGGGGACACACTGGGCAAAGGCACAGACGTGCCCCCGACGTGCACTCTTACGGGGCAAGTTGCAGATGGGCTTAGCTGAGGTGAAGAGTCACAGGCCAGAAGGCTGACTGTTGGTCGCGCCCCGGGTCTGAAAACTGGGTCACGGTCTTAAGCCGTCTCCCCGTTCGTTCGCTTCAGCTTCTTTCTGATTCTCTGCCCAAGCCCCCGCTCAGACTTGCTTTCCATCAAGCTGTGTCGAGCACCGGACCATCCTCCTAATTAATACGTGCCAGGTTCCACGAGCTGACAAGCTTTCAATACAAAGAAACAAACGATACGAGCCAGGACAAAAAGCAGAACAAAATAAAGACAGCAGGGGGTGTTTTGAGTGAACAGCATCACAGAACAGGCAAATTTCAGAGACTTTTTGGAACAGGGGAAACCTGATGTGTTAATTAGGAGTCTATTTCAGTAATAAGACTGCTCAGAGGAAGGCAATGAAAGAAATAGAAGGGGCCGCAGAGGGAACCGCTCGGGCAGAAAAGGAGTGACGGTGTAAGAGGGGAGGCAGCTCATTATTCTCTGTTGTCTTCCGTGCGTCTGTGGTCTGTTGGCTTCGAAGACAGAGGACTTAGCCTTTTGTGTTTTGTAAAGCACCTCAAATAAAGAGCTTCGGGTATAAATAGCAATGCGGTTTCTGCCCCCAGGACCCAATTCAACAGGAAGTATTGCAGCCCTCCCAGCTCCAGCTGGTGGTGGATTTGGGCTTTTCAGAGCACATTCTACTCAGAGGAACTGTTTGCTGCTGAGATGGGCCAATAGGAAGGTTCAAAACCACAGGAAGGGCGGCAGAGGAACGCCGTGCCAGGGCGCCCCTGATGAGGAAAGGGGGCTTGTGGAGCCAGAAGCCTTCATCCAGCCTTAGTCAGCCTGCCTTCTGGGATTTGAGCCCCAGCCCAGCAGTCGGACCGACGTGGTCCTAACCCGGCTCTGCACTTGCTGGCTCCGTGGTCAGGTCTTGCAGCTGGTGCTGCTGAGCCGAGAAAAGACAGTCTATCTTCCCTGCTGCTGCCAGACCGATTTTCCAAAAGCGCAGCTTCGAACATATCTTTCCGCTGTTCAGAACTGGCAGTGGCTCCCAACTGCTTCGTAGAGTCCGTGTGCGGCTGGTTTTGGGGACGGAGTGAGTTACACTTCCTAGACCGCCCTCTCTTCTTCTGTCACTGCGTTGTTGGGCTGCTGTAAAAACTAAAGAAGATGATCCATATAAAGCACTTGGGACATAATAAGTGCTCAATTAACAATACTTTTCATTGTTGGTCAGGGGATTTCTTGATGCAAAACCCAGTTCTCCGATCCCCCAGAGAGATGATCTTGGGCCGATTTCTTAATTTCTCTAGGCCTCAGCTCTGATCTTCAGAGAGTTGGATGTGTTGATGCATCTAAAGCATCTTGACCAGTGCTCAGTAAATTTTAGTTTTATGATATCACTATCACAGCATCAGCATCACCCTCATCATTTAGATCTGGGAGGGAAAAAAAGTGCATTGGGAATATGCTTATTGAAAAGAATCTCTGAGTGGTGCCGGGTTGGCTCGGTCAGTTAGGCATCAGACTTCAGCTCAGGTCACCATCTCACAGTTTGTGGGTTCAAGCCCCGCATCAGGCTCTGGGCTGACCACTCAGAGCCTGGAGCCTGCTTCGAATTCTGTGTCTCCCTCTGTCTCTCTGCCCCTCCCCTACTTGCACTCTCTCTCTCTCTCTCTCTCTCTCTCTGTCTCTCTCTCTCTCTTTGTCTCTCTCTCTCTCTCTCTGTCTCTCTCTCTCTCTCTCTCCAAAATAAACATTAAAAAAAAAAGAGTCCCCCAAGTTGCTCTGAGAGTCAAGGAGAGGAAAAGGGGACTGGGCTCTCTCTGCCCTCTTCTCTACAGAGATTTCTGACAAACCCCTAGGTGGCTGGGACATTTATGACCAGGGAGAGAGAGAGAGAGAGAGAGAGAGAGAGAGAGAGAGAGTTGGATTGATTTTAAGGAATTGGCTCACATGATTGCAAAGGCTGGCAAGTCCAAAATCTGCAGGGTAGGCCAACAGGCTAGAGACCCAGAGAAGAGTTGCAGTTCAAGTCTGAAGGCCAAGTCTGCTGGCAGAATTCCCTCTTCCTCTGGAGAGGCCAGTTTTCTATTATGGCCTTTAACTCACAATGTCGGGAGGGTTATCTGCTTTATTCAAAGTATACTCATTAAAATTTTAATCTTATCTTTAAAATGTCTTCAAAAAAGCATCTAGAATAATGTTTCACAGAATAGCTGGGTACCATGACCAAAGCAAATGGACACATGAAATTGACTACCACACTTCCTCAAATGGTTTTTGGGCCATCGACTTCCCAAATGGGCCCTAGCAGGGAGCACGAGCAGAGTCGCTGCGGGGGGACTATGACTCACCCCCAGCAAAGCACAAAACCTCAGGTCCCTGTGTTGGGGGCTTCCTAAAATTACCAGCATGAGGACGTTGAATTCCCAGGATAGCAGCTGGGAACTTCCATCAAGGAGAGTTGGGTCTTTATATTAAAATAACTCTGCATCCACAACCTGGGTAGGCCTGGGGACATTTAGGTTACAGTTTCTTCTTAACTAGGTAGATCCTGAAGACTTATCTAGCCATCTCTACATCCAGTGGCCAGCATATGCTGGGACAGCGTGCCAGTATTCAATAATTGCTCAATGAATAAGTCTTTACAAATGTGTATCTGGTAGAGGCATACATAAGTGGCTTATTCATTAGTAGTTAAACTGGAAAGAGACACTTGACTCATGTTAGTCCAGTGGTCCATGCCCAAGACCTTGACAGCAGCCCCCCGCGGTAAGGGAAGGAGCCCCACGTGGGGTCTCAGCTCCACGTCTGTCCATGGGACCTTGGGAGAGCCTGCCACCCTCTCCAGGGCTCTCTTTCCTGATCTGTAAAATTAGGATGTTAGACGAGAGGATGGGTGGGGTTTTTTTAGCACTCACATCTACAATTCAATAAGATCACCCACATGGTGGCCAAACACCAGGACATTGTGCATGGAATTCATAGTGGTAAAAAGAGATCAGGGAGAGACACCAACGGACTCCTGTTCTACCTTCTCTACTTGATTTCAGTGCAGTTGCCTCTGGGAAAGAGAAGACCAGTGGGTGATTCTTTGCCATCGTGAGATCTCATTATCTTTTAATAAACTATTAGTTCTAATGTTTAAAGAGGTGTTTTTAAATTACCTAAAATTATCAAAATGTAAAGACACATAAAGAAGAAATTTTAAGATTCCTTAATCTCCAACCCCCCACATAAGCCTCTCTGCTGCCTTTTTGGGATACATCCTTCCAGAAATTTTCTGTGAATATATATGCAATTTTGCTTTGTCAAAAAATGAGACCGTGCTATATATCGGTTGTTCCATATTTTGATCTCTTAGGATTTTAGGACCAGTCTTCCTTCCTGGTTTGTGTCTTAGTTATTTTTCTCTTCTTCAGTCTCTAAAGTCTCCTCACCGTGGTATCTCAGATTCTGTTTTTATTGAAGCAGGGGGGTTAAGCTTTTAAGAAGCAGGGATTTGGGGCATCTGGGTGGCTCAGTCGGTTGGGCGTCCGACTTCAGCTCAGGTCATGATCTCATGGTTCGTGGGTTTGAGCCCCGTGTCGGGCTCTGTGCTGACAGCTCAGAGCCTGGAGCCTGCTTCGGATTCTGTGTTTCCCTCTCTCTCTGCTCCTCCCCCACTCACGCTCTGTCTCTCTCTCTCTCTCAAAAATAAATAAACATTAAAAAAAAAAAGAAGCAGGGGTTTGCCTCTGTGGCCGAAGGAGAGTCCAGGTCAAAATATGGAGAGCTTTTAGGAGAATCAAAGCAGTAAGGAGTTTTCCCAGGTGAATTCTCTTCAGTCATGGGTTGAATTATGGCTCCCCCACCCCCCACAAAATATGTTCAAGTCCTAGCCCCTGGTACCTGCACTGTGACCTTATTTGGGAATAGGGCCCTTGCAGATGTAACTACATTAAGGATCTTAAGGGCATTCTGGATAAAATATTTGCATATTGGCAGAAGGGTGGGCCCTAAATTCAGTGGCTGGTATCTTTGTAAGAGAAAGGAGAGGGAGTTTGAAACACAGACACAGGAACACACAGAGGGAAAGGCCAGGTCTTCATATGGAGCAGAGATTGAAGGGATGTGTCTACCAGCCAAAAAACACCAGGGATTGCTTTCAACTACCAGAAACCAGGAGAAAGGTATGGAACGATTCTCCCTCAGAAACCCTGGAAGGAACCAATCCTACTGACACCTTGATGTTGAACTTCTGGCCTGCAGAATAATGAAAGAATAGGTTTCTGTTGTTGGAAGCCACCGCGTTAGAGGTAATTTCTTCTGACAGCCCTCAGAAGCCAATATACTCTCTACATCGTATGCTCTTTTCTTTCATTTTGTCCTTGTTTCCTGACTTCCTTGTAAGCCATTGAATGCCTTTCCAGCAGACCTACGAAGTCAGTCCTGGAAAGTAGGGTCAGGCCTTCTTCAATTTCCTGAACAAGAATGTCATTGGAGTTTTCCCCCAGAATAAGAACTACGTGATACACAAAGAGGGCCCTGGCTCCAAAAATTCAAACTGATAAAGACAGTGTAAGACTCTAAGCAAAACTCCAAAAGTGATTTACAGTTTACAAAGTATTTAGTTCAAAGCCTGGCGAAATCCCTCAAGTAAAAATAAAGCCACGACTTCATCAATTCCCGGGGCCAGCTTTAAATTCACCTGTATTCAGGAGAGCACTGGGGTCTGATTAGGAACACGCCCAAATGATTAAATCTCGTCTCTTCTCTTCGGTCAGACTGTTATTACCGCTGGTAACAGCTGCGGAGGCAACAAAAGCAATCGTGTAAACCGCACGGAGAGAACTGTTCTAAATGAATATCATTTCGGCTCTTAAATACTGTATGTTAGAAGAGTTCTTTAGATCCTCTTAGCTATTTTTCTGTCCTGTACTAGCACTGCAAGGAGCAAATCTCACAATATCTACCCTGCCTTGTGTTATTATGCCAGCAGAAAAAAATGCACATCACACTTTCTAAGCAAAGTTGCAAAACAGGGTGAAGGGTAACATCACTGAGGCCGTTACTCCCGTATAATGACAAGGGTCTGTAAGAATTGAAAATCGATGGACTTGGGCGCCTGCACCACTCACTTAAGCGTCTGACTCTTGACTTCAGCTCAGATCGCGATCTCCTGGTTCGTGAGTTCGAGGCCCACATCAGGCTCTGCGCTGACCTTGTGGAATCCGCTTGGGATCCTCTCTCTTTTCCTCTCTCTTTGCCCCTCCCCTGCTCTCTCTCTCTCTCTCAAAATAAATAAATAAATAAACTTTAAAAAAAAGAAAGAAAATCGATTGACTTGGAATAAGGACGATCTCAAAGTTTTGCTTTAAATTATAGCAATGAATTACATGTGATATAAATTGCAAAAGTTAATTTATTTTGAGGACATTTTCCATTGTGCCAACAGCTTTTATTTTACTTAAACTGTCATTCACGGTGAATGAAATTTACAAACTGTACAAATTGCGATTTGGATCCGCCCAGAGTGGAGAAACGAAGGTTAACAGGAGAGAAGGATTCATTCAACGGATTTTTATTTTATGTGTTTCTCATTTCTTCCACAAACCAGGCCCCTGGGCTGGGTGCTGAGACGCCAGAGAGGAATCGGAGAGTCCCCCCCGCCACCTTCTTGGAGCTGGCTGTCCAGCAGGAGAGTGGGGCAGTGCTCAGGAAGTGGCACCTTGGTTAAGGTGTCCACTGGGGACATAGCAGCCCTGAGGAAAGTGCCAGCTTTAGCTGAGACAATGCTTCAGACACAGGCAATGTCTTCGTGGGTCAGGGCTGGCGGGAGGGAAAGGAAGGCAAACAATACAACGGGAGCCACACGTGCCAAGGTCAAGGCCTTTGGAGGTCATAGAAAATCTGAGACACAGAAAAGTGCACAAGTGTAGGAATATGGAGGCTGGAGGGCAGGGAAAACTTTGAGCTGAAGTCAGTCAGAGGACTAGGAAATGGATGATAGAGGCCTTGGGTTTCAGGCCTTGGATCGTTCAAGGGACCTACAGAGGCAGTGAAAAGTTTTCAGCACATGTAATCAACAAGATTTGTGTGGCACGGCCAGGATGGCAGTTGAAGAGAGGAGAAAGGCAAAAGGAAACGCTATGGAAATAAAGCTACGTTGCACCAGCCTTATCAGGGAGCAAAAGTACCACCTACAATGTCGGAGTCCACTTTTATTGGGTAAAAGACGGCCACGTATAGTTGCTGGAATTCTCCCAGACACATTTGGTCTGTGTTACAAGAAACCAAAGCAACTTCATCATCGAAACTGGTCATAAATAATCTCTTATTCTGACTCTAGTCCCTGAAAACAATGAAAAATGACGGAAGACGTTAGCTGCTTTCCTTACTTTGAAATCATCGCGTGGCTAAGGTCCGTGGCCTTGAAAGACACCGTCTTTCATTTCCCGTGCTTGTAGCAGGCAGGCCTAATGACGGGTGATGTTTGAACATTTCCAACCAAATTCCCTCGGCCGAGGGTGGTAAGCAACTTGTGATTTTAAGCGATTTAGCCGTATTTGCATATACGAGCAAGCACATTCTTTGAACTAGCCCACTATATAACCTCACTTATCCCTGCAGGTAATAATCAGCTACAAATACGGAATTAGATATAATCCAGGGTTCTCTGTGCGTGCATGTGTAGTCAGACCAATAAGAAATAGACGCACTTATTAGGGACAATAGCTGCCTTCCGCTTCACTTACCTCTTATGAATGATTTCTGCTCTCAATTCCAAGTCAAGAAAAACACACCATATTTCCTAGCTCGTGCTATCCAATAAGCACCCAGAAGGGCTAATATTGACAGCAGCGATACAGAAATGTGTTGGTGAGAGATGTGTGAGTCTGCTGTTGTAACATCCAGAAACAGAGCATTCTATATGTCTTTTTTTTTTTTTTGTCTCCACATGCTATTCAAAGGCCTCTCATTCATTCCTTCTTTCATTCACTTACTCATTCGACCAGCTTTTTAAGGCTCCTATTGTAGCTATGTTTTAAACATTCAAGGTGGGATTTCACATCGGCTAAGATACATTCCTGCCCTCCAACCGTTGACAAGTGGCCGAGGAGTTAGAATGTTCTATGGTGCTTCAGAAAAGGACAGTGTTTGCGTGGCACTGAGCTCCTTCTCTTCCCAGTTCTGAGAGGCAATGTGGGGCTCTGGAGCCAGAGGATCCCAGCCGTGCCACTCACAAGGGTCAGGCCTTGGTGAGTTATGTGTTCTCCCCGAGACTCATTTTCCTCAGCTGCAGTGGCAATCCTAACAGAGCCTAACTAATACGATTGCCGTGGGGATTACATAAATGAAGATTTGTAAAGTGCCTAGAACAAGGCCTGGCACGTAGCAAGAGCCCAGGCAGTTTTTGTTATTGTCGTAGCAATATTTGTTATTGTCGTTCCTGCCTAGGACGCATTTGCCGTGAGCCTACTGTGTGCGGGGCAAACCCTAGCTGCTGTAGGGGACCCAAAAGCGGGCATCGCATTCTAGCAGGTAGATAAAACCTGCACACAGATAGCCATCCACAGGACAGATGTGCCCAAGCCTACCGGCCAGCTGCAGAATGCTCATATAATGTATTGCTGTGCGACAAATTGCCCCAAACTTAGTGGCTTAAACCAACATACGTCTGTTATGGCACAGTTCCCAGGGGTCAGGGATCTATACATGGCTTAGTTGGGTCCTCTCTTCAGGCTCTCTCACAGGCTGCAATCAAAGTAGTGGCCAGGGCTGGGTTCTCCTGTGAAGGTTCAAGCAGGAAACGATCCTCTTTGTAATGCATGGTGGCAGAGTTCAGTTCCTTGAGGGTTGTTGGGCTGAGGGCCTCAGTTCCTTTCTGGCTATTGGCCGGAGGACACCCTCAGTTCCTGGCCATGAAAACATGCGATCCAAAGACATGATAGAGAGAGAGTCTACCAGCAAGATGGAAGTCACGGATTTGATATAACCTAATCATGGCAGGTAACGATGTGCTCGGGGCAGTGAGGGAAGCAAAACTCTCTTTAGCACTCATCTTCCTGAGGCTCTAAGGCACGCACTGTGCCCTCCGTCAGCACACAAGTGGAAACCCAGCCTCTCCATATCTCCCCAGTGGTGTCTCCAGAGTTCCATTCTGGTTGGAGGCAGAAAGAAGCTCAGCTTAATTTATCGTCTTGTCAGCAACCAGAAGCTTTAAGTCACTTGTTCATATATGAATCTTTGTTTCTTTAGCAGTTGTGGTTCTCTGTCTAGACTCTCTCAAATCCTCCTTGTTGGTTCAGCATAGCCAGCCCCTAGTTTCTATAAGCTTTGCTCCAAAAAGTTCGTACCTGTAACTTTCTATAGAGAGCTAACCCGTGGTACCCTGGAACCACGGTACTCAGACGACTCCAGAACCCAGAGAGCCTGGGAACTTACAAATGCCCATGGGGTCCTGTGGCTACTGACTGACTGGTACAGACATATAAAAACCTGGATCCCTTAGTTTTTGGTAAGATAAACTCCACTTGGTAATTTACTCTCAAAAGCCCCTTGAGGGTTAAGACTGAGTCTGGAACTTTATTTGAAATCACAACCATGCCTAGCTAATTTTTGTTCCCTGTTCTGCTTTTCCTACCCCCTTACAATTTCTCCTGGGGTAAATTGCTTAATTACTTGCACACAAATCCTCTCTTTGGGTTCTGCATCTGGGGAGCCTGCCTAAGACATCTGGCACCACAAGTCCCAGGAAGCTGACTCTTAGGATTCTAGGTGCAGCTCATTCGCCAGCAAGAGGAAAATGGGGATCCCACGCCCAGTGGTAGGAGGCATTCTGTATTTTTTTTTATTTGTTAGAAATTCAACATATTTTACACAAAAGAAAATTGCATATGATAATATCTCATTTTACTTAAATTTAAGGACATATATACAAACCAAACTTTAATTAGTACTGTATGATAAAGCATCAAAGAAGTCAAACAAAAAGGGGGGGCGGGATTCCTGGGTGGCTCAGTCAGTTAAGCATCTGACTCTTGATTTTGGCTCAGGTCATGATCTCATGGTTTGTGAGATCGAGTCCCACGTAGGGCTCTGTGCTTGGGATTCTCTCTCTCCCTCTCTCTGCCCCTCCCTCGCTCATGCTTGCTCTCTCGCTCTCTCTCAAAATAAATAAACGTGAAAAAAAGCAAAAAAAAAAATTTGTACCTCATATTAATTGTGGCATTCTGTATCTTTGTACCATGGCAGTTACTGAGACTTCCACTCTTGGTAAATTGTGACGGGATACAGATGGGGGGGGGGGCGCACTGAGGGTGCGATATCTCTCGCTTTCAAGAAAAACAGAGAAAATAACAATTATAAGGACCATGGAATTGGGTGGAATTGGGCTCCTAAATAGTCCGACTCAGTACCTCGGTGCACACGGAAAATGGACAGTTGCTGTCCTATAGCCCCACCAACGGGGGGCTCTGGAGAGACCAGTGAGGCTAGTTTGCAAGACGCCCAGCTTTGGACACTGCGCCTGGTGACCCAAGTTGTATGAAGAGAGAGGTGGCCTAAGGGAAGCAGATGGGTTTAGAGGCGTAGCAGATGACTCCACTGGTTTGGTCCTGGGACCGGAAGAAGCGTCATTGGAAGATGGGGACCAGGAGGTTTGAGGGAGAAGGACCAGTAGTAGTGAAGATCTTGGTATCGAACACCGGTACCTCCCGGAGGGCGTCCGTGGCAGAAGAGGCCTTAAGCAACCGGGTGGGCAAAGTGACTCACCCGGTAAATGTCAGCCAGCCTTTGTCCGTAGCTACTGTAGCTCCTTGTGCAATAGACACAGGCCTATGGAGGTACTAGCTAGAGAGACAGACACGCTGCATGAGTCAAAAAAACACGGGCTCCTTATCACCAAAGCTGATGCAGGGCCTGCCACTGGGAACGTTTGATCTGTGAGAACAGAGACTGACTCTGTGTCCCCAGGCTGGCGCTCTTC
Source organism: Panthera uncia (assembly GCF_023721935.1). NCBI lineage: Eukaryota > Metazoa > Chordata > Mammalia > Carnivora > Felidae > Panthera > Panthera uncia. The sequence continues at coordinate 13,702,042 of NW_026057582.1, forward strand.
CTTCAGGACACCAACCCGAGACACGGTGGCAAGTTAACTACGTAGGATACCTTTCACCCTGGAAATGGCAGCATTTTGTTCTGACTGGGATCGGTATAAATTAGCGTGTGAATTCACCTGTCCTACCCGCAGTGCCTTGGCAAGACCCGCTGCTTGAAGAGTCGGAATGTCTGATTTACTGACACGGGATCCCCTAAAATTTTCTGCCCATTTTTTTGGCAAAGGGGGTACGATCATGGGCACATGTCTGTGACACCGCCGATCCACAATACGCCATTCGGAAGCTTCTAGCGTGATAGATTGTAACCCCATTTTTTGTTTTTAATATTATTCTTGTTCTTTTTTTTTAAATTTTTTTTAACGTTTTATTTATTTTTGAGACAGCAAGAGACAGAGCATGAACGGGGGAGGGGCAGAGAGAGAGGGAGACACAGAATCGGAAGCAGGCTCCAGGCTCTGAGCCATCAGCCCAGAGCCTGACGCGGGGCTCGAACTCACGGACTGCGAGATCTTGACCTGAGCCGAAGTCGGACGTTTAACCGACTGAGCCACCCAGGCGCCCCGATTGTAACCCCATTTTGAAGGCATAAGTAGGCACTAACTTCGAAATGATACTCTGTGAGGTTGGGCATTCATTCAGAACGCAGTATATACCTTACACTGAGAGTCATTATTTTGCTTTGTGTCTCCAGTGAGTTGAATACGTGGGTCTGGAAACCAAGGGGTGGAAAGAGGAGGCGTCCGGCTCACTCTCACTCTCAGTGACCTTTTTGGGCAATGCATCCTTCCCGTCCTCATCACTCTAGGGCATTGGGTCTAGAAGTTCTAGTTCCCAGAGGGAGAACACCTCAGCTGATCCACTGGCGTCTCTCTTGCTGCTCCCACACCCCGTGTTAACTGAAAACAGATCATTGCAGGAGCCACTGCCTGATAAAGACATGGTGGCAAGGAGCTCAGACCCCTCAAGGATGAAGATTTGGGCCACCCTACCAGGCAAGCCACCTAGCCTGGCAGAGGGCTAGTTGAGGATGAGGGGAATCTAGAATGGATCGTAGAGAAAAAAGGACGGATATTCACTATAATCAAGGCACCAGCTATAGCCCCAAGGGCTGTGATTTGTCCTCTTAGCTCCATGATCAGTTAGAATCTTGAAAAAGCTGTGACAAACTAGACTAGACTTAATGTGAGGAGCACATCAGTCTGAGTGGTGCAAAGGGTGGACTCTGGGCAATGTACCAAAAGCATTCACTAGAGCATTCACTAGAGCATCCCCTTTACTGGTTCACTGTACCTATCCCCAAGCCTTTGGGTACTTCTCTCCTGATGACTCCCACCTCCCACCTCCTTCCAAGAACTACCTTCCCTTAGTTTATTACAGGAGCCCCTTCGCCCAGAGTCATTCAGAACAGGAAGTGCTGGTTCATCCCCTCCAGGAAGGCCTGTAGCCAGTGACTGACTGGTGCACCGGTATAAAAAACCCAGCTCCCTTGCATCGAAGTGGGATCAACCCACTATGTAATTTGGGCTCCAGAGCTCCCTTTGGATCAAGCTGAGTGAGGCTGGATCTTGACCTTAAATAGCTCCCTTGCTTGACTTCTTCTCCCGCCCCGTTCTGCTTCCCTTTGTCCCTTACTAGTTTCTCCTGAAAGCACTTCCTAATAAGTTGCTTGCACACGACCCTTGGCAACCCAAGCCACTTCCCTGACAGAATATAAATTCTTTGTGGACAGACACGGTTTCGGGAGACGAAAATCTTTTAATCTCCCACGTACCTAGCCCAGCATGGGATATCTGCTGGGAGTCAACACTGGTTTTGGCAAATCTCTCTTAGATTTTCTCCCTTTGGGAAGAATCTGAAGCTCCTAACTGGTGACTGTGATATACATTACAGACAGGGGCATCTGTAAATTATCAGTGATGTATCCAGGTTTTGGGGGGGGGTAATCTCAACCTTGACTTGATGTTCTTCAGTCCTCTTGTCTGACCACTTCCAGGCACCGTGCCCCAGCTGGGGTGGTGCATGTGTGTGGAGAGCCAAAGGGAGGACGCAGCTGAGGGCGAACACTTGAGCATTCCAGTAAAGCAAGGACCTTGAAGTTGAGCAAGACTGGACTTCAAATCCTGGCTCCACCCCAACCAGCTGTACGACCTTGGCCACATTTTATTCATGTTGAAATGAAGTCACTAGCTCCTACTAGACGGGATTGAAAATGAGTTAATGTATGCAAAATGCTCGGCTTTGCATAGTAAAGCTCTAGGAATGGTTCCCTTTGGAGAGGGGAGAAGGGTGGGTCAAGAGCCCTCAGCGCAGTCTGGGGACCTGACTGTCCGCACGGAGCCAGTGAGGGGGGGGGGGGGTTGGCAATGCCCAAGTGTTTTCGTTCATTTTTTTTCCTCCGAGGCACGGGGCACAGTACTTGTAAGCCATCGGGAAAGGGGCCATCGTCTCGGCCGGAAGGGCCGGCCTGGAAGGAGAGAGGCCCTGAGACCCTGGGCCAGCACGTGGCTCCGCCGCGGCCGCTCCCGACCCTCCCCCACCTGCTTCTCTGCAGCGCCGGACTAGGCGAAGTGTGGAAGCCCGGCGACCGCGCCGCGGAGGCGGACTCCCACAGCCCGTTTCCTAGCAACGCCCGCCCCGCCCCATCCCGCCCGGCCTGGCGCGCCGGCGCCCGGAAGCGGGGACCGGCCGCCGTTGCCATGGCAGCGCGGCCGCCGCGCCCCACGCCCGCGGCGCCTGCGGGAAGCGCGGGCTCCGGGCCCCCGGTGGGCGGCCGGCCGGGCGGCGTCCCCGCCTCGCTCGCGTTCCTGCGGGGCCCAAACCCCGGGCTCGCTGGGAGCCGCGGGGGCCCCCCGAGCCGCCTCCAAACGTGGCGGGGGCCGCAGCGCCTGTTGGCTCTGGCTCACATCCCGGCCGACTGAGCCGTTCAGCGGCCCGGACGCTTTCCAGTTTGTCTCGTGGGGACGGAGTTGGTCACGCGGGTCGGGTCTAGGCCGAGTGAATTGGGTTTGGAATCTCGAACCTTTTTTCTCACCTACGCCAGAGAGGTACACACACACACGCGCTAACGTCTCAACCGTTTCCCTCTAGTCTTTCACCTGAAGAGCTTCTTTAATCTTGGAAACAATACGCAGAAAAGGAGCGGCTTCCAAAATCAGCCTTTTAAAACAACACTGGAAATAAGTATCATATTTCTCGAGGGCCATTTTAAGCTAAACGTCCATGCCTGGAAGGGTATTCTGGATTCTGGACTTGAATTTGCATTCTTCTAAATCCCTCTCTGCAATGAGCTGCGTTTGGAGAATTCAGTTGTGGGATATTAAATTTAAACATACACCCCTCTAGCTAGTGTTATGATTGCTCTGCTAAAGGACCCACTCACAAAGACAAAGCCACACGGTTCTCATTCTCTGGCTTGAGAGTATTTTTAACAGAGGCGGAGTCAGTCACGTGTCTGTGAGTTTAATCAAATTGACAAGGGCTCCGAGCAAGAAACCCTTGCTCTCTAATGGTAAGACAGCGTTAGGAACATAGAGATACATTCTCTTTGGACTTACTTGAATCAGGGCTTTGCAAGTGGAATCTTCTCTTGCATATATATTTTTCTCGATCTGCTGCAACTGGAAAATTTAAATCAAAATCCTGTTTCTTATATTCATTTCTCTGGTAAATGTGTCTAGGCTGAGATTATGCATTTTCTTGATCAGCGAGGAAGTGCGCAGCAATCACTGTGAATCGAGCACCTTGCTGATTGAGCAACACTTGAACCTGGAGGCAAGAACGACCATAATGAGAATCCTCCACAGTGTGTTTCACAAGCATGTTCCCAGCTAACCTTTTTCCACTCCAAAGGATCATTCACTTGGAACTTCTTCTTTGTCAGAGTATTAAATCTCTTAGAAAATCACTTTCACATATTTGTAGTTTGAAAATGTGATTGTGGTTGGGCAAGTGCTCCTATCATTTATCTCTTTCTCTCTCTCTCTCTTTCACTCCTAGATGACTTTTTCCTAGAATCAAAACAGAACCTTTAATTTGCATGTTGGAGAGTAGAGGGTAAATTCTGAAAGCCAAGTCAAGGATCTGAAAATAATAGTTTCGTGTTAGCACTATTGGGGGAAAAGAAAGAACCTATAGAGCTAGGTGTACCTAATGACTTTTTTGTGCATAAGGCAAATTGCTAAGATTATCCGCTTCAGATTTGGTAGTTCTCAATGTTACAACAGCAGAAACGATAACAATGAATTGGGAAATATTAGCCTTTGCAAACATCTTTATTGGTAATTTTCATAGTGTCTGATTATTCATTCACTGTCTTAAAGTTTTTTACACAGAGGTTATTCATCAGTATGAGCCCAGATCAATTTGATTGCAAGATATTGATAAAGGTCCACATATGCCTAGTGTGGCAAATAGAACTGACTAGATTAGCCATTTAATTGGTTGGTTGTTCTCTGCGGATAGAGGTCTGGTAACACACGAGTTAGCCCAAGCTTCACTCTTGAGACTTCATTAACCACTTTGGAGGGTTAAGTAGACACCAGAGGAGCCCATAGGATTTATTACATGCCCTACTCTATTAATAACATTTGAATTTTAAGAACCTCACTATGTTTTTCCCATTATTTGCTAATGTGGAAATGATCTCCATACAACCATTCCAGTCAGTTTCCCATTTCACAAGGTTTCTCCCTTTTCTTTTATGGTTACTGTTTCCTCGGGAACCAAATACAGGTTTCTCTGGGTATTCCAAAGTAGAGCGTTTATATGAAATCTTTTGTAGGCCCAAATGGCATAAAGTGAAGAAGGAATTTCCACTAATTTATATAGGAAATTTTTTGAATGTTCCCAGATCCCCAAAATAAACTCCTTTAGGCTTTTCTGATGACTTAGGACACATCTTGCTAACGGATGCACAAACTAAATGGAGATAAAGTACAAATGCTCAGACACAGGTCAAAGCTATGACGGCTTGCTGCTGACATGCTGAACACGATTGAAGGGGAAAGAGCTTGGCGGGGCCCCTCTCGCGGCGTGGGGTGCACACTGCCCGTATGACAGTTTGCAGCAAAACACTCAACAGTATTGTCACTTTTTTTTTTTTTTTTTTTTACTCCTTTGGTAAAACCGAAAATCCTCTCCAGATTTCTTTCAGTTAGCAGAGACAGGTACTAAGGTAGGTCTTTTGCAAAAGTGAAGTGGCCTAATGCAAACTTTTGGAAAACGGGGGTACCTGTCTTATCAAACACCACATCCATTTTTGCATGTTCACCTTTTCCACTTTTCCAAATAATCAGTGACCTTAAGCTTTACACATCTAATCGTTATTACTGACCACCAGCGTCTTATCTAATCCCGCATTAAACTCAATTTACTGGTTTATCTACACTACTTTAATCTTTCAAAGGCTTATCATAATATGGACTCCTTAGTGAAATATTTTATCATACGAATAAACTAACCTTTCTGCATTTTTCCAGATTCCTCTACTTTTGCTCAGTTACCTATGTACCTTTATCCTTCTTTAAATATTCATGTTTTCCAGTTTCATTTCTTATGCAATAGAATAAACCAAAATGCTTATCTTGTTACTACAGAAATGACTGTGTTACCACAAAAATGTGGAATGTTCTTGTTTAGTGCTTGTCTTATGTTTAGCTCTCCTGATCTCAGTAAAATATTAATGCTTCTGTTGCTAGAAGATTCCCCCATAAAAGTATTTCTTCCCATCATGCCACAAGGCCACCTAATATTCTCAAATCATTCCTTTGGATTTAAATTTTTTTTTATTTCTGAGAGAGACAGAGACAGAATGCGAGTGGGTTAGGGGCAGAGAGAGAGGGAGACACAGAATCTGAAGCAGGCTCCAGGCTCTGAGCTGTCAGCACAGAGCCCGATGCGGAGCTCGCACGCACGGACCGTGAGATCGTGACCTGAGCTGAAGTTGGTCGCTCAACTGACTGAGCCACCCAGGTGCCCCCATTCCTTTGGATTTAAAGAGGCCATATAGCGTGGTAGTTAGCAGACAAGACTCTGAACCCAGGCCCAGACGCTAGTCCTAGTTCTAACACTTATGAGCTCTGTTAGGTTTGGGGACTTTTAAGGATTAAAGGCGTAATTCTTGTGAAGTTCTTGGCATGTCGTCAATGCTTCATACATGTCAGCAGTGGATATCACCATCGTTATTATTATCAATATAAAAATACCGTTTCCACTGTCACCAATGAACTTAGCCTAAATTAGTTTATTAAACTCTCCATTGATAGACGGTATTCGGACAGGACCTGAAACAGACATTTCGACAAAGGAGGGGAGGGGTACAAGGAGAAGGGGAAAGTCCAGAGCATGAATCAGCGGCTGGAGGGGGGCCCACAGGTTATCCCCAAAAAGCTAAAGCACAGTGTGGGCTCCTGGGGCTCCTAAGGTGATAAAGTAGAATGAAAAATAGAGCTAACAGTAGAATGATGTTGATAAAATTAGTCACAACACCATCAGACGACACCATGAGAGAGGGTTTTTAAATCTATGTTAAGACTGTGAGACCTACCATATAGGAAAAATATGAAAAAGTGGGGTATTCTGACACCTGCTAAAGACTTAAGACCCGGATGGGAAGATTTTTTTTTTTTAATCGCTCATGTCTCCCCGGCAGACATCAGAATCCAGTCTAGAGAGTCTAAGCAGAAAGAAATTTCTTATAGGGTGATAAATGGCTTCCAGACTTGGTGTTAGGATTGAGGAAAACACTCTAGGCTGAGCTTCAGGAGCGACTCCCCACACGGATCTGGGCCGTGGCGGAAGTTCTTATGCATCAGGAAGCCGCCCGCCGACTTGTGAAGTTGCCCCCGCAGCTGCTGTCTGGGGAGCCACACACGTCAGCCATGATCAGGCGTCTGCCACCATCAGGACACCCCCACAACGGGAAGTCTCCACTGGGGCTGCCGGCTCCAGAGCCATGGTGCCTCACGGAACCTGCACCGACAAAACAGAGGCCCTCCTTTGACACCTGCGAGGCCAGTGACCCCACACCGACACCTGCATGAACCCTGTGGAAGAAGCACTCTGTGGCTCTTTGGCCTCGCTCGCCAGCAGAAATAGCGGACCCCACATGGAACCTGGAATCAGGTTGAACCTAAGTTATAGCCTGAATTTTGCTTCAAGGAAGTCTGAAACATGAGCCTGTGGTGTTCCCATCTCTGCAGTAAAGGAAGGAATAAGATAAAGAGGATGGAATGGCTGCTGAGCTCTAATCCACCGTGTCCACTATGGGCCACCCGTTTGGTGGTTAAATGTCCATATAGATTCTTCTTCGAAACGTAAGCTTCCAAATGATAGCAGTAACATCTGGTCTTCCCTAACGTACAAATGCACTTGTCTTCTCCCCAAAGGGAGAACGACTCTTCTCTGCATCCATCCCTGGGTCATGTTCATTTTCCCTCTAGCTTAGTCACAGTCCAGTCTTGTCCCACAACCTACGGGCTGGCTTGTAAAATTAATCATGCCCTGCAAGACCCTTCGTTAAACATTAAAGGCAAAGGGGAGGGAATAAAAAGGAAGGTGGCTAATATATGTAAATGGCACAGAAACCGCAAGGGAAAAAATGACAGCCTCTACAGTCATTTCTGTTCATGGTCACAAGTCCACAGTCGGTATTTATAACTTCCTTCCTCTACAACGCATTGCATGCGGTCTTTGCTCCCAGCAGGTTTGCTCAGTGGGCCAGACTTCTTGGCCTGCTTGCAGGACCTAAACCTTCGCGCTGGAGGTATCTGAGGTTCTAGATTTGCTGACGTCTTCTCTACCTTTTGCCACTGGATGTGGCAGTACCAGGGGCTACTCCAGAGAATCTACTGGCTTTCACTGTTTAGCAGCAACCTTTATTGTCCTTGATTGTCGGAAACCCAGCGATCGTGAGAAACCCAGTGACCAGGTGAAAGTCTTAACTTACAGTCCGGTGGAATCGTGTGTTCCTGAATGGAAGAGTCCACAAATCTCGAAACAACAACTTAAAGTCACAGACACATAAATAAACATTTGCCTATACCATTAGGCTCGACCATGAGAGGTGGCTTTCCCTATTTCTGTCCCTCGGTTTCCAGATCTGTAAGATCTGCTCTTGGGAGAAACACCACCACATAAAAGCGGCTGGTTTGGAACATATACCACATGCTGAAGGAAAGTACCTTGCACGATGTGGCTCAGCTGTCTCCAGCGGGCCACTCCTCCTCCCGTATGGCAGCCCTCTGCCTGATGGGCACAGAGTAAGGTCAGCGAGTCCCATGGAGGTCAGCACCTGCTTTTTAAAAATCCGCCTATAAAATTAGTTTCTGGGTCAGAAATAACATTGTGTGGAATGTCATGAGAATGAATAACACGTTTGGCGAATCCATGCATGGTGTTTGAGCCCAGGTTCCACCCCCATTCCTGCTACCATGGATGCTTTGTGGGCATTCTGGGGTGGTTGAGGAAAGCAGCTGACTCACATCCATTGACTAAAACATCTTGTCCACCTTATTATCTAGATTCCCTGATGCAGTGCTGCTCTTTTGTGAGCAAACCGATGGGATGCATCACACCCTGGTCTATAGGAGGGGGGTCTATGCACGTACCTATTCCCAAGGAAATTCACCATGAAACCAATCACCTGTTCCTTTTTCCAAGTCCCTGAGCGTCTGGTCATACGGACCCATACTTTTGATATCTCTCTTTCCACACAAGCTGAACACCGGACGAATCATTTTAAAGTTCTAACCATTGGGAACGTTGCTGTTCCCCACCTGCTAGTGAGTCTGGAGTAATGCTGGGGAAACCCACTATCAATGGGGCTGGCATATTATGCGGAACCATCCATGAACTGGGCTCAATTTTCTTTATCTCTTTCCCTTCAAAAAAAAAAAAAATGTGTTCTAGGGAATTTCCCTGAGGGTATGCATGTGTGTTGAAGGAGATGGGTACCAGGGGTGATGCTAGGGGAATGGGAATCATCTGCTCGTGCACCTGGGGCCATCACAACCTGCCGAGGCCCAATATGCTATAGAGCACACCTCCTCTACTTACGCCAACTTGGTGGACGAGGGGATCCATGCAGCACCCCGTTCCTGATGGGGAGACTGGTCACAAGATCACTTGGTTTTTCATTGTCAAGCATTCAGCAAGCTGGAAGCTCTTTCTTTCTTTCTTTTTTTTTTTTTTTTTTAACGTTTATTTAGTTTTGAGACAGAGACAGAGCATGAACAGGGGAGGGGCACAGAGAGAGGGAGACACAGAATCCGAAACAGGCTCCAGGCTCTGAGCTGTCAGCACAGAGCCCGACGCGGGGCTCGAACTCACGGACCGTGAGATCATGACCTGAGCCGAAGTCTGACGCTCAACCGACCGAGCCACCCAGGTGCCCCTGGGAGCTGTTTCTTAAACAACGAAAAAAAATGTTCCTCATCAAAGAGGATGTGGCTTTATTAAACTCCTCTGTGGTGAATTGCCTACTAGGGCTCACCACACCCTCACCTGTCACAAATGCTTTGCATACCATTAGGTCTTCTGGATCATAAGACCCAAATTGCAGAAGTGCTTGCATTGGTTCAGCTTGAGGTGTCGCTCTCATTTCCTCTCCAAGCTGACAGCCCTACAGCTTACTTGGTAAGTGGATCAGACACTCAAGCATAGTGTATGTTGCTTCCTTCAGAACCGTGTAGTTTGTGACCATGGTCCGAAAGACTGCCACATTTGGAGAGCTACCACAGTCAAGGATCCTCCCCTGGAACCACCAGTCCCAGCCCACAGTGGTCCTCTGAAAATTCTCAGAGAAAAACAAAATGCCTCCATGACCATGCTTTCCAGAAGAGACAGCAGAAGTAGGGCCTCGACTTCATTTTTGCCTTCCCAATTCTACCTGAGCACTGAACCTACGTTATATCCATCATCCCAACATCAAGAGAGTTCTGGAAAGAGTGTCTTAAGCTTTCCAGTCTCTGTCGTGGGTTGAATTGTGTCCCCACCAAATTCATATGTCAAAGTCCTAACCCCTCGTACCTCAGAATGTGACCTTATTTGCAAATGGAGTTGTTGCAGATGCAGTTAGTTAACATGAAGTCATTAGAGTGGTCACTAATCCAATATGACTGTTATAAAAAAGGGGAGGTTTGGACACAGAGACTCACGGGGAGAACACCATGTGAAGCGGGAGGCAGAAATCAGGGTTATGCTTCCACAAGCCAAAGAATGCCAGAGATTGCCAGCCACTACCAGGGGCTACAGGAGGAGGCCTGGAACAGACCCTTCCCTCACCCAAAGAAGGAACCAATCTTGCCTACCAACAACATGATGTTGGACTTCCAGCCTCCAGAAATGTGAGTCAACTCATTTCTTTCGTTCAAGTCACCCAATTTGTGGAATTGCGTTATGGCGGCCGTAGCAAACCAATATAGACTGTGTGGTCACCCCCTACCTGTAATTTATGGGGTTCTTGTCAGGGCTTCTAAATGGGCTCAGTAAGTCTCGTCACTGTTCCTAAGAAAAGTCCAATCGGTGTCCGCAGTGCTATTGATCATTCTGCAGCATCCATCACTGGGGAGGGAAGCCCCGAAAACTATTTGGGATGATGTCATTGTTTCCTTAATGAGCAGCCAGTCGTATTTTAACTGTGAGATGATTTAGCGTCCATTTAAGAGGATCCAGCCTATAACATTTATCTTTTAGGTCAGGAAGGAATCTGTTCATTTTTGTGCAAGAGAATTTAGCTTTGCGGTTAAAGAGGTCAGTCTTGTGACCCTAAATAAAAAGCATAATTGCTTTCAGCTTCTGATTTCTAAATTGAAATCTTTGCACACTTATACAAAGTTTGGGAACATTGAAGAGAGCTGAAGACTCAACACAGTTACAAGGTTATAGTAATAGTTATGTGACATAGATATAGCTAGAGTTATATTTATAAGATTCTACATAGTTTATTAGAGTTACAAGAATAATGCAAACACTTGGGAAGTTTTTCGTTTGTTAAGGTAGACACCTGAGTTACATGAAAAGGAAATCCCATACAAGTATATACGGGTAGTTTAAAATGCTCAAAGGGCCTCCTGAAGAGTGTTAAATATAAGATTTGTAAGTTAAATCCGAGAAAGTGATTGGCAAACTTTGTGCAAAGGGCCAGTGGTAAATAGCTCAGGCTTTGTGGGTCCTCTGGTCTCTGCTGCAACCCTGGAACTCTGCCCAGTGTCACAGAAGGAACCATATACGACATGTAAATGAATATGTGTGACTGTGTTCCAGTAAAACTTTACTTACAAAAGCAGACTTGGCCCACAGGCTACAGGTTGCCAACCTCTGATTTGAATTTTGAAGGATTTTTAAATTCAAAAGTTTTTAGAGAACTTCATTTAGTCAAATATTAGTTATAAAAACAAATATAACCGCTGGATAATCCTTTCTGTGCATAAAAGCCACCTTCAAATGTATCTTTAAAAAATTTTTTTTGAATCTTTATTTTTGAGAGAAAGAGAGAGAGAGACAGAGACAGAGTGAGAGGCAGGGGAGGGCAGAGAAAGAGAGAGGGAGACACAGAATCCGAAGCAGGCCCCAGGCTCTGAGCTGTCAACACAGAGCCCGACGCGGGGCTCGAACTCACAAACTATGAGACCATGACCTGAGCAGACGTTGGACGCCTGATGGGCTGAGCCATCAGGAGCCAGGCCCCTAAATGTATCTTAAAAAGTCACGCTATGGGGCGCCTGGGTGGCGCAGTCGATTAAGCGTCCGACTTCAGCCAGGTCACGATCTCGCGGTCCGTGAGTTCGAGCCCCGCATCAGGCTCTGGGCTGATGGCTCGGAGCCTGGAGCCTGCTTCCGATTCTGTGTCTCCCTCTCTCACTGCCCCTCCCCCGTTCATGCTCTGTCTCTCTGTGCCAAAAATAAATAAAAAACGTTGAAAAAAAAAATTAAAAAAAAAAAAAGTCACGCTGACATGAGCCAGGTGGCATTGGGAAACGATGTGATGGAACAAAGAGAGGGTGAATTTGGAGCTAGTTTCCAGTCCCAGCTCTGTTACTCCAGTAACTACGCTAGTTGAAGAAAATCATTTAGCATCTGATTTTTGTAAAGAGAATATAATCTCCGTCGGACCTATGCTCATTAAGTTGTTGTGGTACTCAGATGAGATCTTACATAAAACTGTATGCTGAAACTAGAAGATGTTCTTTCAAAAAATAGAGTACTATCACAACCAGAATATAAACGCATTTGCACAAACTGTCCACAAAGTGTATCAAGGATTTTGAATAATTTCTTACCATACTTATCATTTGAAAAATTTTCATCTTGGACAGAACTAATCTACAATATTCTGCTCAACAGAAATTGACTTAATATAATACTCAGCAATCTGTCTCTTTAACATGAAAAATAGTGACATAGGCATTTTATAATTCTGACAGATTCAACATGGATTCTTTCTAAGGCCAACTTCTTTCCCAGGAAAAGTCCAATTTTTATATTAACCTCATGCTCTTGCGCCATAGTTCGCTGTATTATTTCAGAGCTAGAAGGACTCTTAGCAATCATTCCATTCAATCCTACAACTGTTTACAGATGAGGATACTCAGGATTTGATGGACTTGCCAAAACGCACACTATTAGGAGAACATTTATAACTTAATTATGTCGTAAATGAAAACACGAAACCAATAACGATGGACCTTTTGTATTTGTAGGACCTGTTTGGTGCATGTTCCGAACCTTACACAAATAATGGATGACTAGAAAGAATGGATTAAGTGATTTACAGCTAAGAGTGCATAGTAACGGTCTTTCAATGTCTATTAAAGTGAACTATTTGGAATCATATACGCAGGAAAAATGATCACTTATTCCTCAGGGCTCTTTATTTTTCTCGTTTGTACTGTAATTCCTCAGTAGGTTTCCTAAGATATAGTGATAGAAGAAAATAGTAAACAAACCAACTTGAACGTTCTTTTTCAGTGTGTGTCCACAGAGGGTTTGCCTATTTAGTTTACTGCTTTATTTTATTTAGTCTAATCAGCTCCCTGTAAGAAATACCACTGAGGAAGATTGTCTAAGGTATATGTTTTCATGCTGGCATTGAAAAGCATTAATAGAACTTAAATGTGGAAATCCCAGCATGCTGAGATAAGTTTACAACTGCAAAATATAATTTCCTTCCAAGTCTTTTCATATCTGGAAGGTTGAGGATGGTTCGTTAAATTCAAATATTTATGTAGTTTTGATAGTCTCAGAGAAAAGGAACTTCTTTTCATGCTTTCTTTGATCATAGTCTTGTTACAGAGTTTACCCTACAGTCTACCAAACCGAGTTTCCCTCCGTTCAGGGGACAGAGGTCTCACCCAGAATGCACTTGTATGATCAGCATGGATTTATGTTGGGAGCGCGTTCTTTCTCACCAAGTTGCCATCCAGTATTTTCTATATGAATAGAATACATACATGTAATCTGTGGTTTGTGGTACAATTGGCTTTATGCTTATATATCGTTGTGTAACCTGTTTCTGTCACTTCATATGGATGTTTTCTCTGATGATTAAGTGCTCTTTTGCAGCATGATATTTAATGGCCACGTTGTATTCCATCAACCTGATGAACCATCATTAATTTACCCACTCTATTGTTGGATACGTGTGTTTCCAATTTTTCACTGTTATAAATAATGTGGTGATGAATCTCCGTGTACATAAATCTTTGTGCCCAGTTCTGATCGTTTTTGTAAGATAAATTCTTAGACATGAAATTGCTGGTCTAAGGAAAGTGAGTATTTGTAAAACCCTTTGTACATAATGATCACGATAATACCATTTATTAGACTGTGTGGTAGGCACTGTGCTATAATGAGCATCATCTAATTTAATCTTCACAATGAATTTATGCGATAAATACTATTTTTTTAAATGTTTGCTTATTTATTTTGAGGGGAAGGGAGGGGCAGAGAAAGAGGGAGAGAGAGAATCCCAAGCAGGCTCCACGCTGCCAGCACAGAGCCCAACACGGGGCTCGATTCCATGAACTGTGACATCATGACCTGAGCCGAGATCAAGAGTCAGACGCTTAACTGACTGAGCCACCCAGGCACCCGGAAATGGTTAATACATGACAGTGGTTGGCATACCCAGCATTTGGGCCCAGATTTGTCTGTCTGATTTCAAAGCTGATATTCTCGATCACTACACTTCCACATTGCCAAAATATCTCCCAAAAAAGAGATTATGACGATTTAGATCTCTACCAGCAATACATGAGTGTGTTTATTTCCCTTTGCTACTGAGGATTCTTGGATTACGAGGGAAGCTGAACAAGTTTTTTCATGTTTGTTGGCCGTTTGTGGATTGTCTGTTCACGTCCTTTGCACAGAATGCTTGTCTGAAATCTTTCCTTTTGAGAGTCAGATGATCTGAATTCTAATCACAGCTCTACCCCTAATTAGCTCTGTGATGTCAGGAAAAAAATCACTGCAGAGTTCTGAGTCTCCATGCCATCTTATGGAAAATTAGGTGGTGAAATTAAATCATCTCACTGTCTGTCTCTAAAATTTTGTGATTCCATCTGTCAGTCTACCCATCCATCACCTGTCCTTGTCCCTGGGCATTGTGGGAGGAAGTAGGTGGTCACCTATGTCTTCATTCACTTCTGTATTTGAGGAACCCTCTACTCCAAAACATCTCTCCCAGCCCCTGGGATTTGCGTGCCTGAAATCCCACCCTTCATTCCCTGGGGCTCTCATTCTTCATTCTGCTGAGTCTTTCCTTCCAGCTTCAAGGTTTCTTATTCCTTGGCATCCCTTTCTTATGGCCTGCTCCTGCTCAGATTCCTTTCCAGCTTTCCCCCCACTTTTCCCTAAAATGTTGGGATTCCCCAGGTTTTCCCTTGGCTCACTGCTCTTTGAATTAGCTCATTCTCAGCCATGACGATCCAGATGGGGTTCCTAGAACATACCATGACTGTCTTGTGACCAAACCTTTGAACATGTTCCCTCTCCCTGGAGTGCTCTTTCTTCCTTTCTTTACCAAACTGAGTCCAAGTGTGTCCTCTGGAAAGCAGCCTGGCTAAAACTCGATTACATGGGTTTGGAGTCAGTCATGTCCATGTTCTGCCATGCGCATGACCTTGGGTAATTTATCCTTCTTGACCTCCATTTCCTCATCTGTGTAATGGGAGTATTGATAGTATCTACCGCTTAAGACTGTGGTCAGAAGGATGTGAGATAACGCATGCAAAGCTTGGCCCATGATGCTGGATTTTTCGAGCTCTCATGGCACTTAATGTGTATGTCTATCATAGCATTTAACATACTGCATTCTGAATATTCATTGTTTTATCTCCATTCGTTAGCACCGTGTCTAGCGCACTGGAGGCACTTAGCAGCTGTTTGTTGGGGGAATAAATGAATCACATTGCAAATACCTTTAGGAAACTTTTTTTTTGTGGTGGCTGTTTCCTTTTTTTATTGTTGCGCTGGTTGATTTGTTTGTTTTACTAACACCCTATCAAAACATTGCTTTCCAACCTGACACATAAAGAAACAAAATTAATGCCCTGAAATGATTAGATGGTTGGGAACAAGGAGGCCCAGGCTAGAGAGACAGAATGGCTCCACATAGGGAGGTAAGAATATGTTGAAGACAAACTTTCCATCTTTGTGCTCTCATTGAGGCTGCTCTACGAAGATGCCCGAATTCCTCTGCTTTTCTCCCCGACTCCGGCAGAAACTTTGGCCACGTTAGTTCTTCACCAGGGGCGGGCTCCAGTGCATCCATACTTCGAGATATCTTGTGTTACCTGTTTATCCCTGAACGTCTCAACACAGCCTCACAGAGCAAATGAGCAATAAAATATCTCAAACCAGATAGCATCACTAAAATTAAAAAAAAAAAAAAAAAAGCAAACATGTTTGGAAAATGTACTGGCTGGTAAGGTGGCTGGAGGCTAGAGACAGCAGAGATAGCAAGGAGAAGTGCATATGAAAAGGGAGAGGTCTCTAGGCTTATTGAAAATTGAGATGTCTTTGGGGGAAGAAAAATCAATACGGGCTATGAATCTTTTAGTACAGGCTGATGGTGAAAAGCATCACAACAGTTTTGTGTGTGTGTGTGTGTGTGTTTAAGGATTTAAAAATAATTATCTATGCACAGTAGCTGGTGTTTCTGTAAAGGGAAGAAAACCTCACAAGTACTGTATTTCCGAAAGATTTTAAAATAGCAAGAATGCCTCCCCTGTGCAAATTGATGCCTGGTCCCTCCCAAAAGTGCTACATAGGTGCATCATCAGTTCTGAGAGCCTCAGACACAGGTCGTCATTAATCAGGCCTGGGCCTAACACTAAATGCCTGCACAGTTTTGCAAAAACAACATCTACGTTCCCTCGCACTCCTCCACACTTCCCCAAACCCAACCAATCTTTCTAATGCCTTTAAGAGAGTTGCATATATTTTGTTGAATTACGCCCTCGCAATGTAATGCCCTTTACTTATCTCTTGCCTTCCCATCTCCCTCGCGGTTTTCCTTAGGTCTTCACTGTCCATGACCTTTCAAGACTGCACATTATCAACACCTTGAGTGATAACTCACGGCATTCGTACAACACGAACAGCAGACGGCGCATGCTGGTAGAGGCAGGGACTCTACTGAGCACACAGCACTACATTTCTGGCTCGAGAAATCAAACCTCGTGGCCAGTCTAGGAATTACTCATGCTATGGAAAGATACAGCCCAACCTTCTGTAGGCTGACATTCTTTATGGATGCACAGAGAGTTACATATTCTTTTGACATTTGATAAAGGCATCTTCAAAAAGCATTTTCCTTTTGCTAGTTTCTAGTGCTTTCCCCCTCCATCTTTATCCACTTTGGGCGATTCCTTTTTAAGATGTTAAAGGCAATAGATGTCAGGATAAGAGTTTGAAAGGGACTAGAGGAATCGCGCCCTTTGACTCTGCTTAGAATTCCCTCTGCTGATTCATGTCACTAGCATCTACTCATCCTGAAGACCCAGCCCAAGCACCAGTTCCTGGGAGAATCGCTCCCCAACTCTGCAGTCTCTGTTCGCCGGGGCTCTTCTGAGCTTCCGCAGCCCTCTCCAGCCTCCATCACCTCATCTTCCCCTGTGGGCCGCCGAGCTCTGGATGGCGAGTCCTGGACTTTTCCTATCTCTACCCCCAGTGCAGTACCTGCCACACAGTATTTGTTAATGAATGGATGCATGGATGGATATTCGGAGAAGGAAAGGTAAAAAGGTGGCAGGTGCTAAGCAGGCTTCAGAAAGTGAGAGCCAGCGCTCCTTCAGGCACCTTATACACAGAGTCCTGGAGTGAAATCTTTTTTCCAGCCTCCACCGAGAGATCTGTTATACAGATTTTTGCCCAAAGTATATGTCAGCTCTGAGTGAACCACAGTCCCAGTTAAAACTGTGAAATGAGGAAGAGCTGAGAACTACACTCAAGCATACAGCTATAACAAATACAGTGATAGCTGCGTTTTTCAGAAATGTACCCTAAAAAAAAAAGTCCTTGGAAAAATCTATTTCTGTTATTTTTAAGTGTAAATATTCAAATGTGTGCACCATCCCACACTGAGCAAATATATTCGAGTGATCTGTGGCAGGGGGAAAAGCTTGCATGGCAAGAGCAAAGGCGGACTTACTTAGTGGTGGTTTTAGCACCAAATATTTTTCTTCCTCCCCGAAAGGTTTCCTCTACTTTCCCTCCTCCTAGAACGTATAATTCCCTCCAAAAGAAAGCCAGATTTTTGAAGGGTTGTCATTCGATTTCTAGGAACTCTTTGACTCCACTGAAGTTCAATGAGATTAACTTCTATTAGCTACTAAGCAATGAGACACCAAGATACTCACTATAATACACATTACCTTTGTACTGGTTCGAGGGGAACAGGTAGATGTTGCACAGTAAAGTGCATGAAAGGCCTAATCCATCCTTCATACTGCTGTTGGAATTTCCCACCTCAAATGCAGATCTGATTATATCACGCCCTACCCCCTCAAATATTTCTCGTGACTCTGTCTCCTACAGAATAAATACCAAATTCCTCAATGTAAAGGATGTTTATCTAGCTTATCCAAACAAGAATGCCCACTGGCCCCCCCCACTTCACCCCAACTCCCCCCTCCCCCACTTAGGAAAAAGAATTCTTTTAAGCATTTTTACCAGGGCAAGAGCATAGCTGACCGTCCTGGTTGACCAGAAAGCCCTTCTTTAAAAATCTGAAAGAGTTCATAAAATCAGAATGACAACCACCAGAGATTATTGCCAACTTTCTAAAGAAACACTACGGCTGATCTCTACACACAATCACTGAGCAGCATGTTAATAAGCTTCCACTGAAACAAAGCATACACGGACATGATCCTCTGTGTTCTTCAGCAAAATCGTGGTGTTGACAGTTCCTTCCTCCTCGGCCAGCATCCTCTGTTTACGTGGTCATTGCTCTTTGTTCTCTTCACTGTCTGCAGTGCGCTTCTGGATACCGAAGTATGGCCACGTGAGATCTATCACCCTACTTTGTATTGTCAAACTATCTCATCTGTAGTTTCTCAGACCTCAAAGCTCAGTCTTTCTGCCTCATCCATGGAGGGTCCCTCAACTACCGTCAATACATCCCTATTGTACACTCCTATTTTTTATTGTTCTTGATTCTGAACAAATCCCACGAGACACTGGAACAGCAGGTCCTGCCTTACAGGATCTTGGGGTATCGGGTTTGGCCAGAGTCAGGTGTTTGGCTCTTCCATGCCTATTGCACGTGGGGAACATTGCCGGACCTTCAAAACCTTTCAATACTTGATTCTTCCTGCTACTCCCTCCCACCTGCCATTACCTCCGTCTTCAACTGCCCTTGGGCACGTCAGCATGATCGTTGTGGCTGTTCACATTTGTATCTGTAATGATAGCCACCTATTGAGGCCTTATTACGTGTCATGTAGTTTTAGGAAGGCAACCGGGGGAAGATTTAGACTGGGGTTTAAATTTGGGCTCTATCACCCAATACCCTGGTGACCCTGGGTGAGTCTTTCTCAGCTGTCCCTTTCACCTTTTAGAGCTTCCATTTCCTTATCTGGAAAAGGGAATAACATAGTATTGGGAGATATATATAGATATAGATGATATAGATATAGATATTCACACACAATTTTATCAAAAATATACAAAAATATATAACTATATATATATAATATATACATATGTATACATGTATATACATATATATAATTCCTCATCCCTTCCCTTCATGTTTACTGTCTTTGCTTTTACTGTTTCTTCCTTATTCTGGAATGCTATTTGCCCCCATCCCACACCTGCCAAAACCCTACTCATATTTCAAAGTGCAGTTAAAATGCCACCTTTTCTTTTTTTTTTTTTTTAATTTTTTTTTTTCCAACGTTTTTTATTTATTTTTGGGACAGAGAGAGACAGAGCATGAACGGGGGAGGGGCAGAGAGAGAGGGAGACACAGAGTCGGAAACAAGCTCCAGGCTCCGAGCCATCAGCCCAGAGCCTGACGCGGGGCTGGAACTCACGGACCGCGAGATCGTGACCTGGCTGAAGTCGGACGCTTAACCGTCTGCGCCACCCAGGCGCCCCAAAATGCCACCTTTTCTAAGAAGCTTTCTGGAATCTTGCAAATTGACTTCCCAGGGTTCCCACCTCTCCCTATTTATATATTTTGTAACCTGGGTGTTCCAGGGTACATAGACCTGGTATAATAACAGGACCACAATAGTCCTTCCTAGCTTTTCTCCAGTCATGTCTCTAGAACTGTAGGAACTTCTCCACCCAATGACTCCACCCTTTGCCCAATGACTTCTTGCCTCAAGGAAGCGTTTTACGCCCCTCAGATGACCTTGACCCTAACCTCTTTGTATATTCCCAATTTTATACTTTTCCTTCCTAGCACTTACTCAGTGAGATAATCATTCATACAAGTATGAATTAACATCTGTTTGCCCCAAGCAGACCAGAGCCGTTTGGGGCAGAGACCAGCATCTGACTGGTTGGTCTAATCCAGTGCCCGGCCCATGGGTGACGCCCAGTGAAGGTGGGGTCATAAATGAACACAGACCCCATGGGTGCCTCAGGCTTGTCATCTGCAGTTAGCCCTGCCCTGCAGGGTCTTCCATGTCCCTCCCCCGCTTGGTGCCACCAGTTGCCGTGAAGGCAGAGCCAACACCTGCTGAAGAGAAGCCTTTCAAAGAAACTTCTGTCTCCTGAGGCCGTCAGGATGCCACTGATGATCACAGTGGTAGATGCACATTGTCCTCTCGTATGTTGTCTTTGATCCAGCTCTGGTGGACTGTCCAGCTGCTTAAAACCCATGTCCATGTGGGTTTCAACCATAATCCCAGTGGGAAGTGAAACTGACTGGCCAGGAAACGGAGTGACCTATGGACATGCAATTGATGGAAAGATTTCATCCACTCGGGCCTCACCGCTTAAGATGAGGGTGTGACTAAACACCATGTTGTATTTAGCCCATTTCTTCTTCTCTGATCTGGAAGCACTGAATTTGCAGCCATCTTATACATCTCCCTGCTGTTTCCTTTTAGGGTGACTTCTTCCCAAATGCCTCTCAACTGACTGGGCACACAGCCTTCTGCAGGTAGACCCTATGGCACTTCCAGGCACTCTAGGACATTGTCCGGTCTCCTGCCACACCATTACATCACTTGATATATTTGGTGTTTTATTCCAATGTTCATATCTATCTCCCTTAGATTTTTATCTTTTAAATGTTCACTTATTTATTTTGAGAGGGAGAGAGTGCATACGTGCGTGAGTGGGGGAGAGGCAGAGAAAGAGGGAGAATCTCAAGCAGGCTCCGCGTTGTCAGTGCAGAGCCCGATGTGGGGCTCGATCCCACGAACCGTGCGATCGTGACCTGAGCCGAGGCCAGGGGTCGGACACTTAACCAACTGAGCCACCCGGGCGCCCCCACCTCCCCTAGATTTTAAATCTCTTCAAGGAAATTACTGTACTGGGGCACCTCACTGCTCAGTCGGTAGGACATGTGACTCTTGATCTCGGGGATAGTGACTTTGAGTTCCACATTGGGATAGAGATTATTTAAAAATAAAATCTTTAAAAAAAAAAAAGAAAAAGTTACTGTATCTTATTTATCTTTGCATCTCTCTCTCCCTCCCTCCCCACAATCTCCTTCCCAACACCTAGTCCAGGCTTTGTACATACTAGTTGCTTTGTAAATATTTGTTGTGTGGATCAGTGAATCAACAGATGAGTAGTTATCCAGGAAGAGCAGCCTGGGCAAGGGTCCGTGGAGTCTGCAGGAAACCTCAGAAGGCACACGGGGGAAGGGGAGGGCCGAAAGCAAAGGAGATGCCTCTTCTATCTGACAGCTGTGTCTGCGTCTGAATGTCTTCCTCCTTCCTCTTGTTCCCCGTGATGAAAAGGAAGGAAAGAGGCTCTAGCTCTCTGCCTTACAGGGCTTCTGCAAAAATCGATACTTTCTGTTTACAAATTATTTCCTTTCCATTTATGCATAGGTCTTTCAAAGGGAAAAAGAAGTAAAGAGGAGAGGGTTGATGGGAGACTTACAGGGAGAGGTCAACATGGGCCACCCAGATTGGTTGGCCACACAGTTGGACTAGCTAAGTTCACTCCATTTTCCCCAATATCAGGTAACAAGGTTTCTACTCCCTCATGTAACCACACATTTTTCTCCAGGCTGAATATTTTAGAAAAGACATTTGTCTAGGATGGTAGCTATTTTTTGAGTTTTATGTTTGCATGCATAGTCGTTCTGTTCTACTAGACACAGTTTACCGCCATTATGCAATAAGTCTTTCACTTCTTCAGAAACATATCGTCTATTTTTACAGTTCCCACTCTCTGTGGTGAATGTTAAAGTCCCAGAAGGAGCATGCAGAGAAAGTAAGGATTTATGTACCAGCCACGCTACTGCTCAGGCGTTCAGAGTGTTTCCTTCATGGTTTTGCAGGTGACATGGAACTTATTTAACTTATGCTTGACCCGAACTTCCTAATGAGAACATGATCTTTGTCTCATTAACGTGGGCATTCTTTATAGCTGGAGGCTTGAAGGTTTGGATTTCTATACAGCGGAAAGAATAAATTTCTCCTCTCTATCCCTCCATTTTTTAAAGTGTTGAAGTCAAACCCTGTTTTCCACTGGCTACAGCATTTGCCCCCAGTGAGATGCCCTGATGGCAGATTAAGATGCTAAGGCCTATTTTTGAAAAATGAATTGACAACAACAACAACAACAACAACAACAACAAAAACATCCTCGACATCAAGTGTATTTGAATCTCTGTGTTGTGATTCTTAAACCTTCTGGAGAAATGGAAGACCTGAAATTAAAATAATGAAATCTGAGTCCTGTCTGGCCTCAGCCGGCCTCCTGATTTACCGGGGATGCTCACACCCTATGCATTATGGTTCCCCATCTGAAAAAGAGGTGCCATATTTCAAGGTAGGTAACGATCTGACATAAATTCTCAAGCACAATAATGTTCTTTCTCTGTTGGGGCAAAAACAGGACATATGTATGGGAAGCACGACTGACAATGTGATCCTAATTTCTCACAGAATTCCACAGAACCTTCTCAAACAGCGTCATAATCCTATCTACTGAAGGAAGAAGGTTTAGGGGAAATACAAAATATCCTTGACATTCAGATTCACTGCTCATGGTTTCAAATATTCGAGTGACACCCCCCCATGTCTCTCCACCTATGCAGCATGCTGGCGATCCCCCGACATTTCTAACGTTCTAACACTCAGTTTCAAAGAGGAGGTTGCATTACAAAATTTGCCTCGTGGGGTATGAAAAAAGAAGCTTTTTTTAATTACCCCCCCCCCCCCCCCCCCCCGCCCCGGCCATTGATTCCTCATACTCTTCTCCCTCTCCAGGATGGATTCAGAGCTTCATGATCTAGCCCAGAGGTGCCCAATAAAAATATGTGTGCCATACTGGACTAAAAGACACAGCATAGGGAATGTAGTCAATGGCACTATGAGTGTCATATGGTGACAGATGGTAGCCCCATTTGTGGTGAGCATGGCATAATGTATAAATGTGTCGAGTCACTATGTTGTATGCTTGAAACTAATGTTAACACTGTGTGTCAACTACACGCAAATAAAAAATTTTTAAGAATGTGTGCCACATGGCTAATTTAAAATTTCACGGTCTCGGGGTGCCTGGGTGACTCAGCTGGTGAAGCGTCTGACTGGATTTCAGCTCCGGTCATGATCCCAGGGTCGTGAGATCAAGCCCTGCATCGGGCTCCTCACTGAGCACGGCGCCTGCTTAAGACTCTCTCTCTCTCCCTCTGCCCCTCCCTTGCTCATGCACATGTGCTCTCTTTCTCTCTCTCTCAAAAAAAAAAAAAAAAAAAAAAAAATATATATATATATATATATATATATTTAAAATTTTGTAGTGGCCAGATTAAAAACAGTAAAAAGAGGTGAAATTAATTTTAATAACATGTATAATATTTAATAATATATCCCAAAATATCATTTCAACATGTAATCAGTATAAAAATTTTATTTATTATTTTTTTAAAGTTTTTATTTATTTTTTTAAATTTTTTTTAACGTTTTTATTTATTTTTGAGACAGAGAGAGACAGAGCATGAACGGGGGAGGAGCAGAGAGAGAGGGAGACACAGAATCAGAAGCAGGCTCCAGGCTCCGAGCCATCAGCCCAGAGCCCGACGCGGGGCTCGAACTCACCGGACCCGCGAGATTGTGACCTGAGCCGAAGTCGGACGCTTAACCGACTGAGCCACCCAGGCGCCCCTAAAGTTTTTAATTTATTATTTAATTTTGAGAAAGAGAGAGCAGGAGCAGGGGAGGGGCAGAGAGTGAGGGAGAATTTCAAGGGCACTGTCGGTGCAGAGCCCAACATGGGGCTCGAACTCGCAAAACTGTGAGATTATGACCTGAGCCGAAATCAAAAGTCAGACACTTAACCGACTGAGCCACCCAGGGACCCCTCGGTATGAACAGTTTAATGTGATATTTTACATTCCTTTTTTATATCGTGTCTTGGAAATCCAGCGTGTATTTTTACTCTTACAGCCCATCTTAATTCAGGCCAGCCACATTTCAAATGCAAACTAGCTGCATGCGGCTAGCGGCTACCTTATTGGACAGCTTAGATGTGGAACATCCCCGCAGAAAGTTCTGTCGGACAACACATATCTGGTCCATTCAGGAGGATCTTCATCTAGAAATTGGTCTTTCTGCAGAAGGCATCACCTGTCATCTCTATTTTCCAAAGAGCCCTAGGCGGTGTCTTTCCATTTTTACAAGAAAGCCCATTTCTGACTATTTGGACCTGTTCTTCCTCAGGGCTCAAACTACACTACCAGTCTCCCAAAGTGAAGAAAACACAGTCGGATGCTCTCCCCTGAAGCACACGTGCTGCCTTTCTGTCACGTTCTCCTGAAACTTCTCAGCTGGGATGAAAGTTAATTTGTAGATCATTCCTTAACGCTCCCAAGCATCATGTTAAAAGGGCCTGCCTTCCACCCACCGTCAAAACCGCTCGCACAAGCGGTGGGCTTGTAAATGTTTGACAACTGGCTCCCTGGAGGAAGAAGCTCCGATGGAGGCGTTTGGCGGCTTGTGTGGTGTGAATGCTCCCGCTCTGGTTGGTGGTCTCGAGCTATTAGTGTGACTGGTAAGAGGCGGGACGAGATGAGGTGGGAACAGAAGGTGGCCATCACCTGGGAGGAGATGTGTCCACGCGTCACGGGAGCACAATGACATGTATGCGGAATTTTTTCAGGAACTGTAGAATATATAGCATAGAATACCGTTCCCATGCAAGGCAAAAATGTCCAAAGGCTGCAGTGGGTTGGGTAAAAGTGAAATTTTAAGCATAGTTGAACTTGGGAAGAAGGCACACCGTTAACAAAATATATAGGAGATTATAAATGTATCCTTATATTCCACCTCTGTACTCATAGTGAACAATACAGATCTAATCAATAGCACTCTGTTGAAATGTAGCTGAAAGTGGCAAGTGAGATAGAGAAAGACAAGGACTGTGTGACATCATTCACATGCAGAATCAGGGCACCTGGGTGGCTCAGTGGGTTAAGCGACCCACTTTGGCTCAGGTCGTGATCTCCTGGTTTGTGGGTTCCATTCATCCCACGTCGGGCTCTGTGCTGGCGGCTCAGAGCCTGGAGCCTGCTTTGGATTCTGTGTCTCCCTCTCTCTCTGCTCCTCCCCCACTCACACTCTGTCTCTCTCTCTCCATGTCTCAGAAATACACATTAAAAAAATTTTTTTAAATTCACATGCAGAATCAAAAAAGTCAAGCCTGTAAAAAGCAGAGCAAAACGATGGTTACCAGGGGGTGGGTGGGGGTCAGAGTGATGGCGTTTAAGGGTACAAACTTGGAATTGGTAGTAAATAAGTCATAGAGATCTCACGCAGAGTATGATAAATAGAGACGATAATATTGTACTATAATTAAGTTATGTGATAAATATCACTACATGGACAATCATGTGACAATATATAAATATATCAACACAACATCCTGTAGACCTTAAACTTCCACAATGTTACATGTCCAATTTATTCAATTAAAAAAAAAAATGTGCTGAAGTGAGATCAGCTCTCATTAGCACCTGTTTATTCTGGTCAGGTGACAACGATCCCACCCATTGTTCCATAGAAAGAAACAACATCAACTACATAAATAGCTTGAGAATAGCTTGAGAACTTATCAGCATTTCTCATTGACCCATTCTTCCAGAAAAAAAAAAAAAAGCAAATGTATGTGCTTTGTGAGGCTGAGATCAATGCTGTAAAGGCGACATAGTCCATCTTCAATGAGGTACGAAGAGCGTGGGACTCTAACTTAGAGTCTGAACTACAACCATAGGATCTGGGGCAAACCCTTTGAAACTATGCGGGACCTTATTTTCCTCACGTATAAAATTAAGGGTTGGACTAGGTCAGTGTTTCCCAGGTTTTAGTCTTTCTCTCATAAACGATCATCACTGTTTTTGTCATTTCCATATCCCACCTGCACTGTTACTTTCTCTATATTTTTCTTAAAACAACTCACCTCTTTACTTAACTACTGAGCCTTTGCCTAAGTAGTAACATCTGTAAAATCATATAACCCTGCTTAGGTAGGGTAGTTCTGTTTTTTTCTGACACACACGGATACAAAAACGTAAGTGTAAATTTAACCTTGGCACGTGCACCTCCTAAGATCATCTCGTATGCCACGAGTGGTTAGCGTCCCGTGGATAAGGTGGTCTCTGTGGGTCCCACGGCGTTGTTGGTTTCAAATCCATCATAATTTCAGCCACTTCAGTGCTTACTGGGGAAATTTTAGGATTGATTCATCTTGTGGTGATGCTTGTCAATCAAGATGAGTGAAACTAATGGATCACCCAGCTCTGCTTTGTCCAGGCCTCTTATTATAGATAAAACGTGGTTTGAGACTTCTATTCTGAAATGTATTTGCTCCTATACCCGTGTAACTTTCTCGTTCCATCAAGCAGCAGAAAGATCTGATCAAAAATTTAAATGAACGCATTTTGCATATAATATTTTGTCTCTCACTATTAAGCTCAGTAAATAGGTTGAAATCTGCATATAAATCACTTATATTTCCCTGCTTGTCTCTATGGGGGTTGCAGGGATGGTGCTTTAAATATCATGTGAAATCTTTAAGAGATTGCTGGGCACAGGAGAGGCTATAGAATTATTTTTATTAAAAAAAATTACGAATTAGAAAGCAGGACTTTCTTTAGAGTTGATGTGGCTTAAATAATTTCAACCAGATGAACCGTTGTCAACAATTTGCATTTAAAATATAATTAATTATGTTAGTCTGCCTGTTATTATACTAGGAAATTAAGATACCATACATGTTTATAATAGGAAATTTCTCAATTGTCTTTTTTAATCCTCTATGAAGCTGCACATTTATTTCCACAGGAGGAAAGAAAAATAAATTATGCTGCTGAAGTCATACCAGTCTTTTCTAGGATTATGAATCGGTAGATGGTTTGTGGGATTAGTGATTCTCTTCTCAAATGAAAACCAGATGGGCAAAAGAAAACCATAAACAGTTAAGGGGGAAAATTGGCAGAAAAAGTCACATTTGATAATTACATTTGTTGTTATACCTTCTCTAAGGCAACAAGATTGTCAGGAACTCAGTTTACAAGATAATGTAACTCCTGAGCTCTGATTTGACCCAATGAAAGTTCAGACTCTATTTTGTTTGGGAATAATTAGGTAGCAATATGATAATCGCGTAGCTCTTTTTTGTTAGAAACAGAAAAATCTTGCCCACAAAAAACTTTCAGGAGATATTCATCCTGTTGTTCATTTAAATGTGTAAGTTTATGTTTATAGTTATATATAAAAAATAAGCTGAACAAACTTAGTGTATGCCCTCTATGATGTATTTGCAGTTTCTATATAATTACTAAACCATACGTTTCAGTAATAATATTCAGCATTTTACCACAAATGCAAGGATCTAATTTATCTCTACTTTTTTTATTTAAAAAAATTTTAATATTTAAAAATTTTTTTAAATGTTTATTTATTTTTGAGAGAGAGACAGAGCATGAGTGGGGGAGGGGCAGGGAGAAAGGAAGACACAGAACCCGAAACAGGCTCCAGGCTCCATGCTGTCAGCACAGAGCCCGACATGGGGCTCGAACTCTCAGACCGAGAGATCATGACCTGAGCTGAAGTCGGACGCTCAACCGACTGAGCCACCCAGGTGCCCCTAATTTATGTCTACTTCTGAACTAGAGAGTAGAAAGTTATGGTTAATCACTCGGTGTTTGAGAGAATGTTTGTCCAGAATCCCGGATTCTTTGGCTTGTCCCTTCATCCACATTCTGTGATGGCTTCCATGAGCCCGGATCTGTGCTGAGCCCTTTGCGAGCATTGTCCTCCCCACTTTCCAAAGGGGGAGACCAAGGCTCTGAGGGGCAAAGGTAATTGTCCAGGTTTGCCCAGCAAACCTGGGTTTGAACGTAGAAATGGTAGCAGGGCTGTGCTCTTGACTTCCTCTTGCTTGCCAAACTCTGGGCCAGGTGCTGGGAACACAGTAAGATGTGGGTGCTGGCATTAAGGAGGTTATGCAGCCCTTCACTTAGAACCTGGGAAATGTAAAGAAAAAAAAAAAGAAAAAGAAAAAAAAAGAACCTGGGAAATGTAGAATTGGACGACATCATGGAAATCTCCTGGCCAAACTCCCTTTTATCATGGCTAAGAAAACAATGGCTTAGAAGGGTGAGTTAGCCTCTGTAAATATGGTAGGTAAGGGGCGCCTGGGTGGCTCAGTCGGTTAAGCGGCCGACTTCGGCTCAGGTCATGATCTCGCGGTCGGTGAGTTCAACCCCTGCGTCGGGCTCTGTGCTGACAGCTCAGAGCCTGGAGCCTGTTTCAGATTCTGTGTCTCCCTCTCTCTGACCCTCCCCTGTTCATGCTCTGTCTCTCCCTGTCTCAAAAATAAATAAAACGTTAAAAAAAAAATTAAAAAAAAATATAGTAGGTAAGTGCATAGGTTTAAATGTAAAGGTAAAAATTATGAATCAGTTGCTTAAATGCTGACAGTGTCATTTACTAAACACTGCAGGATCTCTGTGGCTTGAGTATGTACAAGCTAAGTACTTCAGTCTATTCTTTGCTCAGACATATGGTAAGAATACGGGCTTCAGTGAGTATTATAACTATGGCTAAAATACAGATTAAGAAAATGAAATAACAATTCTGGTTGACTTAGTTAAACAAATATAAATTGACTGCCTATGTGCTGGCTGCAGGCGTAAAGCTGGGTAAATAATGGGGATCAAGATGTACAGAGTCCTTGTCCTCATGCCTATTACCATGCAGTGGGAGAAACAGATAATTAATGTAATTACTGCACAGTGTGGCAAGGGGAGATTTGGGGTGTTGTTGGCACACAGTGGGGACATCTAGCCCAGTGAAGGGACATCGGGGTTGGAGGGAGTATTGGGGAGAGGGCAGGAAAGAGAGAAGTGATCCGGAGTGAAGGATGTTCATCTGCCAAGACCTCTTGAGAGATATCTGGAACGGTTGAATGTCTTTGTGCCAGATTTCTTCCATTTGCTCCCGGAATTTCCACCTTTTGCCCCTGGCCCTCTAACAGAAGACTCATTTGCAAAGACCACATTGGTGAGCAGGAATGTGCACTATGGCCGCCAATGGGGAGGCCCAGCCAATGGGGAGGCCCAGCCAACGGGGAGGCCCAACAGGATATGTGGATGAAGGAAGGTGAGTGCATTCAGGTCCTCGGGGGGGGGGGGGGGGGTCTGGCTCACTGGTGGTATTCTGGGACACCTCTCCTCCTAACTCTGTTCCAGCATCCTGTAACTGCTCCCTCGTTCAAGTGAGAACAGCCCTCCAGGCACTGCACTATCCCTGGGTCTCCCTATACCCCACTCATCCCTTTGTCCACAGTCCTTTTATGAAGCCTTCCTTCAATTTTCCCAATTTCATGTTGCAGGGAGTCCTGAAAGCAAAGGAGCAAGCATGAGGAGCGGTGTTGATTGGTGAGGTAGGTGGGGATAGATTCACGAGGTGGTTTGTAATCCAGATTAACAAAGTTTGGAATGGAACCCCAGGGTAGCCAGGGCCAGGAGAACCTTGTAGGCACAAGATAAGATTTTGGATTTTATTCTTAGGAGGCTGGCAGGGCATTGGAGGGTCTCCAGGAGAAAAGTGACATGATCAAATCTATGTTTTCCAAAGATCTTTCCGGCTGCTGGCTGAGGAATGGGCTGGTGTGGCAAAAGGTGGTGACCACGAGACCATGAGACCACGTGGGAGGGTATTGTCCTCACCCCAGTGAGATACTGGTTGAAAGCTGGTGAGGTCGTGAGAAATGGTTAGATGCCAGATCTGTTTTGAAGCTTCCGCTGACAAGGCATACTTTTAGATGAGATGTGGTGGTGGGTTCTGGGAATATGGTGAACTAAAATAAACATGATTGTTGCCCTTCTGGAACTTTTCAGAATGGAGGTATCAGACATCAATCAAACAATCACTCACATAAATGGAATGTTCTAACTGCTCGAGTGCTCTGAAGAAAAACAAACCCAGGACTACCTGGTGTGCAGGGAATCTGACCAGGTCAAGGGATGGGATGTTGCCAAGGAAAACTTCGCTTTGGATCCGAAAGATCCATACGCCCTGACGAGGTGGGGGTGGGCTGCGTGGAGAGGAAACAGCAGGTACAAATGTCCTGGGGATGGGAAAGGATCTCTTGGAGGATTCAATTGAAGCCCAGGGAGGGCAATTAGAGAAAACTTGTAGAGATAAGCCTGTGTGAGAGAAAGAGGGGCTCACCTTTTAGGTAGCATGCCTAAGAAAAAAACTGAGAAGTGGGAACCAAAATGGGGGTTGAGATGAAATACCATAACTATTGGAATTGTTTCACTGTTAGGTTAATGCGGGGACCAGCAGGACTTATGCTAAGATTTGGACTTACCAAGATTCCATAATCAAACAAGCCAAATCCTTAAGCTTTCTCTCTTTATATAGATAAACATATACATAGATATATCAGCACTATTCACAATATATATACATATTCTGTGTCTCCGTGTGATAGGAAAAGATAGGATTCAATAAGCAGAGAGGGAAAGACTAGGACCTGAGGTCCCTGAGTGGGAAAACACATATTTCAGAACAATGCTGGGAGTGTTTGACTACAGCAAACCCTCTCGAGCTTAAGGTTCCTCTTAAGAATGTAACAGACCCCACCTACTCCCCCTCAGGTTTCCCCTCCGGACTTTGACAAAAGACCTAAGTATGGCCGTAGACCATACTTTTATTAGATGAGATGAGATTATTTCATACAATAGAAACGAGCCAATCGGGAATGGACCACCCAGCACCTAGAGCTCTCCAGCCAATAAGGGTGGAACCTGAGAAGGAAGGAGGGGGAAGAGAAGGAGGGGCTGAGCAGAACCTTATAAAACAAAGACCCTTACCTATAGTCCAGGGCGTTCGCTTTCAAATGTCCCCTCTCTAAGAGCTTTCCTACTCTTCTTCCTTTCTGATCTTATGCTCTAATAAACTGTTGACTGCTGTTCATTTTTTGTCCACGTCTTCAATCTTTGAAGCAGCGAGACAATGAACCCTGAGTACTGAGGTAAGAAAAAATCCTGCAACATCCAGGGAACCTTGACCAATACATTTAATGAGTGACCTTGTTTTGCAGGCAGTGGTTTGCGTGTGAGCTTTGATGCCCTGATCACTGTCAGATGAGCTAGTGGCATAGTGCAAAGAGCCCATGAATCACTTCTCCATTCGTGGATCCCAGATCAGGCAACTCTAGCGGGTCTTTGAGGCCCCTTTGGGGCTCAATTTCATCTTTAAAATGGGAAAAGTAATAGCTTCCTCGCTCAACTCACATGGTTGTGCAACTCAAATAAGGTGGTGTATTTAACACCCTTGAAATGGCAACGTATAGGCACAAAGTATTAGGTATTTTTGTTTGGCTTATAATTCTGTCACACACATTTTTGAAATAGTGTGTTGGAAGCAGTTTTGAAAGCCAGATAAACGTGTGACATTCATTCACCCATTCAGCACCTGCACAAGCTGTCCTTTCTATCTAGAATGACTCTTCTGTTACCTAATTCTTAATTTTGAGACAGAAGAGGATGTTGGGGGTAGAGGGAGAAAGAGGGGCCCAGAATCATGCTATGGTCTCTGGCTTGAACACGTGTATGGATGGTGATGGCATTAAACAAAAGAACAGAGTAACGTAGCAAAATTAACTATTGAAAATGACCTCTTGGGGCGCCTGGGTGGTCCAGTCGGTTAAGCATCCAACTCTTGGTTTCAGCTCAGGTCATGACCTCATGCTTCGTAGGATCAAGCCCCTCACTGGGCTCTGTGCCGAGCATGGAGCCGTCTTGGGATTCTCTCTCCCCCGCCCCCCCTGCCCCTCTCCCCTCACCTCATGTTAATAAATAAACTTTAAAAAAAAAAAAAAGTGACCTCTCCATGTCAGTGATGCTATCTGACATTAGAGTACGTTACCAAAGGAAGAACATATTTAGATGGCTGCATGTATGGGCTGGCAGCAGGGGCGGCAGGGTGAACGGGGTGGAATGGGGGGGGAAGGGGGGGTTTAAATGGAGCCAGTTCAGTTGCAGCATTCATCGGCCGTCTACGTGATAATACACAACGTCACTCCAAACTGAGCAACAGGCTGGAAATAGAGAAGCTGGGAAGAGCCGCTGACACTTCATGTGTTATATCACGCACCAGGCACTGTACTAAGCGTGTTACGTGTATGATCTCAGTTAACCTTGAAACCGTGAGTCCTGTGAAATCCGTCCTTTTATTTCACCCATCTCCAAGATTCTACAGCTAGAACGTGGCTAATCTGGGGTTTAAAGCAAGCCGTCTGCCTTCAGGTTTCCAGTTCACAGGCAGCAAAGCCACCGAGAGGGATACGTAAGTTTGCTTAGGCAGAGGGCGGCCAGCAGAACTCCAGGGAACAGAAACAGTTACTGGTAGACCATGAGAGGAGGTTCCGTTGGAAAAGTTGGAAGGGCAGCATTTGGGGAGAGGGGGAAAGCTGTGTGAAGCTGGGAGCGTGTTTCCAGAGGAGATTTCCCACCTTCTGCAGGAAGACCTAAGTGAAGACGGAATGATCCACGAATGTTGGATTTAGCAGCTGAGGGGGTGGTGTTGGTGTTGGTGCTGGTGTTGGGAGCACGTGGACCTTCAGCGGGTGGGTAGAGGAGGGAAGGAATCAGGGCTCAGTCCTGGCCTTTCAAGCCAGGCAGGGTCACCTGGACTCTCCCGGGCTGCCAGCCACATCACTGATTTCTCTGACCAGGGAGAGCTACTGGTATCTCGCACATCATTGATCTCTCTGATAAAGTACTGTTGTCGCTGGCACGTTCTTTATTTTTTTTCCTTTTTCCTCTCAGCAATGTGTCATTTGCTTTATTTGGTTTTACCAGGTTCCCAGCTTCTCAGTAATTGTGTGACTTGCATCTGTCTTTGCTACGAGTCTGCAACTTTGAATGATGAGGCTGTCTCCTTTTTCTTACCTTTAGAAAAAGTTTCATCTGACACTGGAGAGAAGACGAGGTACAGATAGATGTAAGAGTGGAGCCTGGGAAGTCAGGGCAGCTCCC
Source organism: Panthera uncia (assembly GCF_023721935.1). Lineage (NCBI taxonomy): Eukaryota > Metazoa > Chordata > Mammalia > Carnivora > Felidae > Panthera > Panthera uncia. The sequence goes on from NW_026057582.1 coordinate 13,735,236, forward strand.
AATCTGTTTATCTTTGGGAAGAGTTATACAGAGGAAAGGGTGTTCGTTCAGTTCCCGGTTGCTGCGTAGACCCAAATCTAACGCGAGTTCTCTCCCCTCCTGAGTATATTCCCTTAGAAAACAAAGCTGTTGCCTTAAGTTAGAATCTTTACCCAGTCACTCATATTACAGGGCGCCCTCTGAGTTACTTTGTTTTGAATCATAAATGCCATTGGGAGAGGCTGTTGCTGGTTTTATATCCTTAATAGTGGTTAAGTTGCGGCAGAAAAAGAAAACATTAACACAGATCTAGTAATTATTTTGAGTAAAATGACCTCCCAACTCTATGTGTTGGAAATTGTTGAGACTAAGCCTTTTAAAAACACTTTAAGAAGTACAGTAAGTTAGATAAGGATAAATACTATACGATATCACTTATATGCGGAAATTTCAAAAGCCAAACTCATTAAAACAGAGTAGAATGGTGATTAGCAGGGACTGAGGGGGTGGGGGGATTGGGGAGGTGTTGCTGAAGGGTGCAAACTTACAAGTAGTAGGTAAGTAAGTCCTGGAGAGCTAATGCACAGCAGAGCGATTATAGTCAACAATACTGTATCACCAACTTCAAAGTCGCTAAGGGACTAGATCTTAATTGTTCTCACCACAAAAAAGAAATGATAATTATGTGACATGACAGAGGTGTTAGCTGATGCCACAGTGGTAATCATCTTGCAACATATCAATGTATCATCAAATCAACACATTGTATACCATAAACATACACAATGTCATATATCAATTATATCTGGAAAGAAAAAGACAAACATTTTAAGAAGCAATTACTTAAGTGATTACATTGTGGAGTTCACACAGAGTAAATGGCTACTTTTGGCTTAGGATACAATTTCCAAGGTCATTATTAACAGAGGTTCCAAAACTGCCGTACCTTAAATGATTCTGATGGAAACAAAGGTGATGTGCTTTGGGAAACTCTAGAAAACTCAAAAAGTGACTCCAATGATGACAGAGATGGTAAAGTGTATAAAGACTTTAGAGAAAATTGTTGCATGAGAGTGTATAATGTGAGCTTTTTAAATATTCATAATTGAAGTAAATACTATAAGTAGATAGTTATTTCATTTACATTCCTAAAAGTTTATATTATATTCAAATTGCCAAAAGCCTTTGGTTTTATATTTTCTCACGGAGTATTGCCTTTCATACTCATTTGCCTTATATTTGGCAATATAAATTACTCCATAAGCCACAAACTCAACTGGGTTATGTATTTGGGGCAATCACCAAAGATCACCACCTACAAGTACGACAGGAAAAGATAGGATAAAATAGGCAGAGAGGGAAAGGTTAGGATCTGAGGTCCCTGGGTGGGGTGGGAAAAACATATTTTGGAACAATGCTGGGAGCATCTGACCACAGCAAACCCCCTCAGACTTAAGGTTCCTCTTAAGAATGTAGCAGACCCCACCTACCCCCCTCAGGTATCCCTCAGGAATTTGACAAAAGACCTGACTAAAAATGAGTAGACCATAAAACCTATGACCCACAAGGACGGATTTGGCCATAGACCACCCCTCATACCATGGAAACGAGCCAATCGGGAATGGGCCACCCAGCACCTAGAGCTCTCCAGCCAATATGGGTAGAACCTGAGAAGGAATGAAGGAGAAGGGAAGGGGGCGGGATGACCAGAACCTTATAAAACAAAGACCTTGCCTATCGTCCACAGGCATTCACTTTCAAATGTCCCCTCTCTGAGAGCTTTCCTAGTCTTCTTCCTTTCTGATCTTATACTCTAATAAAGTTTTGCCTGCTGCTCACTTTGTGTCCACATCTTCATTCTTCCAACCGGCAAGACAACCAATCCTGGGTATTGGGGCAGGAAAAAAAAAAAATCCTGCAACACAAGCACAGCAAAGAAAGAGCTGGGCCACTCAAATAAAAGATGCTGCTTCGAAAGGCCGCAGTGTGTATCCACAGAGCGTAATGGATGGTCAATAACATGCCCTCTGAAACTGATTAGGCGGCTGCTGTGCCCCATTGCTCTGGTCGAATAGCAGAGGCTGAGAACTATCTCACCTGAGGTCACGCTCCTTTAGCAGGGCCGTCCACAACCAACAGCTGGTCATCATGGTGCAGAGACCCAACTCCAGTGCCCCAACTCAGAACAACTCTGGGGGGGGGGGGGGGCCTTCTAGCTCCAGAGCTCCCGGCAGGGTTGACTGAGACATAGTAGTAGGTACCTACTCAGCTTCTCTTCTGCCCAAACTTCCAGCCATCCCTTCTCCACAGGTGTTGATCTCAAGAGCACTCCCCAGATCTCAAGAGCACTCTCGCGCATGCCAACTTCTGCCCCAAAGGAAGAAGGGGCCCGACGTTAAAAGTGTGGAAGAAAACAGTGAAAATGATGAATATGATGCACTCGAACCTGCTGAGTATAGACTTCTTTTCTGTCAGGCTACAAGAAAAATGGACAGTGAGTAAAAATTCTGCTTTTCCACGCTAAAGTGTGTTGGCCATTGAGGGGGGGAGGGGTGTGGGGGAAGTGCCCATAACATTTTAAAATGAGGGATGAGATGAAATTATTTCTCTATGACTCTGATAGTGCCAACGGAGACATTTTTTTTTTTAATTTTTTTTTTTTTTTTAACGTTTATTTATTTTTGAGACAGAGAGAGACAGAGCATGAGCGGGGGAGGGTCAGAGAGAGAGGGAGACACAGAATCGGAAGCAGGCTCCAGGCTCTGAGCTGTCAGCACAGAGCCCGATGCGGGGCTCGAACTCACCGACCGTGAGATCGTGACCTGAGCTGAAGTCGGACGCTTAACCGACCAAGCCACCCAGGCGCCCCCAACGGAGACATTTTTATGTTGCCAAGTGACTTGCTGAACCGGTTTTTCTCACTAATCATTTCAGGACCCAACACCACAGTTGGTTGGTTGGTTTCTTTTAACTGTCATGTGGTTGACATAGTGTATTACTTTCAGGTGTTCGACATAGTGATTCAACGATTGCGTGCATTACAAAACGCTTACAGGATAAGTGTAGTTACCATCTTTCACGACACAAAGTTATTAATGTATTATTGACTATATTCCCTATGCTGTACTTTTCATCCTTGGGACTTATTTATTCTGTAACTGGAAGGTTGTGCCTCCGAATCTCCTTCACCTGTTTCGCCCATTCCTACCTCACTCCCCCATGGCAACCACCGGTTTGTCTCTATAATGATGAGTCTGTTCCTATTTTGTTTGTTCATTTGTCTTGCTTTTTAGATTCCGTGTCTAACTGAAATCATATGGTATTTGTCTTTCTCTGTCTGACTTATTTTACTTACCATATTGCCCTCTAAGCCCGTCCTTGTTGTGCAAATGGCCAGATCTCATTCTTTTTTATGGCTGAGTAATATTCCGTTGTATGTATATACCACATCTTTTTTATCCATTCATCTACCAATGGACACTTAGGATGCTATTGGAAATGTTGCATATGGGTGCATATATCTTTTCAAATTAGCGTTTTCATTTTCTTCTGGTGAATACCCAAAAGCAGAATTACTAGATCGTATGGTACTTCTATCTTTAGTGTTTTGAGGAAACTCCATACTTCAACACCATAGTTCTTAAGGTGAAGGACCAGATAGTAGATTTTCTTAGGAATCCATACTCAACTCTAAAAGATTTCATCATAGCGTTTGAAGATTTCTCAAGTTTTAAAAATTTTGGGGGTGCCTGGGTGGCTCAGTCGGTTGAGTGTCTGACTTAGGCTCAGGTCATGATCTCACCACTTTGGATCCTCTGTCCCTCACTTGTGCTCTCTGAAAAATAAGTAAAACATTAAAAAATTAAAAATAAAATTTTGTTGGAGACAGAAGAAAAAGATTATATGGATGTACTGTATTTAAAAAATCACATCTAAATGCTGTAACAGAACATGAACAAATACTTTCCAGAGACCAAATAAAACTAATGAATGGATTTCAGATCTATTCATACTCTCTGCCAAGTTGGAAAACCCAAGCTCTGGCTTTTGGTTGTGTATGCGCATTAACCCAGCCTTTGACACTGTGAAGAGCCTTTAGTGAGAACTTCTTTCTACCTTCTCCCCCTCCCTTTTTGTAAAGTAACCTCTACGCCCAACGTAGGGCCTGAACTCAGGACCCCAATATGGAGAGTTGCACGTTTTACCCACTGGGCCAGCCAGGTGTCCCCCTACCTTCTCCGTTTGTGTTTAACCCAAATACCCAGAACTACCTAGCAAAACCATAAAATGCTTGGTAACTTTGGAGATGAACTATAATGGTGATTTATGCTTTTCTAATTTTATAGAAAGAAAAGAATAGTAATGATAATAAAGGAAAGTGAGTGTGAACAACAATAGTGACACAAGCATGACTTTGACTCAGTTTTTGAGTCTCAGGTTTTGTGTATGCTTACATTTAGCAAATAATGCCAAATTGTTTTCCTAGGTAGTTACACCAGTTCACACCCTCTATCTGTATTTTTCTCAGAGGATCCACGGGTCTAAATTATTACCAACACTTGGTAGAGTCAGGTTTTTTGGTTTTTGTTTTTAATTTAAAGCATTTTGAGGACAATCCTACTTACAAACTTAGACACAAAAATACTAGTAATCTGGCTCTAGTGATGTGCAAAAATGTGATACATGTAATGAATAAGTTGAATTTATTTAGGAATGCAAGACTGGCTCAGCAATTGAAAACCATCCACATGATTCTCCACATTAACAGAATAAGGATTAAAGTCACAGAATAGTTTCGATTGACAGAGCAAAAGCATTTCACAAAGTTCAGTACCCATTTATTCTGATATAGTAGTACCTTACTGTGATTTTAATTTTTAAATAATTATTAAACTATAATTAACATACAGTGTTATATTAGCTTCAAGTATACAATATAATGATTCAACAATTCTATACATTTCTCAGTGCTTATCAGGATAAGTGTACTCTTAATCCCTTTTATCTATCTGTGGTTTTAATTTTTTTAATTTCTTAATGGCTTCTGTGGTTGAGCTCATTTTTACATGCTTATTCACAATCTGAATGTCTTCTTGTGCTCTGCTAGTTCAAGTCTGTATTCATTTTTTAATTGAGTTGCCTGACTTTCGCCTATTGATTTGAATGGATACAAGTGTTATATCTGTCACCTATATTGGAAATATCTGCTCATTCTATTACTTGCTCATTTAGTCTTTTCCTGGTATCTCTTAATAAATAGAAGATTGTAATTTTTATGTGATGCAATTTATCAGTCTTTTAAAATTTTTTATTATCTTTTTAAATGTTTATTTATTTTTGAGAGACAGAGACAGAGACAGAGACAGAGCACCAGCGAGGAAGGGCAGAGAGAGAGAGGGAGACACAGAATCCGAAGCTGGCTCCAGGCTCTGAACTGTCAGCACAGAGCCCGATGCGGGGCTCAAACTCAAGAGCCGGGAGATCATGACCAAGGCTGAAGTCAGACGCTCAACTGACCGAGCCACCCAACCACCCCTAGCAGTCTTTTTATTTCTATTTTTTTATTTTTTATTTTTTTTAATATATGAAATTTATTGTCAAACTGGTTTCCATACAACACCCAGTGCTCATCCCAAAAGATGCCCTCTTCAATACCCATCACCCACCCTCCCCTCCCTCCCACCCCCCATCAACCCTCACTTTGTTCTCAGTTTTTAAGAGTCTCTTACCTAGCAGTCTTTTTAAATACATCTCTCCTCACCTAAGGTTGTGAAAATATTTTTCTATGTTGGCTTTTAGAAGCTTTACTATTATTATTATTATTATTATTACTAATTACTTAGTTTTTATATTTAGGTCTATAAACCACCTAAAATTATTTTGATCATATGAGGTCAAGTTGTGTTCATATGAAGCCAGGTGCCATTTTTTTACTTAAAATTTGTAATTGCTTATTGCTGATATGTAGAAATATAAATTGATTTTGGAATCTCAAACACATATATACAGTAATTTTGCTAAAATCATTTATTTTTATAATTAACGAAGATTTTTTTTGAATTTTATATATATAAAATGATGCTTTTTGGGAATTATGGCAAATGTTTATCTTCCTTTCCAATCTTTATACCTTTTATTTCTTTTTTGAGTCTTTTTGAACTAAGCCTTTCAGGATAATGTTGACTGGAAATGGTGATAATGTGCAAAATCATCGTGTTCCCAATCTCAGCTGAAAATGTTAAGCATGGCATCATTAAATATATTTGCAGTAAGGTTCATTATTTGATTTTAATAAATACACTACATCAGACTGAAGAAAGTTTCTTTCTATTCCTAGTAGAGGAATACTCTATTCAATGAGTATTGAATTTTGTGAAATGCATTTGCTTTACCAATTGAAACTATCTTTTTTTTAATAGTTAGCAATATTTTAATACTACTAAGTTTTGATGAAAACTCTTCTTTATTTATTTATTTAGTTATTTAATCTATTTATTATTTTTTTAAAATTTACATCCAAATTAGTTAGCATATAATGCAACAATGATTTCAGGAGTAGATTCCTTATTGCCCCTTACCCATTTAGCCCATCCCCCCTTCCACAACCCCTCCAGCAACCCTCAGTTTGTTCTCTATATTTATGAGTCTCTTCTCTTTTGTCCCCCTCCCTGTTTTTATATTATTTTTGTTTCCCTTCCCTTACGTTCATCTGTTTTGTCTCTTAAAGTCCTCATACGAGTGAAGTCATATGATTTTTGTCTTTCTCTGACTGACTGATTTCACTTAGCACAATGCCCTCCAGTTCCATCCACGTAGTTGCAAATGGCAAGATTTCATTCTTTTTGATTGCCAAGTAATACTCCATTTTGTGTGTGTGTGTGTGTGTGTGTGTGTGTGTGTGTGTGTGTGTGTATCACTTCTTCTTTATCCATTCATCCTGTCCATCGATGGATATTTGGGCTCTTTCCATACTTTGGCTATTGTTGATAGTTGCTATAAACATGGGGGTGCATGTGTCCCTTTGAAACAGCACACCTGTATCCTGTGGATAAATGCCTAGTAGTGCAATTGCTGGGTTGTAGGATAGTTCTATTTTTAGTTTTCTGAAGAACCTCCATACTGTTTTCCAGAGTGCCTCACCAGGTTGCATTCCCAACCAATTGAAACTATCTTATGGCTTTAATCCTTTATTCTGTTGATGTGGAGAATTATATTAATTGATTTTCCAATGCTAAAAAACTCTTGATTACTAAGTAACTTGTTCATTACATGTATCACATTTTTACACATCACTGTAGTCCATTTATTAGTATTTTGCTTAGTATTTTTGCAGCAATGTTTATGAGTAAGATTTTCCTCAAATTTTGTTTTACCATAATATACTCATTTAAATAAAATTTTAAAGTTTATTTATTTATTTTGAAGGAGGGAGAGAGAGAGAGAAAGAGAGAGAGAGAGCACATTAGTTGGGGAGGGACAGACAGAGAGAGAGAGAGAATTCCAAGCAGGCTCTGCACTGGCAGCAAAGAGCCAGACATGGGGCTCAATCTCATGAACCATGAAATCATGACCTGAGCCACAACCAAGAGTCAGACACTTAACAACTGAGCCACCCAGGCGCCCCTATCATAATGTAGTTCTTATGTTTTGGTATTAAGGTCATGTTGGCTTCTTAAAGTATTGTTGGTATCTTTTCTGTTTTCTAGAAGCTATTGAGTAAGAATGACTTTAGCACTTCCTTAAATATTTGGTGGATATCACCATGGAAACCAGCTGCATCTGGAATTTTCTTTGTAGGAAACATGTAAGTAACAAATTCAATTTTTATAGCATATATAGGACTGTTTAGATTTTCTACATTTTCTTGTGTTAGTTTTCATAAGTTTTGGTTTTTTTGCCAAATTTGTGTATTTCATTCTGTTTTAAAATCTATTGGTATAATATCCTTTTATTGTATCTTTAATGCTTATAAGGCCTGTAGAGATGTTACCTCTTTATAACTAGTATTTGTCATACGTGCTTCTATTTTTTCCCTTTGATCATTATTTCTAGGACTTTATCAAAATATTCAGACTTTTCAAAGAACCAAGTCTTTAAACTGTTGATTCTATTGTATGTTTGTTTTCTATATCAATGACTTCTACTTTTATTTATGTTGTTTCCATTCTCCTTTTGGGGTGTTTATTATGCTGTTTCCCTAACTTCTTGAGATGGTTGCTTAGCTGATTGATTTTTAGCCTTTTTTATTTTTTAGAATCTATGCATTTAAGGATAAAATTTCCCTCTAAAACACTGCTTTAGCTATATCCTACAAGTTTTGATATGATATGTTTTCATCATTTTTTTCTTTTCAAATATTTACTTAAATTCTAGTTAGTTAACATACAGAGCAATATTGGTTTCAGGAATAGAATCTAGTGATTCATCGTTTACACACAACACTCAGTGTTCATTATAAGTGCCCTCCTTAGTACCCATCACCCATCATCTCCCACCCACCCCCCTCTGTCAACCCATAGTTTCTTCTCTATCATCTCTTATGTTTCCCTCTCTTCTCTTTCCCCTCACTTCCCACATGTCCATCTGTTTTTATTTCTTACCATATGAGTGAAATCATATGGTATTTGTCTTTCTCTGATTGACTTATTTTGCTTAGCATAATACACTCTAGCTCCATCCATGTCATTGCAAATGGCAAGATTTCATTCCTTTTGATGGTTGAGTAATATTCCATTGTATATAAACACCACATCTTCTTTATCCATTCATCAGTTGATGGACATCTGGGCTCTCTCCATAGTTTGGCTATTGTTGATAGTGCTGCTTTAAATATTGAGGTGCATGTACCCCTTCAAATCTGTATTTTTGTATCCTTTGGGTAAATGCCTTCTAGTGCAATTGCTGAGTCATAGGATAGTTCTATTTTTAACTTTTTGAGGAACCTCCAGACTGTGCTTCAGGGTGGCTGCACCAATTTGCATTCCCACCAAAAGTGCAAGAGGGTTCCCCTTTCTCTGCATCCTCATCAACCTCTGTTGTTTCTTGTGGTGTTAATTTTAGCCATTATGATAGGTGTAAGGAGGTATCTAATCATGGTTTCAATTTGTATTTTCCTGATGATGAGTAATGTTGAGCATCTTCTCATGTATCTGTTAGCCATCTGGATGTCTTCTTCAGAAAAGTGCCTATTCATGTCTTCTGACCATTCCTGTCTTTCTTTTTTTTTAATGTTTATTCATTTTTGAGAAAGAGAGAGAGAGAGAGACAGACAGAATCCGAAGCAGACTCCAGGCTCCAAGCTGTCAGCACAGAACCCATTGTGGGCTCAAACCCATGAACTATGAGATCATGACCTGAGCCAAAGTCGGATGCTTAACTGACTGAGCTGTCCAGGTGCCCCTCTTCTGCCCATTTCTTAACTGGATTATTTGTTTTTTGGGTGATGAGTTTGGTAAGTTCTTTATGGATTTTAGATACTAACCCTTTATCTGATATGTCATTTGCAAATGTCTTCTTCCATTCCATAGGCTGCCTTGTAGTTTTGTTGATTGTTTCCTTCCCTGTCCAGAAGCTTTTTATCTTGATGAAGTCCCAATAGTTCACTTTTGCTTTTGTTTCCCTTGCCTCTGGAGATGTGTCCAGTAAGAAGTTGCTCTGGCTCAGGTCAAAGAGGTTTCTGCCTATTTTCTCCTCTAGAATTTTGATGGATTCCTGTCTCACATTGAGGTCTTTCATCCATTTTGAATTTATCTTTGTGTATGGTGTAAGTAAGTGGTCCAGTTTTCATTCTCCTGCACGTTGCTGTCCAGTTTTCCCAAAACCATTTGTTGAAGAGAATTTTTTCTTTTTTCTTTCAGAGAGAGAGAGAGAGACAGAGAAAGAGAGAGAGAGAGAGGTGGGGAGAGGGGCAGAGGGAGAGAGAGAATCTTAAGCAGGATCCAGCTCAGCTCAGAGACCCACGTGGGGCTCTATCCCACAACCCTGGGATCATGATCTGAGCCAAAATCAAGAGTCAGATGCTCAACATACTGAGTCACCCAGGTGCCCCAAGACTGCCTTTTTTCCATTAGATATTCTTTCCTGCTTTGTCGAAGATTAGTTGACCATATAGCTGTGGGTCTGTTTCTGGGTTTTCTATTCTGTTCTTTTGATCTTTGTGTCTGTTTTTTGTGCCAGTCCCATATTGTCTCGATGACTACAGCTTTATAATATAGCTTGAAGTCTGGAATCATTCGTGATTCCTCCAGCTTTGTCTTTGTCAGGATTGCTTTGGCTATTCAAGGTCTTTTGTGTTTCCATACAAATTTTAGGATTGTTTGTTCTAGCTCTGTGAAAGATGCTGGTGGTATTTTGATAGGGATTGCATTAAATGTGTAGAGTGCTTGGGGTAATATAAACATTTTAACAATGTTTATTCTTTCAATCAATGAGCATGGAATGCTTTTCCATTTCTTTGTGTCCTCTTCAACTTCTTTCATAAGCATTCTATAGTTTCCAGAATATAGATCTTTTACCTCTTTACTTACGTTTATTCCTAGGGGTCTAACTGTTTTTGGTGCAATTGCAAATGGGATCAATTCCTTGATTTCTTTTTCTGCTGCTTCATTATTGGTGTATAGAAATTAAACAGATTTCTGCATGTTGATTTTTTATCCTGTGACTTTGCTGAATTCACTGTTTTTATTATCATTTATTTCAAAATATTTCCTCTTTTGTATAGTGCTTTCTTTTTAACCTGTACTAATTAAAAGCTACACTGTTTAATTTCTAAATATTTTAAGGGTTTCTGTTTTTTTTTTATTATTAACTTCTATTCAATATAGTGGCAGTCTAAGAATGCAAGGTATGATTTTACTTATTTTTATTTTGTGACCCAATATATAAACAATTTTGGTAAATTCTCCATATATGTTTGATAGGAATGTGTATTCTACAATTGTTGGGTAAAATATTCTATATATGTTCGTTAGGTTTCTTAACCACACTATTCCATTATTTTGTAGTTTTACCAATTTTTTTTGTCTATTGCTCTCAGTTACTGAGTATATTAAAAGTTTCCATTATCTTTATGGATTTGTCTGTGTCTCATTTTAATTCTGTCATATAGAGATATATAATTACATAATGGTCCTCTCCAGTAAGGCTTTTTGCTTTAAAGTCTACTTTGGCTGGGGCATCTGGGTGGCTCAGTGAGTTGAGAGTCCGACTCTTGATTTCAGCTCAAGTCATGATCTCAAGGTTGTGGGATTGAGTCCCATCTGGACTTCATGCTGAGCATGGAGTCTAGTTAAGATTCTGTCTCTCTGTGTCTCTCTCCCCTGCTTGTGCACTCTCTCCCTCTAAAAAAATTTTTTTTTAATTTTACTTTGATATCAGTATAGCTACAGCAGCTTCCTTCTCATTGTGTTTGCAGGGTATATATTTTTCCATCTTTTTACTTTCAACCTTTCTATATCCTTATACTTAAGATGTGACTGGATGTGACCAGTATAAGCAATGTGTTGTTGTTCTTATTTAGTATGAAATTTTTTTGTCTCTTAATTAGAAAATTTAGTCAATTTACTTTTAATGTAATTACTGACTGATGTGGATTTAAATTTACTATCTTACCATCTGTCTTCTATTTATCCTACATGTACTTTGTTCCATTTTCTCTCCTCTTGTCTTTTTAATTAATTCCACTTTATTATTACATTTTCTGGCTCTCTTAGCTTGTTATTTATACATTTTTAACTATTCCTTTAGTGGTTGTCTTATAGATTGCAATGTGTATTCTTTCTTAATTTACTCAAAGTATGATATAAATGACGACTTTTACTTCTTTTTTAAATTAAAAAATTGTTTAGTTTATTTATTTATTTTGAGCAAAGGAGACAGTGCAGTGGGGGAGGGGCACACAGAGAAGGGGGGTAGAGAATCCCAAGCAGGCTCCATGCTGTCAGTGCAGAACCTGATGCAGGCTAGATCTCACAAAACTGTGAGATCATAACCTGAGCCAAAACCAAGTTGGATGCTTAACCAACTGAGCCATCCAGGTGCCTCTACTTCCTCTTTGACAATACTTGAAACTTAAAACACATTAACTCCATTTATTCTTCCCATTTGGGGCTGTTTTTGTCATGTACATTAATTGTGTGTGTGTGTGTGTGTGTGTGTGTGTGTGTGTATCAAGCCCCAAAGACATTGTTATTATTGTTCCATACAGTAAATATTTATTCAAAATTTTCCATGTGTTTATCTCTCATACTTTCCTGCAGATATCATTTGTGATTTTATTCCTTCTTCCTAAAAATCTCCCTTTCATATTTGCATTAGAGCAAATACACTGCTAAAAAAATGGTATCAGTTTTTGTTCGTCTGAAATGTATTTATTTTATCCTCATTTTTGAGGAATATTTTTGCTGGGCATAGAATTCTAGGTTGGCAGTTATTTTATTTCAGTATTTGGAAGATATGATTCCACCGTCTTCCGGATTTCATTGTTTTGTTGAGAAGTCAGCTGTAAGTCTTATAGCATTGCCTTTTTGAAGTTAATATATTACTTTTCTTCTGGCTGTTTTTAAGAATGTCTCTTTGTCTTTAGTTTTTAGTGTCTTTACTATATATACACATATACATATATAGGTATATATATATTGCTTGGGTGTTCATAACACTCCTTGAATCTATGAGACTACTAATATCTCTACCTATCTTATTCTCTCAGCCATACTCCACTTCAAATACCAGGCTTACCTCTCTTAGGTTTCTTCTTATTCAAATCTGGATTCTTCAGATTATCTCTGCTCTAATATTTCTGATATCTTCAAAGTTTCTGGTGTGTGTGTGTGTGTGTGTGTGTGTGTGTTTTAATATTCTATCTAGCCCTTCTCATTTTTCTCAGAAACAGCATTGGTATAAGACACTTCTTTAGCCACTGTTAGAAGTTTTGATTAGTTTTTTAAAAAATAACCAATTTACCCATAATTGAATGACTATATGTGTCCTATAAAGTTGTTTGCAGATATCAAAATTGAGAGAGACACTAAGGTAAATGGTATGATGGGGAACAAAGTAAAGACAGGGACTGATTGGGAATGAGCTTTAAGACTCTTTAATTCTTTATTTTTAAAAAATTTTTTAAATGTTTATTTATTTTTGAGAGAGAGAGACAGAGCGAGAGTGGGGGAGGGACAGACAGAGAGGGAGACTCAGAATCCAAAGCAGCCTCCAGGTTCTGAGCTTTCAGCACAGACCCCGATGCAGGGCTTGAACCCACAAACCGTGAGATCATGACCTGAGCCAAAGTCAGACACTTAACTGACTGAGCCACCCAGGCGCCCTGACTTTTCAATTCTTTAAGTTAATACAGTGCTCTAGATGATAATAAACACCACACACTCATGAATGTGGAAATGAAAGCCATTGGAGTTGAGTCATGAGAAAGAATGAGGTAAGGATTCGGACAGATTATCTTCTTGGAAATTGTGGATCCCAGAAATGACTCTGGGACCCGTGACAGACGGGGAGACTGAACTGTCTTTGATGAATAGGGGGATCTAAGAGGAATTATATTAATTATGACATGAGTTCTTTCTCTATTTATGGAATGCCTCTGAACATGGTGGCCTCTGTACCAGCAGATGACATGAGGAGGGGTAAGAAGCTATATACTTAGGTGGCGTGAGGTTCAAAGAGGCAGAGAAGTCCACCTAAAGATAGGAATGATGATTTGGCTGCCACAATGAGAAGCTAAGAAAATACAGGCATACCTTATTTTATTATAGTTCACTTTATTGCATTTCACAGATATTGCATTTTGTTTTTTGTTTGTTTTTATAAACTGAAGGTTTGTAGCAATCCTGCATCAATCAATCAATTCAGCACCTTTTTTTCCAACAGCATTTGCTCACTTGTCTTCTCTGTGTCACATTTTGGTAATTCTTGTAATAGTTCACACTTTTCAATTATTATATTTGTTATGGTGATTCGTGATCAGCGATCATAACTCACTGAAAGCTCAGATGATGGCTAACACTTTTTAGCAAAAAAGTGCTTTTATTTAAGGCAGGTAGTTGCTTTTTTAGACACAAGGCGATTGCACATTTAATGGGCTATAGTGTAAACATAACTTTTATGTGCACCAGGAAACTAAAACTTTCATTTGACTTGCTTTATTGCAATATTCACTTTTGGTTGGGGTGGTTCAGTATCCTTAAGAAAGAGCAGGTTTCAGTTATAATTAGGAAGCAGAGGGTATATTTTGTGAAGTAAGGGAACACGTTAGGAAATCTGCTTAGCACTTAGCAGGGATTCCAGAGATGAAATGGAGGGCTTGGGAGAGAGAAGAGTGCCCATAAAAACACTTCCGTGCCATTTGAAGAGTGTGACGATGAAGTTAGGGCTGAGATATGCTAGCAATCAATATTGAGACCACTAATGTTTATTCATGACAGGGTGAGAGCAAATTGAAAAATGGTTGCTGACAACACAGCATCCTTCAGATAACTTCGAGCCAAAGAGATCTACAGATGGCTGTAACCCAATTAGGAAATGAGTAACACAATAACAGGCATAGTTTTTATAAATTATGTACGTGCATAGGAATAACTTGGAGTATAATGATTTACTTATTCAACTTAAATTGCTCTGAGAAAAACCCCTTAAAAAAAAGATGACATTAGAGCATTTGGCATGGTGCGACGGCATGGTATTATGTGACACACATACTGAAGGCAAGTAACAGACCAAGTTCAAAAGAAAGGATATGGTATTACAATCGCTCTGAATTCCGTTAGACAAATGGATAACATTTCCATCTCTAGAAAGTAACAAATAGGAGAAACAAGAAAAGACAAAACGGCAAAGAGACCATGGTGACAATAATGGAAGAAAGTTCTTGAAAAACGACTCTTATAAGAAAATGTAGCTGAGGAGCAGAGGCATGTTTGGAAAGAGCAGTCATTTCTCAGGAAGTTTGCTAGCCGATGGGATCCTATTTGAGCAGGCATTCTGAGGCTTGAGACCATCACTTAGCCTTTGAGATGCCAAGGGCTAAAATGGCATTTCTAGAACAAATGTGATGCAGGAATGTAGAAGAACATGAAGTGTAAGGTATTGTCACATCCCTCCCCCACCCTCGTATACTGTCAAATTGGTCATGTTCACAGTAATAAGTTCAGAGTTGAGAGTGGGCACAGGGAGGGCACATAAAGGCTTTTGCAATAACATTTTATAACCAGCATATTCTTTGATTTTTTTTTTTTTTTCCTTTTAGACCATGCTTTAACTTTCCTTCCCAGGGTTTTTTTTTCCCCCTGGGGAAGTTATCTTTAAATAATAAAATCCTTTTTCTTACTTGTGTGCACTGGTTGTAATGACTTCGATGAAACATCTAGGTCATTTGGAGCACAGAACTGTTTTGTGATTCACATCATTACAAAATACGTCCCATTAAGATGATGCACAAGCTGAACCGGAGTTAATGAACCTGCATTCTTGCAGGATAATTCAAACTTTAAGAGTGATATTAACTTAAATAAAATAAGAAAGGGAAGAAAAATCAGGTTCATTGTACACCAGAGATCATGATCTTTTCCCTCTCAGTTCATAAAGGCGTATGTGTTGCTCAGTTACTCTCAGACCATTATTAGAGTGGTTGTAGAGAACATATACATGTATAATTAAGTACCCCTCTGTGGCCATAAAAAGACTGCATGTGTTTCTACAGGGAGTGCGTAAGGAACTCGATTCATAAGCCTTTAAGAGAGTGTGGGTACCTTTAACCTTTCTGGAATGCTGCATGGAAATGCGTGGCATATCTCCACTTCCTATTCAAAGCAAGGGTGGGAACACTATAGCCCAGGGCTACATTTGGCCCACTGCGTGTTTTGTAAATAAAGCTTTATTGGAACACAGCCACACCTCTTCATTTACATATTGCCTATGGCTGCTTTTGGCCCCTAAAAGCAGAACTCCATAGTTGCAGCGGAGACTGAATGGCCCAGAAAGGCTGAAATATTTATGACCCGGCTCTATAAAGAAAAAGTTTGCCAATTCTGGACCTAAAGAAAAACCTTTGTTCCATAATTGTTGACCATATACATAATTGCAAAATGGGTAAAACCTATATGAAATTAATGAAATATTATTTCAGAGCACAATATTTACGTGATATCTAGTGTCAAAGTTCCAGGATCCACTTGACCTACTTAGGAATAGAAGTCTTTTAAAAAAAGCCTACACTCGGTATTTTAAACTCTTCTTCCATCGTCAAAATGTTAAATAAATAAATAAATAAATAAATAAAAACAATAGCCACCAGTTCTGTAAACCCTCCTGCAACACAATGTCTCGTGTTCCCCTTCTGGCTCTGTGGCAGCTGTTAACCATCAAATACTATTTCGAGAACTGTGCTGACATCAGTCGACGATCAGACACAAAGCTGTTTGGCAGGACATGCTCTGTGCAAGTTGAGTCTGTTAAAATGAAACGGCTCCGTTAAAATTAACTCTATTCACATCACAGGGAAAATATCTACACTT
The DNA here is from genome assembly GCF_023721935.1 of Panthera uncia. NCBI lineage: Eukaryota > Metazoa > Chordata > Mammalia > Carnivora > Felidae > Panthera > Panthera uncia. Next base: position 13,751,738 of record NW_026057582.1, read on the forward strand.
GCCAAATCAAACCCTTCCTATATCAGTGGGAAGGACCATTTTCCAACCTCTAAAAAGGTAATTCCGACACAGGAGAGGGAAAAACAAAAACAAACAAAAAAAAAAACAACCAACCTCTGAAATTAAAATGATAAAACAAAAATTTGCTTGACAGCAAAAGTACTTCCAAATGTATGAAATTGAATCCAAAACTGAGCTGCAACAAATTTAACTGACAAGAAAGTCTGCATAATGGACTTGGTTTTATTATTAATGCTAATATGGGTACATTTTTGTTCTATTGTGCTGATGGCTCGAAGATAAATGCCCACCGAAGGCACTAAAATATCTCTACTCCGTTGAAACACTGATTGGATAGAATGTATTCTTCACTTGGAAGGAAAAGAAAATTTTTTTTAAAGGAAGTGGTACTATGTAAGAGGCCATTTCAGAATCAGGTATAGCTTGGAAATAGAATTTCTTAAAATAACTAAATGCAACACTTAAAAACCAGTTCCTTGTGACATTTAAAATTATATAGATATGACTTTGTTCAGATGATAAATACATTCCTTACAATTTTTAGTTAGTACATACGCATTAAGCATTACCCTTACAGAGTGCTTATAAGTAGGGACTGAAGTTCACATTCAGGGCCAACAAGTCAAACTGTGGACGTGTTTTTCCTGCCCGCTCACCGCTCCCTGAAAACCAATACTCAAAGTCCTCCCCTCCCCCAAACCCAAGTCACCCTAGGGCGCCAGGCGGCAGCCAGACAGGGATTGTGAGAGGTGGGGACTGTGCCCAAGAATATCTGGCCGTTTTCAGGTTGGGGAGCCAAGCTGATGGAAGTTCCACAGTTGTCGGTAGTCGGCAAGGGCCAAGCGTCCGGGAGCCAGGGAAGTTGGGGCCAAACCCGGCTGTGTCAAGCCAGTAAATGAGTTAATCTGAGAAGGAGTCATCGGGTTTTGCAGACCAAGACTAGCAGAAGGTCAGAAACGCTGGGAGGTTAGCAACAGCAGGAAAACAGAATAAGGGACTGTGGGCGGTTAATGTTTGCTTTTTGGGGTCCTGTTTGTACCCCCACCCTCTGCATGCAGGTTACAGCCACTCTGAGTGAATCTGCTGTGGATGAACCCTGATCCCAGCTACTGCCGGCTGCTAATTACAAGGAGGTTGTCGAGATTATTTAAATAACAGTTACACCTGTGCTCTAAGCCCGGGCTAATCAGCCCAAATGCTCCCACTGCTCGTCTTCTCTATTAATTCATTTAACCTTTTTCTACTTTCTAGATTGCTTCTGTCTGTGGCAGACAGATATTTAAGATGGCCTCCACCGTTCTCCCCCTCTCTCCGTGTATACACCCCGCATAATCTCCTCTTCTTGAGTGTGGGTGGACCAGTGAGTTTAGGTTACTCATCAATTGACTCTGAGTTACTCAAAAGGGAAAATATCCTGGGTGGGCCTGACCTAATCAGGTCCAACACTTTAGAAGAAGAACACTTTAGAAGAAGGGCAAGGGCCAAAGAGATAGTATCCTGCTGGACTCAAGGAATGTAATAAACTGTCGTGCTGCGAGAAAAGGGAAACACATGGAAGGAACCACAGGCGGCCTCTAGAAGCTGCAAGCTGTCCCTTGGTCGTATGGATACCACAAAATGAACTCTGTTGACAAGCAGTGAACTTGAAAGGAGACCCCAGCCCACACCTTGATTTCAGCCTGACTGAGACCCTGAGCAGGGGACCCAGGTAAGTGTACATGGACTTCTGCCCTATGGAAGCTGCGAGATAATAAATTTGTCCTGTTTGAAGCCACTGAGTTTGTGGTAATTTGTTATGCAGTAAAAAGAAACGAATACACTATCCGTTGGGACTTCCCCCGCTCAAGGAAATGTCCTATGTTTGTGCTGTTAATATGGGCCTGTCGAGCGTTTGAAATGAGGCTAGTGCCACCGAGGAACTGAATTTTTTATTTTATATTGTTTTAATTCATTTAAGCTTGAGTAGCCTTACGTGCCTAGTGGCTACCCTATTGGGCAGTACAGCTCTGGATGAATAATAATGAAAACAACAGTCCGTTGACTTTAATGTTCTTGATTACGAATAGCTCTCCTCTGAATTCAATTTTCAAAATTCGATGTTAAATCCTCTAGGAAGCCCATCTCATATGGTTTCTCATAAGCCCCACATGACCTGGCCCCTGGTCAGACAGACATCCTCTCTGTCTTCAGTCTATTCCGTCCTCCAAACCATAAGGCTTCTTCAGCTCATGCGAGGGTATCCGATTTGTTCTCACCTGAGGTCTTTAGGACCCCCTTCCCTTCATTCTGCATTTGTCCAACACCTACTTAATACCTCGGTCCAAATGTCACTGTCTTGGAGAAGAATTCCACTGATGTCCTGCCTTAGTTAGCTATTGCTGCATAACAAGCTATGCCAAAACTCAGTGGCTGAAAAAAATAATCATTTTTATTGTAGCTCATGCACCTGTAGGTCAGCTGAGTCGTCTGATATAAGCTGGGCTCGCACACGTCCTATGGGATGGCCGAAGGCTCTGTTTTAAACTGGAATTGACTGGAACAGATTAGCAGGGGCAGATCACTCTGGGTGGCTCTCCTCCCTCTGAGACCAGAAGGCTAGCCTGGGCATGTTCCTCTCAAGGCCATGACAGAAGTACAATAGACAAGTATAAACACCCATAGACTCTTCAGGCTTAGGCTCAAGATGGACACAACACTTGCCTCCTAGTGGTCAAACCAAGTCACAGGGCCAAAGCCAGAGGTGAAGAGTAAAAGGCAGAGGAACTCCTTTTGTGAGAGAGACTGCAACAATCATATGACAAAGGGCTTGGATACAGGGATGTGTGAAGAACTGGGGTCCTGATGGAATCTTCCATGTTTTCTGCATTTAAATTAGATCCCTCATTCCTAACACCTCATAGGACAGACTTTTCTTTCAAGGCACTAGTACTCGGTAATTGTGTATTTATTTGTGAGATTATTTGTTCACGGACAGTCTCTCCCATGACACTGTGAGTTCAGTGGGGTCAGGAATCACATTCACTGGATCCACTGCTGGGTCACCAGAACCTCTGACACTCCATTATTTCTTGAATAACTAAGTGAACCAAATGTCTGAAGAACATTTTAAAAGCCGCATGTGTTCTGGTGAACAGGATCAAATAAAGTTTGAGCAAAATTGGCAGCTGTTATCAGAGCACGAAGAGGTATTTAACAAATTAACTTACGAAAGTCAAGAGGAAGTAATTGAGGGACACCTGAGTGGCTCAGTTGGTTAAGCGGCTGACTCTTTTCTAAGATTTTTTTTTTTATGCTTATTCATTTTTTTGCAAGACAGAGAGAGACAGAGCCCAAGCAGGGGTGCAGCAGAGAGAGAAGGGGACACAGAATCCGAACCAGGCTCCAGGCTCTGAGCTGTCAACACAGAGCCCGACGCAGGGCTCGAACTCACAAACCGCGAGATCATGACCTGAGCCGAAGTCGAATGCTCAACTGACTGAGCCACCGAGGTGCCCCTAAGCGGCTGACTCTTGATCTTGGCTCCGGTCATGATCTCAGGGTTTGTGAGATGCAGCCCTGCATCGGGCTCTGTGCTGGTAGCTCTGAGCCTGCTTGGGATTCACCTCTCTCTCTCTCTCTCTCTCTCTCTCTCTCTCTCTCCCCCTCTCTCTCTCTCTGCCCTTCCCCCACTTGCATGCACACCCGTGCGTGCACTCTCACTCGCAAAATAAAAACATAAACGTTTTTAAGAAGAGAAGTAATTGAAGAATGAGAATGTGTGTGTGTTTAAATTTGTATGTGTATGTATAAACATATGCAGCCAAGAGAGTTGGAAGGAAGGCAGAAGAAGGAACTGACAAGCTAGCACAATCACGGACCAGGTATATCTCTCCGTGGAGCTATAATACCAGAATCCTCTGATAACCCATGAGTGGTCAACCAGAATACACTCCACAGAGGAGCCAATCGTAGGATGATAGACTCTGCCTATATAATACGGTTTACATCTGAAGATGCTCCTTTTCAGTTGTACAGATGTCTCGAATAATACAATAGTCCTAAGACCTAGCACACATAAAGGCCCCTTTTGTCTATTTGCAGCCATATCAGATGGTTTGATAGCCTCTCTCTTGATTTCCCATCGCCTCATGGCTAGTAAGAATCTCAAAAAAATTTTCAAGTCCTTCCATGTCCTATTGCTGTACTCCAGTCATTCTGTCGCTTGAAAACGCTCTGCAGTGTTTCTCAGCTTTGTTATTTGGGAATGCAAAAAAGGCATATGGAAAGGATCACTGAAATATCGTTGCCCTCGCTTAGCTGCTGTGTTGCTGGAATGAACGTGGAGCCATCTTTGATTTTCACTGAGCCACACAGAATTTCAGAGACCAACACACAGGCTTTTGGTTTGGTGTCAGTCTCGTTAGTCTTAGCTTCCAATAACGATCTCGTGTGTTTCTTCATTCTATTTGCATGGGTGATGTACATATGGGTATGTGTCCTTTTTAATCAGGATCACACGTAACTGCAGGGTGTTAACGACGGGTTACTTTCTTTCCTACAAGCGGCATCTTGAACTCTGAGTCACTGACAACAATCTAATCGTAGCAGTGAGAGCCAGCAGGGTGCAGGGTTTCTAACCACCTTAGACACAGTGTCTTTTAAAAGTTGTGTGTTTGCTGTTGATACTGATGTAAAAGCATGCAGACACTCATTAAGCACCTACCATCTGCCGGTGCTGGAAACACGAGGGTAGATGACCAGTTCCCTGTCTTCATGGGGCACACGACCTCGTGGGTGACGCAGACGTGCGTAAGCAATTGATTCCAGAGAGGAGTGATGTGTGATGTGAGAGACTGATGTGTGCAAAGCCAGGGAGAACTTGAAAAATGGATTAATTTTGCCCGCACGGTGCTCTGGGAGGAAGGTGATGGGTAAGCTTAGGATGATTAGGAATTTGAGTGAATAAGGGTGAAGGGCAGACCAGGCAGGAGATGACATTTGAGAGATGTCAGGGTCCCGATCGTGAAGGACCTGCTTTTATACTAAGAAGTCTGGGTCTCACACTCTGGGGCTGCGTTTCTCAAAGCGTGGTGCTCACACGGCCACCCTCGCCAACACCTGGAAACTTGTTAGAAATGCAAATCGTTTGTCCCCACCTCAGACTGAGTCAGAAACTCTGGGAAGGGGGCCCCAGGATCTGTGTCTTCACGAGTCATCCAAACAGAGTCTGAGGGGTACTTGAGTTCGAGAACCACGGCTCTTGGTCATGAGGTGCCATGAACAGTTTGAGTGGGGGAGTGGCTGGACCAGATGGAGATATTTAGAAAAGTTATCTCTGGCCCACAGCGTGGAGTGTGGATTCGAATTGGGAGGGGGGGTGGAGGTGAGCCGAAGCTCCCCAGGACCCCGAGAAGCGCCTGAGAGCGTCCGTGAGAGCCGTGCTGAGGAACCAGGATCCACAGATAGGATCTTGCGTTTGCTCTAAGATGCAGAGACCCGAAAGGCACATAGGTTATCGAGAGGCTTCACATCCCGTTATCTGAATCAGCAGTGGAGGATCCCTGAGGCCACTGAAGAATCACTACCAAGGGCTGATGAATCCGGTACTCACCTAGACTCCACAAATCATGGCACTCACGTGTGGGAACGACTGTACCCACTGAGCACAGTTGCTTAGCAGTAGTAAAACACACAATCACTTAAAATAACTTCCAAATTCTTTTTTTTTTTAAATAACTTCCAAACTCTTAGCAACTTTTTATCCTTCTGTGTTTGCAGCAGATACTAAAACACGGCCACGATCCTATAGGGGATCCCGGAAATTCTGGACACAACACAGGGAGTCCCCATACTTGAAAAAGCTCACAATCCTAGATAGGGTGTTTTGAGCACTACTTAGAATTGTTGGCCAGGGACCCCCGGTGCAGCATTTGAAGTTCACAGACGTGGAAATTTTAATACCCTTTCGGTTCCCTGGTATTTCTTTCTCCTGATGGGGTTGAGATTGGAAGTACAGCCCTCAAAAGATTGTTTAGTTCCCGTTAGTACTTTGCATATGATTAGGGTCCTGGCCGCCAAGTGAGTGACAATCCTCACATTTAGTGCTTTACAGTCTAAAAACCCCAGACCTCCCGAAGGTATGATTAGCTGAAAGATTAATTTATTTTACAACCCAATTATAATTTCTTTTTACCAAGAAGAGATCTCTTTATTAAAACAGATAGCAAACATTAAAAAGCAAAGAGGATAGCCCCACGGAGCAAATTACCAAAGAAAATATATACCTAAGTACATTTGCCACAATTTCTCATCCATCCTTGAATCTTGTCAGTCATTGTTCATCTTTGTTTGAGTCTTAAAGCTTTGCAGAACATTTCTTTTTCAGTCGTTGGGATCTTTATACCTCCGATCAAAGCTCCTGGCTGTCCTGGGAGCCCCATAGCTTCCCCCAAGCGCCTGGCTCTGAGTCACTAGCGTGGGGTCTGTGCGCACATCTGGTAGGATAATGAGAGAGGGGGACTTTTCCAGGACACGTGGCTCCTCTGCTGTCACCAACCCGCTGCCAGGACCATTGGGTTTGTCCTTTGTTGTATGGAAAATCTAAGATCCATCCTGAACTTCGTTCAGTGGGAGCCGGGATGCGCCTTAGCAGGAAAGCCTTACCTCTGACCGGTCATGGCTACCATCCACTCAAGCCTCGCTTCTCCTTAAGCTTTGAGGTGTACCGTTTTCTTCTCCGTGTACCAACAACCATTCATGAAAGCACTTACAGACATGCAGAATGTATTTATACCGGCACAATATGACTCTGTATGATGTTTATACTAGTCAGGGTTCTCCAGAGAAACAGAAACCAGTAAGATACACCTAAATGTGTGCTCATTTGTGTGCTCGTATGTGTACATATACATACACATACACATACACATACTCATACGTGTGCAGAGAGATTTTAAGGGGAAAAGTTTTGGTAAATAGACTTTATTTTTATTTTTTTAATTATTACTTTAAACATTTTTTAGAGGCGCCTGGGTGGCTCAGTCGGTTAAGCATCCAACTTCGGCTCAGGTCACGATCTCACGGTTCGTGGGTTCGAGCCCCACGTGGGCTCTGTGCTGACAGCTCAGCCTGGGGCCTGCTTCGGATTCTGTGTCTCCCTCTCTCTCTGCCCCTCCCCCTGCTCATGCTCTGTCTCTCTCGTGTGCGCTCACTCTCAAAAATAAATCAACATTAAAAAAATTTTTTTAGCAAGCAAGAGAGACAGAGCATGAGCAGGGCAGGGGCAGATCCAAAGCAGGCTCCAGGCTCGGAGCTGTCAGCACAGAGCCCAACACAGGGCTCCAACTCACGAACCGCGAGATCGTGACCTGAGCTGAAGCCAGACGCTTAACCCACTGAGCCACCCAGGCGCTCCTATAGACTTTATTTTTAGAGCAATTTAAAGTTCACAGCAAAATCGAGGGGAAGGTGCAGAAATTTCCCTCTACCCCCCCCCCCACCTGCATGGTATCCTCCACTATCAACCTCCCTCACCAGAGTGGGACAGTCGTTACACTTGATGAACGTCCACTGACCCGTCATCGTCACCCCAAAATCCATACTTTACATTAGGTTTACCCTTGGTGTTGCATATTCTATGGGTTTGGACAAGTGTATAATGACATGTGTCCATCATTAGGACATCATATAGAGCAGCTTCCCTGCCCTAAAAATCCTCCCTGTAATCCTCCCTCCCCTGACCCCCACCCCCTGGAAACGACCCATTTTTTGATGTCACAGTTTTCCTCTTTCCAGACTGTCATATAGTTGGAATCTTGCCAGATGTAACAGTTTCAGACTGGCTTCTTCCACTCAGTATTATGCATTTAAGTTTCCTCCATGTCTTTTCATGGCTTCGTAGTACATTTCTTTGTAGCATTGAATAATAGGTATCTGTCTGGATGGACCAGGACCTCAGCCTTTTTTATTTTAAGGCATTCACCTGAGTGGATGAGACCGGTCAAATCTGCTTTCCTCCAGGTCGACGGATTTAACTTCCTCTCATCTACAAAGCATCTTCACAGCAGGGTCCATGCTGATGTTTGACTACCTCTCTGGATGCTGTGGCATAGCCACGTTGACATGTAAAATTAACCATCCCTTGTCCACCCCTTGTCCAGCTGGCACCCATACACATTCCCTAAACCATAATAATCTGCAAATAAAGACAAGAACAAAGTCATAATTCCACCTAACACGACACAACTTTCCTGCATGCAACTGAAAACACGCTAACCCTTTGTCCAGAAGAGGATGCAAAGTCCTTAGGTGATATTTACCCTTCTCCTGCTGTAATATTCTGTAATTTAAATACTATGATATAAAATTAACAATATTTAAATACTATGATACAAAGTCAATACATTTTATGTTACCTGATAAGGTGGTAACGGAGAAGAACACAAAGATATTTGATCTCTCTCTCTATATATGTATATATATATATATATATATATATATATATAACATAACAATTAACATAACAAATGTATCTGTAGCTGATCATGTACTCATAGCTGGGACTTATAAATCTCATTTTCCAGGACCCATTCTGTATTCCCTTTGCCTTCAGCAAGCACCTCAACTGGTCATGGTTCTTGACCCGGTGGGTGACCCAAACCTTCATTCCTGAAGGGTCCAGACCATTAGTAGTGCTTCCAGGATTGGGTGCTGTGGTTTTCTATCCACCTTAATCAAAGTGCATGGTGTTACTAAGAGACACTCCGTGGGATCTCCTATGCTCCACGCATACATTTCCTACCTTCGTTGTGGGACAGCAGCCCAATTTCCCCTTGGTAACCGGGAGTAATCACTCCATTCAGCACAGAACTCCCTTCACTGCCCCTTTCATGATGGAAGCTGGCCAGTGTAATCAACCAGGTAGTTGGTTGATCACCCTGGGGAATGATACCCTATCAGGGACTTGGTGTTCGTCTCTGCTGCTGGAAGATTGCTCACTCAGCAGTGGCCGTAGCCAAGTTGACCTTGGTGAATGAAAGTCCTTGTTGCTGAACCCATGCATAACATCCATCCCTGCCACCCAGGCCGCTTTGTTCATGAACCCATTGGGCAATGACAGGACTGGCTCAGAGGAAAGAGACTGACCCGTATCCATAGAGTCATCCTACCCACTTGATTATTAAAATTAAAATCCTCCTTTGCTGGGGTCATCCTTCGGTGAGCATTCACGTAGGACATAGATATTCTAACATTTTTTACCCATTCAGAGCAGTCTGTCTGCATACCTCTTCTCCAGACCAATTTTCCAATCATAACCCTCCCAAGTCAAACCCCAGACCTCACATGGCCACAGACCATGAACCAGTATCTAATTGTATGTCTGGACGTTTCTCCTTCCAAGCAAAATGAACAACCAGGTGCACAGCTCCAAGTTCTGCCCCCCCCCCCCCCCCCCCGAGAGTATTTCACTTCACCATTGCCCTTCACAGATGTCGCAGAAAGGGGCTGTGGTACGGCAGCTGTCCACTTTGGGGGAGTGGCTACACATCACACAGAACTATTGTAAGCAAGGCCCAAGTTCTCGGTGCCTTCAAGTGATCCCATGGAACTCTCCATGACACCATGGGTGCAGGCTGGGATAGAGAAGGCAGTACAGCAGGAGTGGAAACCCAGGGAAGTTGATGCTGCAGTTTAACTCCAAAGGCAGTCTTCTGGCAGAATTCTCTCTTCCTGGATGGTCGTTGGTCTTTTTCAATTAAGACCTTCAACTGATTTGATGAGGCCCACCCACATTGTGGCAGGTAATCTGCTTTACTCAAAATGTACTGATTTAAATGTAATCTTATCTTTTAAAATGCTGGGAGGGAGGGTGGGACAGAAAAAAAATCTATGAAAATGCCTTCACAGAAGCATCTAGAATAATGTTTAGTCAAATATCTGGGTACCAAGGCCTAGCCAAGTTGACATGAAATTAACAATCAGAACATTCTTTTCTAATAGAAAAAAAAAGACTGTTCTCCCACCCTTCACCCTCCCTCCTTTCTCACCCCTTCATTCTTTCTCTCCTTATTTTTCTTTCTATAAGCATTTCCTGAGAGCCCACTAGATTCCTGATCCTATAGGCCTACTGATGATGTTGAGCTGTCTCCTTGGTAACCATCTCTAACCCAGAATAGAATACAAACTGCCTTCTGAAGCAGACTATCTTCTTTAAAGGGATCATATATCTCTTTCCAAATTTAAACCCTATCTTACAATACCACAATTTTACTATCTCTTTTAAACAGAAAAATAGCCGTTTTACAAAGAGATTAATGATGGATGCTGGTGTGGGTACTAATTTAGATGCCGCTGATATAAAATTTGTCATCATTTGGTCAGAGATCAGCTCAGAGATTACTTTTGTATTATAGGGTTTGTCATGGAAATGAATGGTTTAAAAATATTTCAGAGGAAAATATTAAACCTGCTTTAGAAAATAAACGACTTTCAAGCCATTTAGGTGGTGGAATCTGTAATTAACAAAACATGTAAGTTACCTACATTTAAAAAATACATTTATTAAAGCAGGTCCAAAGATGTCCTATATGTCAAAACAAACTGGAAAAACTTTGTGAGTCTACTTTAAATTATCATATTACTCACGAATTGATTTATCATGGGGGTTGCTTTTCTAGAAATGGTACTGCTACCCAAGCCAGTATGGGAGGAGACTCAAGCCCAGTCCCTATGGAGTTGTGTGCCCAGCATCACACATTGCCACACTGCAAACCTCATGTCTGTCCTTTCCAAATCGCCAGAATGGGCACAAACCTCCCACCATGGTTTGTCTCCATCCCAGGCTGCAACAGCATTGATGATGCTGTTCACAGCATCAGACGTTTCCCGCCAGTCCCAATTGTCCGCTGATCTTTACTCCTGTTTCCTCAACGATTCCCATGACTGTGCCTCAAAATATTGTAAAACTGACATTTAAAATCCCTGGTGATACTGTCCCCTTGAAACTGGGTTCAGTCTTACCACACATACAATTTTGCTACTCATTAATGGTTCAAAACTTTTTTAAAAGCTATTTTATTTTATTTTTTTTTAAAGTAGGCTCCATGCTCAGTACAGAATCCAGTGCGGGGACTCTGAGGTTAAGACCTGAGCTGAGATCAAGAGTCAGGTGTTTAACCCACTGAGCCACCCAGGTACTACGATGGTTCAAAGCTTTTAACCAGAACACAAAATACATGTTGAGAAGAGAGTCCATCACAAATGAAACCACACATTACAAAACTCATTTAAGTAACACAGCAGAGAGTGAGAGTTTAATTTGCTTACATGCTTATAGTTAGGTAGTTCTTTTGTTACTTTTCTGAGTATCAAAATGTGCAGTTGTGGTGGTCATTAGGAAAAGTCTGCTAGACTTCTGGAAGAACTTCCACTTACCAGAGCATGACAAGATCATGAACAGGACTATCAAAGAAGAAGATAGGAGGAAATTTCAGTCCTAAAACACCTGTATGCACTTGCCTTCTTTTCTTTTCTTTTTTAACCTCCATGCATGGCCTGGATACACATATGCACCAATCTGAGCTAGAATGTAAGCTCCTCGAGGGCAGGAAGTCAACATTCCTTAAAATACTGAATATCTGAGCGTAACATTTCTTCTTTCTTCTTTATTTCCTCCTTTGATTTCTCCTGAAGAGCTGTCTCCCTTCTGTTTAGCTTTCAGTCCAATGCTCTTTCAAATCTGAAGAATTATATGGATAACTTGTTATGCCATGAATCATATTTCCTACTGATCAATATGGTTAGTCTTTCTCCTTCTTTATAATCTAGTTGAAAACTTGCTTTCTTTGATTTAATTAAAACTATTCAGAGGAGGAAGATTTGGACTATATCAGGAGCTAGGTTAAGAAATGGAGAAAACCTTCATTGGGACATAGACTGTCATTGTGTGTGTGTGTGTGTGTGTGTGTGTGTGCATGCTCTGGTCATATAAAAAGCATATTTGTCTTCAGTTATCTAAATTTATTTCCATATTTTATATAATCCACTCACCAAGAGACCAAGAAACACTTCATCCTCTTAAAATGCAGAAACAAGGTGCTTGCATATTCCATAGGCAAGTATTGGATAGAGGTAGCTGATCTGTCTAATTAACAGAGGGTCCAATGCCAAAGAGAGAAGTTTAGCATAAATAAGACCTCACTTGGTTCACTGTAGGCAGGATTTAGGAGTGGGGTGGTGACTTTTATGGCATGCATATTTCCATCAACTATATCTTGCCCATGGCAGACATCATTAATCAACCACAGCTTTCCTTCCTGCTGAGCACAAATGTGAACTCAGAAACTTCTAAATGTAACACTTTTAGGAAGGTACTATCAACTGACAGGAATTGGCACATAAGGTAAGACCTACCTTTTGACAAAATGCAGCATCCATTCTTGATAAAAACCCTCAACAAAGTAGGGATAGATAGAACATGTCTCAACATCACAAAGACCATATATGAAAGACCCACAGCTAATATCATCCTCAACGGGGAAAAACTAAGAGTCTTTCTCTATGGTCGGGAACAAGACAAGGTTGTCGACTCTCACCATTCTATTCAACATAGTACTGAAAGTCTTAGCCTCATCAATCAGACAACAAAAGGAAATAACAGGCATCCAAATTGGCAAGGAAGAAGTCAAATCTTCACTATCTGAGACAACATGATACTCTATGTAGAAAACCTGAAAGACTCCACCAAAACATTGCTAGAATTTAGCAAAGTCACAGGATATAAAATCAATGTGCAGAGATGTGTTGCATTTCTTTTTTTTTTTTTTAATTTTTTTTTCAACGTTTTTTATTTATTTTTGGGACAGAGAGAGACAGAGCATGAACGGGGGAGGGGCAGAGAGAGAGGGAGACACAGAATCGGAAACAGGCTCCAGGCTCCGAGCCATCAGCCCAGAGCCTGACGCGGGGCTCGAACTCACGGACCGCGAGATCGTGACCTGGCTGAAGTCGGACACTTAACCGACTGCGCCACCCAGGCACCCCAGATGTGTTGCATTTCTATACACTAATAACGAAGCAGCAGAAAAAGAAATCAAGAATCAATCCCACTTGTAATTGCACCAAAAACAATAAGAAAGCTAGGAATAAACCTAACTAAATAGGTAAAGTATTTATATTCTGGAAGGTATAGAACACTTATAACTATAGAATTATAGAAAGAAATTGAAGAGGACACAAAGAAATGGAAAAGCATTCCATGCTCATGGATTGGAAGAACAAACATTGTTCAAATGCCTAAGCTACCCAAAGCCCTCTACATATTTAATGCAATCCCCATCAAAATACCGCCAGCATTTTGCACAGAGCTAGAAAAATGCTAAAATTTGTATGGAACCACAAAAGACCCTGAATAGCCAAAGCAATCCTGAAAAAGAAAAACAAAACTGGAGGCATCACATTTCTGGATTTTAAGTTATATTGCAAAATCCATCTGGTAGTCATCAAAACAGTATAGTACCAGGCCAAAAACAGACACACAGATCAATGGAACAAAATAGAAAACTGAGAAATAGACCCACAACTACATGGTCAGCTATTCTTTGACAAACCAGGAAAGAACATCCAATGGAAAAAAGACATTCTCTTTTAAAAATGGCGTTGGGAAAACTGGATGGCAACATGCAGAAGATTGAACCTGGACAACTTTCTTACACCATACACAAAAGTAAATTCAAAATGGATGAAAGACATAAATGTGAGACATGAAACCATGAAAATCTTCGAGGCACAAAACCTCTTTGACCTCAGCCAGAGCAACTTCTTACTAGACATGTCACTGAAGGCAAGGGAAACAAAAGCAAACGTGAACTATTGGGACTTCGTCAAGATAAAAAAGCTTGTGGACAGCAAAGAAAACAATCAACAAAACTACAAAGCAGCCTACAGAATGGGAGAAGATATTTGCAAACAACATATCTGATAAAGGGTTAGCATCCAAAATTTATAAAGAACTTATCAAACTCAACACCCCAAAACCAAATTACCCAGTTAAGAAGGGGGCAGAAGACAGAACCAGAAAAGACCCCGAATAGCCAAAGCAATCTTGAAAAAGAAAACCAAAGCAAGAGGCATTACAATCCCAGACTTCAAGCTATACTACAAAGTTGTAATCATCAAGACAGTATGGTACTGGAACAAGAACAGACACTCAAATCAATGGAACAGAATAGAGAACCCAGAAATGGACCCACAAACGTATGGCCAACTAATCTTTGACAAAGCAGGAAAGAATATCCAATGGAATAAAGACAGTCTCTTCAGCAAACAGTGCTGGGAAAACTGTACAGCAACATGCAGAAGAATGAACCTGGCCCTCTTTCTTACCCCATACACAAGAATAAACTCAAAATGGATGAAAGACTTAAATGTAAGACAGGAAGCCATCAAAATCTTCGAGGGGAAAGCAGGCAAAAACCTCTTTGATCTTGCCCGCAGCAACTTCTTACTCAACATGTCTCTGGAGGCAAGGGAAACAAAAGACAAAATGAACTATTGGGACCTCATCAAAATAAAAAGGTTCTGCCCAGCGAAGGAAACAATCAGCAAAACTAAAAGGCAACCGATAGAATGGGAGAAGTTATTTGCAAATGACATATCAAATAAAGGGTTAGTATCCAACATCTATAAAGAACTTAACAAACTCAACACCCAAAAAACAAATAATCCAGTGAAGAAATGGGCGAAAGACATGAACAGACACTTCTCCAAAGAAGACATCCAGATGGCCAACCGACACATGAAAAAATGCTCAATATCACTCAACAGGGAAATAAAAATCAAAACCACCAGGAGATACCACCTCACACCTGTCAGAATGGCTAACATTAACAACTCGGGCAACAACAGATGTTGGTGAGGATGCAGAGAAAGAGGATCTCTTTTGCATTGCTGGTGGGAATGCAAGCTGGTGCAGCCACTCTGGAAAACAGTATGGAGGTTCTTCAAAAAACTAAAAATAGAATTACCCTATGACCCAGCAATTGCACTACTAGGCATTTATCCACGGGATACAGATGTGCTGTTTCGAAGGGACACATGCACCCCCATGTTTATAGCAGCACTATCAACAATAGCCAAAGTATGGAAAGAGCCCAAATGTCCCTTGATGGATGAATGGATAAAGAAGATGTGGTATATATATATACACACACACACACACACACACACACACACACAATGGAATATTACTCAGCAATCAAAAAGAATGAAACTTGCCATTTGCAACTATGTGGATGGAACTGGAGGGTATTATGCTAAGTGAAATTAGTCAGAGAAAGACAAAAATCATATGACTTCACTCATATGAGGACTTTAAGAGACAAAACAGATGAACATAAGGGTAGGGAAACAAAAATAATATAAAAACAGGGAGGGGGACAAAGAAGAGACTCATAAATAAGGAGAACAAACTGAGGGTTGCTGGAGGGGTTGTGGGAGGGGGGATGGGCTAAATGGGTAAGGGGCACTAAGGAATCTACTCCTGAAATCATTGTTGCACTAGATGCTAACTAATTTGGATGTAAATTTTAAAAAATAAAAAATAAAACTTAAAAAAAGTATTGATTTGAGCAATTAAAAAAAAAAAAAGAAGTAGGCAGAAGACATGAACAGACACTTTTCCAAAGATGACATCCAGATGGTTAACAGGTGAAAAGATACTCAACATCACAACACCACTCATCATCAGGGAAATAGAAATCAAAACCATGATTAGATACCACTTCACACCTGTCAGAATGGCTAAAATTAACACCACAAGAAACAACAGGTGTTGACAAGGAGTGGCGAAAGGGGAACACTCCTGCCCTGTTGGTGGGAATGCAAACTGGCACAGCCACTCTGGAGAACAGTATGGAGATTCCTCAAAAAGTTAGAAATAGAAATACCCCACCACTTAGCAATTGCACTAGAAGGCATTTACGCAAAGACACAAAAATACAGATTCGAAGGGGTACATGCACCTCGATATTTATAGCAACACTATCAACAATAGCCAAACTATGGAGAGAGCCCAGATGTCCATCAACTGATGAATGGATAAAAAAGACATGGTGTTTACATACAATGGAATATTACTCAGCCATCCAAAAGAATGAAATCTTGCCATTTGCAATGACATGGATGGAGCTAGAGTGTATTATGTGAAGCAAAATAAGTCAATCAGAGAAAGACAAATACCATATGATTTCACTCCTTTGTGGAATTTAAGAAATAAAACAGATGAACTTATGGGAAGGGAGGGGACAGAGAAGAGAGGGGAAACAAACCACAAGAGACTCTTAATGATAGAGAACAAACAATGGGTTGACGGAGGGAGGTGGATGGAAGATGGCCCAGATGGGTGATGGGTACTAAGGAGGGCACTTGTGATGAGTACTGGGTGTCGGATGTAAGTGATGAATCACTGGGTTCTACTCCTGAAGCCAAGACTATACTGTATGTTAACCAACTAAAATTTAAGTTAAAAAAAAAAAAAAGATAAAAAAGACCTACTTAACATCTCTGGTATCCAAAGTAGAGTTTAGAATCCAAGCCGGTGGTTAAAGATAAGAAGCCCTTATAGTCTACAATAAAATATCCTTATGGCCACCTGAAGATAGTTGTAAGAAATCCTGAAGGGCAGGGGTTAAGGAGATGTATTTGTCATGAGGCAGGCGAAGAATGAGTGGCAATAAAACCACATAAAAGCCGCTAAATCTTTGTTGAACAATTACGAAGAATATAAATATCTGAGCTTTTAGGGATTTTCTTCCCATTTCGGTGTTCTAAATATTTTACCGTATGTTTCTATTTTCTGAATGTGTTGCTATACTTTAAATTACAGAATTTTAAAATAATGGAATCTCCTCTGACTAAAGGAACCTCTTCTTCGTCTTCTCCATTACTGAGCTGCTGATGTCTCGTGAATAAGGTTTACAAATCCGTTTATACACCAGTTTGTTCCCCTGCCTACGTACCCCTTCTAGGCGTAGTGCTTACCACGATGGCTTGGTTTTGTTTGGGTGTTGTTTTTTAATTACAAAGGACATCTAAATGAATATTGGCCCCGCTACTCTGAAGCTCATTTACTGCTTATTGACTTTTCAATGTTATGAGCAAAACAACATTTATTTTCCTATCAACTTGGCTATTCATATACTGTGACTCACTGTAGGTCTTCTCTCCTGGAGTATACTGCTTCCACCTTTGTTTTGTGTGTCAGGTTTTTTGTTCACTTATTTTTAAACAAAGGATCCATTCCGCCAAGAGCATAGACTATAGTATTAGCTGTCATTCTTATTCATGTTAAGGTAAACAATGCCTTTTTTGCGGCAATAACTCAGCTGCCCAGAGGTCATTTTTTCAATAGTGTCAGCCATCGAGCCCGCAGCTCCAAGGAAAAGGCCCCTGAGAAGTTAAAGTAAACACTGTAGATCTCACTCACTAAGCTCGTACATTTTATTTCCATCCTCTTACTCTGTCGTTCAGCAACTGTCTTTTCCCATTTTAGACATGATTCTTCCAAACCTGGTTACCTAGTTTCTTAGCCCACAGAAGATTAGAAACAACTAATTCGAAGGAGATGGAGGAGACTCTAGAAAGCGACGTGATGGCTGGTAACAAAGAAGACAGAAAAAGAACCAGGCTCATGGAGGCAAAAATTGTAGTCCCTGCAGACCGTTTGGGGTTTGATTAGGTGGCCCTACATGTAGCAGTGATCTCCGTTACCCTGGAAATCATGTCCCTCACTACGTCTTTGAGTCGTGGAGTTTACTTTGCGTTCAGTGTTTTCCATTTTAGGAGAGGTAGATATATAACACACTTTGGGAGAGTCCTGGATAATGGAAGTAATACGGTAAAACAAGAATAGGACGGGGTTTGGAGTAGAACAGGTTTCTTGCTTTTGTTTTTGTTTTTTGCTTCCTGCAGTTTAATTGAGGTCTATACCCAGAGAGGGGAAACTGGGTGCCTGCACTGGACTCTGTGTTTAAATCGGGGTGGGGGGGGGGAGAGTATAGGAAGCATTTCACTTCATTCGTCTTTTCTGAATTTTATTTAAAAATTTTTTTAAATTTTCAAAATAGACTTTTTTAGAGAAGTTTAAGGTTTACAGCAACATTGAGGGAAAGGTACAGAGATCTCCATGTACTCTCTGCCCCCCCATATGCATTTCGTCTCCCATTATCAACATCCCCCAGCAGAGCGGTACATTTGTTACAGATGATAAACCGACACTGACACTTTATCATCACCCAAGGTCCATACTTTACATTAGCGTTGGTTCTATGGGTTTGGACAAATGTATAATGACATGTGCCCATCACCATGGTAACATACAGAGAAGTTTCACTGTCCTAAAATTCCTCTGTGCTCTGCCGATTCATCCCTCCTCTGACCACCCCCCCAACCCCACCGCTGGATCTTTTGACTGCCTCCACTGTTTCACCTTTTCCAGAGTGCCACATAGTACATAGCATTTTCAGACTGGCTTCTTTGTGGTAGTCCTATGCATGTAAGCTGCCTTCCTGTCTTTTCATAGCTCGATAGTGCATTGCTTTTTAAGGCTGAGTATCATCCGTTGTCTGAATGCACCACAGTTTATTTATCCACTCACCTATGAAGGACATCCTGGATACTTCCAAGTCTTGGCAATTATAAATAAAGCTGCTGTAAACATCCGTGCGCAGGTTGTTGTGTAGATATGAGTTCTCCACCCACTCTGGATCAATATCAAGGAACACAATTGTTGGATCATATGGTAGGAACATATTAAGTTTTGTAAGGAACTGCCAAACTGTCTTGCAAAGTGACTGTACCATTTTGCATTCCCACCAGCAATGAATGAGAGACAGTTCCTGTCGCTGCGCGTCCTCATTAGTATTTGGTGTTGTCAGCGTTCCAGATTTTGTCCCCTCTATTAGGTGTCTAGTGGTATCTCGTTGTTTTAATTTGCATTTCCCGGAGAGTATATGATGCGGAGACCGTTTGGGAAATTTTTAAGTGAACCATAAATGTAGTCCTTCTCTCTACTTCAAGTCACGTAAAGTTCTTCACCAGACTATAAGGATTTCTATTTATTCATCCATTCATTTCCCCACTCGGCTTTGAATAAATGCAGTGTGCCTGCTACATACCAGGCACTGTGCTAGTTGCTGGGGAGAAAATAGTAAAGTAATAGTGGTTGTTAAAAAAAAATAATATCAATAGTTCCTAGTCAACCACCACCAAAATCCCAGAAAATATGCAAGCTCCCCACGATAGCCCTTGACATGTGTCAAATTTGAGTTGACATTAAATTGGGTCAACATTCAGCGGTGGCAGAGGGAATCAAGATTATGGTTGAGTGTAATTGTCCCCTAAATATAGAGAATTAGCTGAACTAAGGAAGGTATGGGAAGAGAGGCCTTAGTCTTGAGTTGGCAATCAGCAGACAGAAGACTTCTCTTCACTCCGCTGTCAGGCATCGGTGTGGCCTCAGTCCCTGCAAAGACCTCACAGATTGGTTTTCGGTCAAGAGGAGAGAAGATCCTTCTCACTACAAGGGGACAACGCCCTGGTTTTGACAAGTCTTGACTACCAACCTGTTAGAGCAGGTCCTCACATGAGGCTTGCCTTCTACCTTTCTTAATAATATGTTGCAGATATAACGCATTATTGGCATCAGAGACTTTATCCAATATCCTGTCTGAAAGATGGACTTACATACTGTAGTTACTAGAGAAGATGACTGTATTCATAAAATGGTGTTTACTACTTTAAAGAATAAAATACCAAAGAAAAGGCACTTTAATTTGGGGCGTAAAGAAAGGGGTCAGAGTTACATGGCATTCCAAGTGGCCTGTCCTGGCTCTGCCCACGTGTAGAGAAAAAAAAAGCTAGTCTCACATTATCTTAGAATTTGTTTTCTTCTCTTTATCGAGTTTGGCCTCCGCAAGTCTTGGAATTATGGTCTCAAAGACCCTGGGGATTCTCAAGCGATCACCTGCGTCATTTTACTGATCAGGAAATTGAAGTTCAAAAAGGTTAAGTGATGCTTATGGTCGTCTATCGTATTGGTAGCAGAGAATTTACTGGACACAGACACAGGGGGAAAGGTGCACAGCTGTTGTTTTCTTCTCAGAAAAGTCTCTCAGGCAGCACAGCATCTGGAACTTGATATTTGGAATATCTTCTACGGCCACCGTGAGTTTCATAAACAAGCCAGAGGTACTTTCGTAAAAGGAATTATTGATCGGTTATTGCCACATCATTTTATCTGCAGTACCTAGGTTAGCTCTTTTCTGCTGAATTTGATAGCAGTTAACATCAGTTTCAATTTTTGCCTCTTTCACTTTGCTCCAAGTGTGCCAACACAAAATGTCCAGGGCTGCTCCTTTGAATTTGTCAGCTTTCTTCTGTACCGCTTTGCTTTAGCAGAGGGACACGCACTTGCTGTTTGTCTAATAAAACTGTAAATGCGTGTGTGCGTGAGTATGTGTGTGTGTAAAACCCAGCGGTCTAGGGAATTTTATTACCCGGTTTAACAACTCAGTAAATAGGATTTTACATTACAAGCTTTTTTCCCCTTCTATATGATGAAGAAACGATTGGTCTTTTAATTTAAAGTCTTCTCTTAAAAACAAGGTTGCATCAACTACAATAAATTCTGGATAAAAATGTTTCTGCTAATTAATTTTTCACTGAGCCAACCAGTCTGCCAACCAAGCTGCTTCTTTGCTTGAATTCAAATTGATAGTGAAATATTTTTAAAGCAATAGATTTGTGGTTCCTTTCCCTTTTTTAACTTTTTAAAAATCATTATCTAAAATCCAATACTGCAAAGTGTAATCATCTTTTTCAACAGCTATTTGCCATGACGTTGGAGTTACGTTGTACGATTTTAGGGGCAGACGGTAAATAAAAATGCACAGAGCCAGGTATGGAAAACCTAGAATCCAGTGGACTGTATGACCGTGAAGAAAGCTCTTAACCTCACTGGGCCTCATGGTCCATGTTTATAAAGCAATAGGATTGGCCTTTAGTGCATCTTCCAGTATAAGATGCCATGTGTCTGTATACTTGACTTGGCCACGATGTATAGGAATCTTATCTAGTACCAAGGCTTTAAATGGCATCTATCTACACGTGAATGGTTTCCAGATTTTTATCTGTAGCCTAATCTGTCTCTAGAATTCTGGATGCATGCGCCAAAGTAGTTCTTTGCTATCTCCATTTGGATGATGAGGAGGCATCTCAAATTTACCATGGCCAAAGCAGAATTCCCAATCCACCCCACTAACCTCCAGGTGAACTTGCCCTTAGTGTTCCCAAATCCGGGGAAGGGCTTTACTGTCCACAGGTTGCTCAGGTCAGAAATCTAGGAGTTATCTCCAGTTCCCTCTCCTTCTCCCCCGACATCCAGCTATTGGCAAATCCCACTGACTCGGCCTTCAAAAGCTATCCGGAGTCCTTCCACTCCCCTTGCCCTCATCCAAGCCCCCTATAGTCCTCTCCAAGACCACTGCGAGGCCCAGCTTTCAGTCTTCCTCTCTGCAAACTACTTACCGCACAAAAGCTAGAGTGAGCTTTTAAAAACATAGATCAGACCCTGTTCCTCTCCTGCTTGACACTCTTCTGTGGCTTCTTACCACAACTGGGATAAATCGGAACTCCTTACTCGGACTTACAAAGCTGTAAATGATCTGCTTCCTGTCTCTGTCCACTGCTGCATTTCTTTCCCCTTTAACTGCTCTCCTTTCCCTCCAGTAACTCTGACCTTCTTTCCTTTCCTTTACCATGCCTGTATGAGTCAGGGTTCTCCAGAGAGGACCAGTGATGCATTTATAATTATATCTATGTTTATATTTATATTTGCATTTATATTTATAAAGGGATTTATTGTAAGGAATTGGCTCACAAGATTACAGAGAAGTCCTGTGATCTGCCATCTGTAAGGTGGAGACCGAGGACAGCCAATGCAGTGGGTTCTATCCTGAATCCAAAGGCCTAACAACCAGCAATGCTGATGGTATAAATCCCAGTCTGAGGACAAGAGAAGACCAGTGGTTCAACTCAAATAGTCAAGCAGAGAGAGCGAATTCTCCCTTGCTCTGCCCTTTTCTTCTGTTCAGGCCCTCAGTAGATTGAGTAAAATGCCCACCCACATTGTGTGTGTGGTGATGGGTGGGGGGGGGGGGGGGGGGGACAATTCACTTTACTTAGTTTACTGATGGAAATGCTAACCTCGTTTGGAAACACTGTCACAGACACACCCAGAAATAATGTTTCACCAAATACACTGTGACCCAGTCAAGTTAACACAGAAAATTAAACATCACACATGCCAACCCCACTCCTCTCTTAGGGCCCTTCTGCTAATTCTCTCATCTGCCCAAATGCTTTTCCCATAATCTCATGGCTGGTTCCTTCATATGACTCAGTTATCACCTTGAGAGTCACCTTCCCCAAAAGAATCCTTCCCTAGCCATCCAACATAAAGTAGTCAGCCAAGTTACTATTTATCTTGTCATTCTAATTATCAGCACAACACTGGACCACCAGAATATCCCTAGCACCAGAACAGTGCTGGTGTATGATAGGATCTCAAATACTTGTTGAATTAATGTTGAGTAAAGGAAATCTCTCAGAACCTTAAGAACCTTAAGTGATGTTAACCAGATAATATTGTTTGTTCCCTCAAATATTGGCTCACAAGTGAATGTCTTGGTGATTTTGGAAGGAAGTTTCTGCCTTACGAACTCATTATAAATATCTTGAGACCTCTTGAGGATTTATCGAATAGCAATGGTTGTGAGGTGATACAGTTGTTATAAGCCGATGTGAAGCACCATGGGATTGAAAATCAAGAGGAAAACTAGTCAATAGAAATATGCCCACAGGTAATCCAGACAGTGGAACTAGCAGACAAGGTCCTTAAAATAACTATGATCACTATGTTTAAGAAAATAGAAGAAAAGATGAGTAATTTTACCAGAGACTTAGAATCTATTAAAAAACTAATACTATGAGAATTCTAGAATCGAAAAACCTGTTATCTAATATTAGGGACCTATTCAACGGGTTTGATAATAGATTAGACACAGAAGAACACAAGAAAGACAAGTTCAACTGAAGCACAAAGAAGAGAATGGGAAAAAAAAAAAACAAAATAGAAGATAAAAGATACATGAGACACAGTGAAAAGTTCTAACATATAGGTAATCAGAAACTTGGAGAGGAGCTATCTTTGAAGAGGATTGGTCAAGCATTTGCCACAACTGATGAAAAACATCAATCTACAGATTCGAGAAGTTTAATGGATCCCAAGTAGGATAAATACAAAGAAATCACACCTAGGAACTTCATATTAAACTGCTAAAAACTGAAAAACAAAGGCAAAAGAAAAAAAATACTAAAATCAGTCAGAGTTGTGAAACTGAAGACAAAGCTGTAAGGGACCTAGACAACCCGGAAACTGGGAGTTTTGTCCTTAAATAATCTAGAACACAATGTGAATTCCTTTTAGTTATAGCTATAATTTTATAATTTTCAAACAATACTTTTGAAAAAATAAATTTTATATTGTCACACATTCATTATTCTTGCTTACTACTCGATTCATTATCATTGCTTACTAGTCCACATAGTTTTCATTCATTCACTCACTCACTTACTCATCCATTCAACCCTTCTTGCAGATATTTATGTGAGTACCTTTGATCTGTCAACCCCTGGGTTATCCTCTTGGGATATGGTAGCAAACGTGAGAGATGTAGTTTTTGCCTTGCTGGCACTGCCCCACATACTTAAAAAAACAAAACAAAACAACGATCTCGCTTCTTACTCCCATCCATTCTACAAAAATGCACGTTTTACAGATGAAAAAACTTAAATGAAAAGCTATTAAGTAAACTTAGCATGGTTACAGAGCCTGTAACAGTTGATTCAACCCAAGGTATAGCAGGTGTCAAAGTTCATATTCTCTCTCCTGAACCATCTTGTCTCTGTGGAAAGTCATCACATTTCCCTTCTGTTTTCCCCATTTTTACAGATCCTTTCAAGTGCAACTGAAATCCTCTGTTCTCTCTGAGATCTTCTTTGACTAAACCACTGACTCTCTTCTCCTAAAGGCCTACAGCCTTCCTACCTGAACCACACAAGTTAGCACCACACTGTGCTGCTGCCTTGGTGAAAGATACTCCCAGTAATTTGGGTCGCCTTCCTCAAAGCCCTGGAGGATGAGGTCTTAACTTTCTTCTAGGTTCTTTTGTACCTAGCACAATGCTGAGCATCATTACATATTTGCAGCTTAATCAGAAGCTAAGTGTCATCCATGTATCCTAACTTCTGGATTAAGGTTGAACCAGAAGGAACGGGAGAACATTTTGATAAGCCCACAAAGATCTTTTTAACCTGAGGGCTATGGAGCCCATAATTCCCCTGAAATTGTTCCCGTATTTTACGTGTCTTTATATATGTATGTGATTGTCTCAAATTCTCAAGGGAGTGTGAGATCCACCAAGGGTTAAAAAATGTTCCAAGTGGTTCTGGTGGCCCACTTCTTAATGCCCCATCTCCTTTTTCTCCACATCTTCCTTTTTTTTTTTTTTTTATCTATAAAATTAGAATTCACATCTGATGAGGCATCACAGGTCATTTCCCCCTTGACACCCGTCCCTGTGGCCTGGCAGAGAAAAAGTGCCTGTTTTCACTCTGGAACAACAGGAACAACAGTAGCAAAGTTCAATCCTCATCATTCCGAGGCAATTATGAGAAGTGAGACACGCATCACTACGTTTCTGACAGACTTTTACAATCCAGTTTTATTATTCAGCTCTTACTGAAATGTTACTCCCCTGGGAGGGGAAAAAAAAATCTCTGTATGAGTTCTTTAGCACAAACAAACATCTTAAAGGAAATAGGAAGTAAAAATCACATTGACATAATTTCAAAGATACAGTTGGGAGAAGGAAGGACCAGAAACCCTCTATAGCCACTGAGAAGGAGAAGGATGGTGGAATAAGTGGATTATATAAAGTAGGGTGACCAGAACCGGGATGGTAAGGAGGCACACTTTCCTAAATCCTCAAACTGCAAGAATAAGCCACCGAGGAGGGTGGAGGCGGAGATTTTCTGGTGACATACGCCCCAGTAGGATGGCCCGGCAACAGTTTTTAGAGCAACATTAGAACACATCCACCCAAATAAATTCTCTCTGCTACTTTGACATTGACAAAAGCAAATCCCATCATCATGTGAGCTCGCCTAGATTGCGTCCTGCCAACAAAAAATTTACAGCACATCATGATGTTTCACACGACGACCCGGGAGCGATGAACTTTCCATTGAAAAATTTTCCTTGCCAGCACCTGTGGACCTGCCCTTGGAATTCCATTCTAGAGATTGAGATAATAGACTATAGAGAGCCCTAGCTTACATCAGGGGAGTGCACTAAATCGGTGCTTCTGGAGGTTCTCACTTCTGCCAAACTCCCATGAAAAGGAAACATTGCCTAAGGGAATGAATTTAGGGCTCTTGTTTGCGTTACTAACTTTGTCTCTAATCCAAGTTCCCATTTTGCTTGGCAGATATTCTGAAGAGGCACACATGGTGATCAATCCCACTTTTCAGATAGCATGAACCAGGGCACACGAGGATAAGGAAGGATGCCATTTTCACAGTAAGGGAAAGTTACGTGTTAAGACAGTGGTTGGCCTTTGGACCCAGCAGAGTATCCAGGGCCTTCTGGTTTACCCTCTCTGTGTTCTACTTCAGCCCTGTGATGGGGCCTTCTTTCCCCTTCAGAATCCTATAAAGAGGCTCATAGACAGGGATGATTTCTGAAGCCTTTCTTCAAACCTCAGCCCTCCGCACGTGTCCCTCTTCCGTCTAATTGTGTTCAAATATCAAAACTGGCTTTGCTCCAACGCCGTGGTACGTGCCTTGACCCCCCAAATTGATAACTGGATTCTTGTGTTGATTCCCTGTCCTGCTAAATTATCCTAGTAGCACAGGCTCGCTAAGGGAAGCTCCTCAAACTCAGCCTGGAGGCCAGGGACCCTTTATTTATCCACCAACAGAGTATCTTTTTTTTAAACTGTTTTTATTAAAAATTTTTTTTAATGTTTATTTATTTTTGAGAGAGAGAGAGAGAGAGAGACACAGAATCTGAGGCAGGCTCCAATCTCTGAGCTGTCGGCACAGAACCTGATATGGGGCTCGAACTCACAAGCTGTGAGATCATGACCTGAGCCAAAAAGTCGGACGCTTAACTGACTAAGCCACCCAGGTGCCCCAATGTTTTTATTTATTTTTGAGAGACAGAGAGAGAGAGAGAGAGAGAGCAGGGGAGGTGCAGAGAGAGACAGAAGGTCTGCAGCAGGCTCTGTGCTGTCAGCTCAGATGTCAGGATGTGGGGCTCAAACTCACAAACCATGAGATCATGACCTGAACTGAAATCAGGTGCTTAATCGACTGAGCCACCCAGGTGCCCCACCAATGGAGTATCTTAATTCTGACCATTGGTCGTATCTCTGGGTCCCTATTGCTTTGCTGGGTCTGTCCTCGACCATGCAAGTGTGTCCTCTGATGGGACCTGCTGCAGTGGGTGCCACCACAGCACCTGTGACTGTGTTGATGCCATCCTGGTCCACTTCCGGGTCCAATTTTAAGTCTTGCTCTGGGTTCCCATGCCTCCCGATCTATCCTGTCCTGTTATAGCCACGAGGCTACATCTAGCTGGTTTCTGAGGTACAACATATGCCTTGTTCAAGAGCAGATCCTCCGAACTGCCCTGCCCAAGATCTGGAATTGTTCTCGACTCTAGAACTTTCTAGAATCTAAAGACTGAAGTAGGGCTCATGCTACACTGGTGGGGTTAGTGGTTTCAGGTGCGGGGACAGGAGAGCTGGAAGCTCGGGAAGCGGGGGGCTGTCAGTAGAAAAGGAGCCTCTCCTGAGAACAGGAAGAGAACGGTAGGAAACAGCAATAGAGCCAATGATAATCCCAGCTTTATCTTCCTCCTCTTATCTCCCGTCTGGTGATTCCCAGGCCCAGCTGGGGCTCAGACTCACTACGTGACATGACTGATGCGGGTGATCATGTTCACATCTAGAGAAGGACCCAGTCGGATCTTTGGAGTCAGGGTCTCGGCACAGCAGCCCCAGATCATCCTGTGGGCCTGCAGCCTTTTCAGGCAGGAAGGGTCAGGCACGCTGCCCGGGTGGGGGCTCCAAGCAAAGGAAGGCAGACTCCCTCCAGCCGGGCCAGGGGCTTGGGCTTCTTGGGCCTGCCCCCACATTTCCCTGAAAGGCCACCGACAAGCCTGTTTGCAAGAATGGTTTGTTATTTGTGCCGGGGGGGATCAGATTCAGCTTTAAAGAACAGCATCCTTGGGGCGCCTGGGTGGCTCAGTCGGTTAAGCGTCCGACTTTGGCTCAGGTCATGATCTCACGGTCTGTGAGTTTGAGCCCCGCGTCGGGCTCTGTGCTGACAGCTCAGAGCCTGGAGCCTGTTTCGGATTCTGTGTCTCCCTCTCTCTGTGCCCCTCCCCTGTTCATGCTCTGTCTCTCTCTGTCTCAAAAATAAATAAACGTTAAAAAAAAAAAAAAAAAGAACAGCATCCTCTGAGACCCAACGGCCTCTTTCGGAAACACTTAGTTCACACCAGGCTTGTGCAGCGTTAGCTGTCCCCGGGTGGTGCGGGCAGCAGACGACCTGCCTTCGTTGCCTCCATGCGAGGGGCTTGGACCTCAGGGATCTGTCAACAACTCCCACGCTCACCTCACCTCATCACCAATAACTCTGAGCCTCTCAGCGGCAACACATTCTCAGATCTTTTTTTAAATTAGTTTATAAAAGCAATACAGAGTTATTATAAAAATTCAAACCAAAAAAAAGGACTTGCTGAAATTGTTAAGGACTTAGGAAGGTGCAAACGGTACGCGATTACTTATGCTCCAATCTTGTGCTACAGAGGAAGATAAAGGATGTAAGAAAGGACCCTGCTTTTAAAGAGCAATTACTTAGCCAACAATATAAGCCAGACATGTAAGCATGTAAATTACAAGGCAGTATTGGTAGGTTTTGTGAGTTGCAAAAACAATAAACACCTTCGCAGTGTTTTCACGAGTGTGACCTGTGGCGTCATGTGTGTTAGGATCACTGAGGGGTTTATTAAACGTGCTCGTTTCTAGACCCAACCGCAGACCTACTGAAACAGAATCTCTGGAAGGAGGACTTGGGGGAGACTGTGATGAAAAAGCACTCCTGATGAATCCTTGCACCACAGAGTTGAAAAACACCACCTTGAGCTCAGAACTCAGAAAATGTTTCCCCCATAAAGTGACAGAATGCCAGGGGCGCCTGGGGGGCTCAGTCGGTTAAGTGTCCGACTTCGGCTCAGGTCATGATCTCATGGTTCAAGGGTTTGAGCCCCATGTTGGGCTCTGCGCTGACAGCTCGGAGCCTGAAGCCTGCTTTGCATTCTGTGTCTCCCTCTCTGTCCCTCCCCCACTGCTGCTCTGTGTCTCTCTGTCTCAAAAATAAATAAAGTTTTTAAAAAATTCTTTTAAAAAGTGACGGAATGCCAGGGAGACAGTGAGGTACGGGATTCCCTGAAGGAGACCCCGGGGTGTCATTTGGTAACACGACTGCAGAATTTATCACATTGTGATAACTTCCTTTTCCTTGTCTGTCTGTCTTTCCAGTGGATCAGGAGCTCCTCAAGGGGAGAGATTTGTCTCGTTCGCTGGAAACGAGTCAGCCCAGGGCCGGCTCTCAATAAATGTTGGTTGAACAAGTGAATGATCGTGTGTCATCTAAACAAACAGGTTTGAGGAAGTCTAGGACAGGGTTCTGGGAGGACAAGAGGCACAGGCAAAATTTCCGTGATTGGAAAGTCAAGGTCCATAGTCAAGTGTGTTGGAGAGAAAGATTAATTTAGGTGAGTAAGTGGGTATAGGCTGGAGAGCAAAGCTGTGAGAGAGACTGCGAGGGTCCTCGAGTGCCCGGAGGGAGCTGCAAACCGTATGCTGTATGTTCTGTGGGTGACGCAGAGTCACCTGAGCCTGGGGGCCAGACAGTCGTGGAACCAGAATGCATTTTATTATTTTGTATTTTTATTTTTTATCAACTTTTTTTTTTTATTTATTTTTGGGACAGAGAGAGACAGAGCATGAACGGGGGAGGGGCAGAGAGAGAGGGAGACACAGAATCGGAAACAGGCTCCAGGCTCCGAGCCATCAGCCCAGAGCCTGACGCGGGGCTCGAACTCACGGACCGCGAGATCGTGACCTGGCTGAAGTCGGACGCTTAACCGACTGCGCCACCCAGGCGCCCCATGTATTTTTATTTTTTAAATGTTTATTTGTTTTTGAGAGAGAGAGAGAGAATATAAGCAGGGGAGGAGCAGAGAAAGAGAGGGAGACACAGAATCCGAAGCAGGCTCCAGGCTCTGAGCTGTCAGCACACAGCCTGACACGGGGCTCGAACCCACGAATCGTGAGATCATGACCTGAGCCGCAGTCGGACGCTTAACGGACTGAGCCACCCAGGTGCCCCCAAAATGCATTTTAAGACAACTAATTATATGGCCCTGGGCAGCTTCCCTGGGAGGAGGAAGCAATGGA
The DNA here is from genome assembly GCF_023721935.1 of Panthera uncia. Classification (NCBI taxonomy): domain Eukaryota; kingdom Metazoa; phylum Chordata; class Mammalia; order Carnivora; family Felidae; genus Panthera; species Panthera uncia. The sequence continues at coordinate 13,781,383 of NW_026057582.1, forward strand.
GGCCGGCAGCTGGACAAGACCCCGGGAGTAACCAGGGACTGGCTTGGCCAGTAGAGGCAGGACTTGCTAAGATCTTCCATTTAAACATCAGAGTCACTGAGTCCTGACCCTCCACTGAAAAATGTTTCTTCTTTTTCTAGCATCTGTCTGTTCAGACTCCCAGGTCTGATAGGCTTTTCTCCCCAGGCTGCCCAAGGAGTCCATCTCATCTGGCGTGAGGGTAACTGGGAGGCGTTGTGTGGGATGCTAGAGACAGAAGCAGTGGTCAAGAGATGAAAGGGGCCGAACTGAGGCAGAGGCTGTGGGGATGGTCAAGTGGGGCCAGGTTTAAGAACAATTTCTGAGGCAGAATCTATAGAATTCAGTGAATGAACGTGGGGTAGGAAGAAGGGCATGTTAAGGAAAATGTTGAGGTCTCTGGATGCTGAATATAAGGATATAGAAAGGGAATGCTGAGAGCAGAAGGACAAACCAGACTGGGGCATACTGAATTTGAAAATTTTTAAGTTTATTTATTTATTTTGAGAGGGGGGGGGAGTGTGCGTGCACATGAGCGGGGGAGGGGCAGAGAGAGAGGGAGAAAGAATCCCAAGCAGCCTCTGCACCAGGTTCCCTCCCAGGAACCACGAGATCATGACCTGAGCTGAAATCAAGAGTTGGACACTTAACCCACTGAGCCACCCAGGAGCCCCTCGGATTTGAATTTGAGGTAACAGCAAAATTTCCAGGTGGAGGGGTCCTGGAGTCCATTGGAGACAGAGATCTGGAATTCAGGAGGGAGTTGGGTGCCGGTTATTGGTTATTGGTGATCATTTGAAGGCATGGAAATGGCTGTGATCACTCAGAGAGAGCAGGTGGAAAGAAAAACGAGCCAATGGTAAACACCAGTGTTAAGAGGTGGGGAGAGGAGGAGGAGGAGCCAGTGACAGAAATGGAGAAGGACTGGCAGGAAAGGTAGAAGGAAAACCAGAAGAAAGTAGAGCTCAAGGAAGGCAAGAATTTCCAGAAATGACCGTAGCAGTGTTACACGGCACAGAGAGTAGAGGACTAAGTCGTAGGGCACTCATTGGTGCATCGGTGAAAGCCATCAGTGGGGGCAAGTTTGAGGAAGGCAGGGGAGGAGGGGAGGTGGACGGAAATCATGGCCCCCATTCTTTGCAGTAGTGTCCGGGGACGACCACCTTCCTCACTGAGTAACAGTCTTTGGACAACTGAACCCAAAGGAAGTCAACATGATAGACGGAGGCTGATGCCTTTCATTGGGACCTCCACTCCAATTCTCTTCAATCTACCCTGCTTTCATTTAAGAAGCCATTTGTTTCTGCACTTATTCGGGGCTGCCAATGGTAGTGTAAGTGAGAGGCCTGATAATATCTTTGCCTTCTTGTTTTGTAAGATATTATTGCACTGCCACGTTTAATTTGTTTGGAGAATATTATGAAACACCGGACTTCCTGGGTTTTTTTGTTTTTGTTTTTTTCCCGGCGGAAGTTCATATCTTCTCAATCTTTTAGGGAATCTGTTCTCAGCTCTTTGAGACAAAATGATCCATCTCACATTGAAACTTTCTTATTATCAAGTTCAATGTCACCAGGAAGAGTCAATGGATGAATTATAAGTATTTACCACGATGTGATTTCTACCAGACAAAGATAAAAAGCTGAATAAGGAAGATGAACTGAGTATTGAAACTGTTTCTTCTCTATTTAAGAAACAGTAAAAATGATGCTTCCTCTGTCACTAAGGAGGTTTTGTTTTGCTTTGTTTTATTTTGGTCCAACTCTAAAGTATTATATTCTTTGGAGTTATAGAAGAGACTGTGGTACTAAGCAGAAAATGCATGCGGGTACAGCATGGTGGGTGGCACACAGGTATCGTGGGAGGGCTGGAGAACCAACTCTAAGGTGATGCAGCCTGAATCAAGGCCCAAAGTCGTGCTGTAGGCTGGTCTGCCCTAGACCCTGCCCTAGACCCCAAGGATGCTGCACTTTGCCCTAAAGCCGCTGCCACCACTATGATTCAGTACCAGCTGCAGAACGACCTAGATTATGACCTTCCTCTCCACTGTAAGAAAGGCTAGAGAGGTCGTCTCTGGCATTCTCAGGTTTGTTTGTTTGTTTTAAGGTTTATTTATTTGAGAGGGGTGGGGAGGGGCAGAGAGAGAGATGGAGACAGAGGATCCAAAGCAGGCTCTTTGCTGATAGCAGTGAGCCTGATGTGAGGCTTAAACCCATGAACGGTGAGATCATGACCTGAGCCAAAGTCAGACGCTCAACCGACTGAGCCACCCAGGCACCCCTGGCATTCCCAGTTTTTAGTGGGGAGGTGGCTCTGCCTCCTGAGGTTGGGGATCCCCCAGGCACAGGAAGGAGGTCTCATCCTGGGCAACTGGAAAGACAATGTCATTCTTGCGTGTGAGACGATGTCTTTACCTCCATTACGGGGCCAAGACCCATGCCCAGAATGGAGTAGGTACCAACAAAATTTGGCCGTGAATACTCTGCCAGCATCCAGGAGTGAGTTACACCTCACAGATGACTATCAGCCTAGAGAGCAGAGCAACTTGAAAAGACATGTAGTCTTTGCTTTTTGAACCTATGGCTCCTTTGTTGAGCCCATTAGAATGTGGCCATATTATAGTCACATTTTTTTTTTGGTGGGATCTGTGTCAAAGCCCTTAACAAAACTCACCATCCACTCAATGAGAATCTTCTGACCCCCCTGAGTGCATAACAATTTGCATGGTACAAAAACTAAGGGAATGAAAGTGTTTACACCGCCTGGTCTCTGTTAAAAGATTTCCTCAGCATTTTAAGATGAACATCTCAAAACTGTACTCAGGGTGGCAAACGATATAATCTACAGTGTTATTTGACAAGATTGTTCTTCCTCATCACTGTCCCCTGAAAGGGAAAGCATGGAACTGATTGACTGGCAAGCCATCCATTTTCTGTGAAATCAGGAAAGCACTGGGGGCTGAGATGGTAAAGTTATCAAATATCTTACATCCAAACAGCTACCTTAAAATGATTTCCACACAGGCAACGTTTTCTTCCTGACAGTAATGTTTGCCATTTTAACGTACAATATGGTGCCTTGCAGACACTAGAAACTCGATGAGTTTCTTGCCGGCGATAACTGCTAGAACTAACACAAATTGCCTCTGATTTTGGTAACGAAAAACGTGGTGGTTTTTTTGGATCCTCAGGAGGCATTTTCAGGTGGTCTCCTAGAAGTAGAGACGAAGCATTGGCCCTACTACGTAGGTATTACGGACACATTTTAAAAAGATGATTGTTTTCGATGAGCATTTGTTGCAAAGAAAGAAGAGGTCCTATATACCACCCCCCCCCAACTTCCTGTAATGTTGATGTCACAAATAACCATGACGTGTATCAAAACTAAGAGACTGACGTTGATACAAGCTGTCAACTGAAATACACACGTCCTTGGATTTCCTTACCATTTCTTGCCAATGAGAAGCTTCAGTACCCACTTGAACTAGAGACTCCAACCCCGCTAAAGAGCTACAGTAATTCAGATGGACTAGGATTAGACACAGAGATGGCTTAGGAAGGCTATGAAAGCTACCGTTTTATGTGCCAAACGGAAATATAGTTTAAATTTTGGCCCCGAATGTTTTGCATGCACGCTCCGATTTCATCCTCCTCAGACACCAAGAGGCTGGATACCGTCGCATCCACTTTACAACCGAGACAGAGGGACTTGGGATTCCAGGCGATGTTTGCGAGACAGATTAGCCAGGAAGCGGCACGGCCAGGATGTGGACCGAGGCCTCTCAGATGCCAACGCCCGTGGCCCTGACATCATCCCGACAGTACAAACGGAAGGCCGTTTATCACAGGTGTGATACAGATGCTGCCTCTTGAGCCGCAGACTTGCCCAGGACCCGCCTTCCCAAGGTCATCTGGATCAGTTGTGGCAGGTAATCCTGACCTGCCACAGGGAGGTGGTCCTGCAGGACTGCCGTGTGACTCTAGGTGAAGGGGGGGGGGGTATCTGAGACGTATGGAATGGTTTCAACTCTCAACACCCCGGCCCCGCTCGCTCACACAGGAAGTTCTCCCCGGCATTATGAGGCTTCCCTGCTGTTGGACTGCCCTCCAGCCAGGGCGGCTGGGCTGAGCAGCGAGCAGCGTGCAAACATACCCACGTGCCTTTTGCTTTCCTTCCCTGGGTTTCAAGGCTCAATTAACACGTGTAAAGTGATCTGAAATGCAGGAATAAAAAGACCTGGGGAACTGCAGAGTGTCAGTCATTACCTGAGCTGAGACGGCTGAAAAAGGGAGGCCCGGGGAGACAAAGGGGGTCTGGGGAGACCCGGAGAGGCCTTCGGCTCAGCAGCCAGCTGGTTGGCGTGGAGCCAGACGGGGCTGTTTCTGGCAGGGCTCTGCCCCAGCTCTCTCTCAGGGCCTCCATCGCAGCTCGGCTCAGGGGCCCCACCCCAGGATGAAGAATTCATCGTGAGCCAGAGCTGGGGAGAATGGGTCCAAGGACACAATCTGTAGTCAATTCTGTCAACGGCCCTGCAAAAAAGGGGATGAGATGCCATCCACCCTCCACGGTTGCCAACACAGGACTATGTGCAAATTACTGGACTTGGTCAGGGAAGGAGTGAACGTGATCAGTATCAAAGACACGAATGACGCCAAGTGGGCTCTGTTCGTTCCTTTCGACAAGCGTGGATTCATACCAGTGACTTATACTGTCACCTGTGGGAGGCAATAAATCCCTCACAAAGCGATGGGTGAAAATAATGAAGTCCGAGTCACGTGCTCTCTCACCACCTCCCAAGGGCGCGTTAGTGAAAAAGTGAGGCTACTGGTTTCACAGAGAATGTTAAGCCTTGTGACATCACAGGGTGCAGGCAGGTGGCATTTTATTGCAATATAAAGCACACAAAGAAGCAAGTGAAACATCTCTTTCAATAGGACCTGCTACCTACCGCCTGTGTCCGGAAGGTTAGAGAGCATTCCATGGTTGTCTCCAATTGAGCGGGGATTTCTGTGTACCTCTGTGTACGTATAAACAGTGGCTATATATACACAGCCTATTCTAAACTGTTCACGATGATGGAGGGCAAAAAGGTTTGTTTGGAGAATCCAAAGTTTATATTAGGCTTTCATCGTGTTTTTATGCCCTGCTTAGGCTAAGAGTTGAGTCGTTACCCACCTCTTGAGGCCACAAGCTGTGGATGAGCCCGGCAGCCAGAGTCTGCGGAAGGAGGGCCGCCTGCCCTGACTTCGGGTAGAGAATTCCAGAATACTCTAGTAGTTCTGACATGGGGTCAAGGATCCACTCCAGGGCCAGTCCTCTGGTCAGTGAGGGAGGGTCATACTCTAACTTGCCTTCTCCCATTCAACACCAGGCCCCTCATGTGAAATGGGAAATCCCCCAGAGGAGAGCTGGGGTAGCCATCCCTGCTTCTGTCCATTCCAGCTGAGCAGTTAGAGGCCAGAAGATTCTGTCGTCCCCAACCTGCTGCAGGGGACTTCTCAATGGCCAGGATCCGCCACAGTCATCAAGTTTGTTCTCCTCTGGGCATTGCATTTGTGACTGATTCCCCCTGGAATCAGTGTCTTTGTATCGTACTTTGGCGTATGTAACATCACGTGTACCCCGTGGGTCACTGAGGTGTCATTTGAAGCCACCAACGATGGCTTCTTTCAGGTGTGCCTTGATTCTCGCCTGAATTAGTATGATAATAACCTCCTAGGTCTCCCTGTGTCTGTCTTGTTCTCTTCTAAATCATTCTTCCTGCAGGTCCTAGGATGATCCTTGTAAAACACAGCATCCCTTTCAATAGTGTAATGGTGCATTTTATGTGTCAACTTGACTAGGCCATGGCCTGCCCAGGTATTTGATTAGACACCAGTCATGTCTGTGATGGTGTTTTGGATGAGATTAACATTTGAGTCAATAGACTGAATAAAGGGGATGGCTTCCCCCTAATGTGGGTGGGCCCCATCTAATCAGTTGATGGTCTGAATAGGACAAAGCAATTGAGTAAGAGGAAACTTCTCCTACCCAACTATCTTGAGCTGGGACATCAGTTCTTTTGTGCCTTTGGACTGTAACTGAAACATCGGCTCTTCCTAGATCTTGAGCCCATCAGCCTTCAGACTGGACCCACATCATTCATTGGTCCTCCCGGGTCTCCCACTTCCTGACTGCAGGTCTCGACACTTGGCAGCCCTTAAAATCTGGTGAGCCAATACCTTATAATAAATGCCTTTCTCGCTCTATTTTTTTTTTTTTTGAAGTTTATTTATTTATTTTGAGAGAGAGAGAAAGCCTGAGTCGGGGAGGGGCAGAGAGAGAGAGGGAGAGAGAGAATCCCAAGCAGGCTCTGCACTGTCAGTGCAGAGCCCGATGTGGGGCTCGAACCCACGCACCGTGAGATCATGACCTGAGCCGAAAACCAAGAGTTGGACCAAATGAGCCATCTGGTCACCGCTTTCTCTCTCTAGTTATGCCCTGCTGGTTCTATTTCTCTGGGGAACCCTGACCAATACAAATACCTTCTTTTTTGCCACCTTCATTCATTCATTAAAACAATTTTAGTGAGCACCTATGTTTCACGTGCTTGGAAATGATCACTGAACAAGACGAAGATTCCCGGCCTGTGGAGATTTTATGCATGTGTGCAGGGACGGGGGCGGGGAGGATGGTGCTAGAGGGAGACAGACAATGAATGATAGGAATAAGTCGGTTAGTAATATGTTTGAAGGTGGGCAGTGCAAGGGGTAGAGGAAGAGGTGAAGCAGGATGTGGAGGGTCCAGAGGCCTCGAGAAGGGGACATTTGCGCAAAGGCTTAAGGGGAAGAAAGCAGCTGGCTCTGTGGAAACTACGATTAAGTTCCCACGGGGGTGAACACTGGTCCCCACCACACCTCGAGTGGGATCTGCAGGTGCTTCCTCGTTTGAAACCTTTGTTTTAGCCACACTGCTCCCATGCAGCACTCTGGCCTGCCCTGACCTTTGCTCGGGTCTACCAAGTCCCCTCCGGGAAGGCCTCCTCCTCCCCACCTTGTTTCCACCTGAACCCCTCCTCATCCCGGAAGACTCAGGTTCCTGGCTTCTACCACGGATGCCCACCATGGCCATTTCTTGACCCTCTTTTGTGTCCCCCGGACTTGGATTTGAGCTGCAATTCTGCCCCTGTATATCCGTGCAATTTGGGGCAAGTTTGTTCATCTCTAAAATAGGAGTAGGGGTGCCTGGGTGGCTCAGTCAGTTAAGCATCTGACTCCTGATTTTGGCTCAGGTCATGATTGCACGGTTGTGAGATTGAGTCCCTCGTTGGGCTCCTCGCTGGGCATGGAGCCTGCGTAAGATTCTCTCTCTCCCTCTGCCACTCCCCACCTCAGAAGCAAAACAAAACAAAACAAAAAAACAAAAAAAAGGGAATAAAACAGTTCCCTGATTGGAAGGTTAAGAGACTAGTAATGAGGGAAAAAAAAGCACATAAAATGACTCTGTGACTCTTCATTGCTATACTTACCGATCCCATGTCCCTCCTCCCCTTTTTCTCTTCTCTCTATGCTCCCTGAGAGTCTAGAGCCTGCTCCCCCATGGTCGGTCACATTCAAGAGCGATCTCCAACCAGCCTGCCTTCCACCAGGCCCCCGGCCCTGCTCCACACCCTGGTGGGATGTCCCATTTCCCATTTCCCTCTCATTAGGCTGGCCCCAGACCACATTCTGGCTTCTGATTCAGCCATTTTCCTGGCTTTCCAGAGCCTCTTCTCCCTTGCTGGGTGGGCTATTTCTTAATGTTTTGATTATTAAACTGTGCTTTAGCTTTCCTGTAGGAAAGCCCCAGACCTGCTGGATCAGACCTATGGCCCCTGCTTGGGAAGGGAGGCAATGGGGTTTTTGTAGTAGGGAAACAAAGCCACTTCAATGTCTGCCACAGAAGGAGTTTTACATTTTATTTTATTTTCTTGAGTTTATTTATTATTTGAAAGAGAGAAAGCCTGAGTGGGGGAAGGGCAGAGAGAAAGGGGTCGGGGAGACAGAGGATCCCAAGCAGGCTTCTCACTGTCAGCTTGGAGGCCGATGCAGGGCTTGAACTCACGAACCCTGAGATCATGACCTGAGCCAAGTTGGACGCTTAACTGACGGAGCCACCCAGGTGCCCCAGAAGGATTTTTTAAAAGGCATTATTTTTGTAACGACCATTGTAAATTTACAGACGAATCGAGGAGACAGTACAGAGAGTTTCCACATACCCAGTTTCCCCTATTATTAACATCTTAGATGTTAATGTATGGTACATTTGTTACAATTAACGCACCAACATTGATAAATTGTTGCTAGCTAAAGTCCGTACTTTATGCAGATTTCCCTCGTTTTTACTTCTTTTTCCATCCCAGGGTCCTTTTTCCATCCCAGGGTCCATCTGGCATACCACAGTACATTTCACTGTCATGTCTCCTTAAGCTCCTCTTTGCCATGACAGGTTCTCAGTATGTCCCGGTTATGAGGACCTTGATAGTTTCGAGGAGTACTGCTCGGGTGTTTCGTAAGATGCCTTTCCATTGGAGTTTGCTGCCATGCACAGAAGGAATTTAGTATATGTGCTGCCGAAGCGAGCACTGCACAGAAGGAATTTAATGCAAGGGATTGCTCACACAGGTGGTGAAGGATCTGAGACAAACAGGGGAAGGTGAAGTTACCCAAAGACGAATTTCAGCAGAAAGCCGTTGACATTTCTAAGCTGGGATGTTAACAGAATGTGGCAGTGTTAACGAAGCCAGGGGTTGGGGTCACCTGACAGAAGCCTCAGCCAATTGCCACTGCTGCTACAGATCTCATTGGAGGCCAGAAGGAAGCAAAGAAATCCTCTACCCTCTTTCCTCCCATCCTCCACTCTTTCTTCCGTACCTCTCATTGACCAGACCTAGCTATGACCCAACTGAACAGGGCTCTATGAACTCAGCCTGCAAATCTACTGGCGATACAGGGAGGAGGGCACCATTGAGAATGGCTCGAAAGACAAAGTGGCCCATGACTGAGACAGTGGCATTTGAACACACGGCACCTGTGATGTAGTTTTACTACAGGCACACCGCCCTTCTGCCATTGTTTGCCTGTCCACGGACTCCATAGGATGAGGACGGGTTTGAGGGGCCATTGCTTATTTTTGGTCTACGTGTCTGCCCACACAGAGCCTAGAACAGTACCTTGATCATATTAGGCTCTCAACGTTTGAGGTATACACAACTGAATGAATGAATGAATGAATGAATGACAGTTTCTTTTGACCAACACCTCTTGCGGCGCGCTCTAGCTTTGAGGAATGGCTTACGATCAGCACTGCTTTTCGGCGTCTCGTTACCTCGTATTGGTGCTAAGATTACTCTGAGCCTAGCATTTGCAACGTTCGAAGGCCCCGTGGCTGGTGTGGCCGTAACGTCATTAGACCAGTTTTCGACACCGGGATCAAATTAATCCATCAAGTGAGTGAGTTTTACATTACTCCTTCCAAGTTGTTTCTCAAGAAGGTCCTCCACATCTTCCAGTGATGATGCCACGCCCAGCCTCTTTCTTATGGGCTGCCCAAGGAAAGGAATGAATAATTTTTATGGATAAAGTGTCTCTGTCTTTTCAGCTAAATGTCACCCAGCCCTCACCTGCGGGTATTAAGTGGGTGCGACACATCATCAGAGAAGTTACATTTCCTCGCCGCCGTGGGCTGCCACGAACAGGACTGAGTGTGGCTTTCCCATGGGTGCAGGAGGGCTGAGAAGACACCCACTTGTCACCGGGTCGGGGCAGGGACACCCTCCGTCTCACTACGAGGACACGTGTATCTGAAACACCTGAGGTTCCAGGATTTTTCGAGGACTTTCAGTGCCGGGACTGCACGTAGAAAACCAAGTTCTACTTGAGAGAACCTCGCTCCCCCACGTGCCAAGTGGATCTCGGTCTTCGGTAAGAATCAAAGGGGGACAGGCAACAGGAGCGTTTCTCAGCCCCCTAAATCTTCAGTGTTGCGTCTGCCAGGCTGGCCTGGACAGCCCCAGGACAGAAATCCTACCAGCCAGCTTCCTCTTTGAGCAGAGACTAAAATATTTTCAACTGTCCCCTTGTCTCTGTTCTGGTTAATTGCTCTCCTAGCGCAGGTAAGAAATGAGGGCTACGGAAACTACCCACCTTTTTGTTTTGGACGCCTCATTTTCCACAGTGCTTAATGGAGAACTCTTTGGGAGGGCAGGTGGCCCCTTTGAGAAAGAAATGTTGGGGACTGACTCTGAGACCCTGGTGCCTCTGCACACCAGCTGTGTGATTTTTGGATGAGTCACTTCACCCTTTGGGACTTCCACTCTCTCGTTTGAAAATTGGGGATTATGATGTCCGTCTTATCACAGAGGTGTGGTAAAGATCACACGAGATGTACGCATGAGTACTTTGAAGCTCGACAAGTGCAACATGTGACAACTAGGTTTTGTTTTTTGTTTTTTTTGTTTTTTTTTTTTTTGCGTGGACGTAAGGCAGCGGAAAAGGTGTCTTTGATGTTTAATTAATATTAAAAACCTTCCATTACATTTATTTAGCTATAATCGGGAAGGAGGTGGGCACGAGTAATTTTCAAAGGGACTTTTTCTGCTCCGAAAATAGAACTCAGAAAACACATACTCGATTTTCCTTTTGGTGTCAAACCACAGCGCCATTGTTATTAGAAGTTTTACAGAATTGTGACCTTCAACCTTGGTGACGTCAAAGACCGAAAGCAAGCTCCCGGGTCCGAAGCCTTTCAAACAGGCCCCTCAGACTAAAGCACTTGTATTTTGAATTAAGGGCTAATAGAAGTTTCCCCTTAAATGAGCCCTTGCCAGTTTAAACATTGCCTTCCAGGTGGGCTGCGGTAAGTGAACGTGCTGACAGGTCACCGAAAGCCCTTTTGGGGACGACGAGGAGAATCTGTGATAGGGGTTCAGGTAACACCCGTTCTGCAGTTAAAAGAGAAATCTAGAACTTACATTTCCCTAATTGTTCATAAGCTGACTTGTGTATACACCTAGGACCGCGATTTACTTTCAGTTTACTGAATTTGCGGATTTTCGCATTTGTTTTAATTTGTAATTAAGTTTTCTCTAGGAGGCCCACCATATGCCACCATCAATTCTTTCTCATTGATTTCGCCGGAGATACACGAGTGTGTGTTTTGATGCAATTTTTGAGGTCTTTTGAAAATCAAAAGACTACGTGTTTAGCCATATGGGCCTTTGTTATTTAAAATAGCGTACGATAAAGTAAGAGAAAGCAAAATGCAAAAAGGACCTGTTAGGAAACAAAATAATTGGAAGACTGTTTATTTTATTTTATTTTTTATTTTTATTATTTTTTTTGCTTTTTTAATGTTTATTTATTTTTTCAATATATGAAATTTATTGTCAAATTGGTTTCCATACAACACCCAGTGCTCATCCCAAAAGGTGCCCTCCTCAATACCCATCACCCACCCTCCCCTCCCTCCCACCCCCCATCAACCCTCAGTTTGTTCTCAGTTTTTAA
>NW_026057582.1:13793325-13853599 GCF_023721935.1 Panthera uncia
CCCCCCCATCAGCCCTCAGTTTGTTCTCAGTTTTTAAGAGTCTCTTATGCTTTGGCTCTCTCCCACTCTGACCTCTTTGGAAGACTGTTTAAAAGATGGTTTTAAACACACCAGTTTTCAGTCTTTTTTTTTTTTTTTTTTTTGCGTTAGAGTTTTGAAATCTGTCTTTGTTGATCCCCGCGCTGGGAAGGTGCACAAGTGCACCGGGCAACCCTCCGGAAACCAGTTACTGCCCTGCGCTTCGCACTGGGGCTGCGGCCCCCAAACTCCGCCTTCGGGGAGTTCAGTGGAGCCAAGGTGTTCCTTTTCACATCTCGTGCTACGATGTGACACCAGGCGCCGGTTCACCCGCACGCACGGCGTCCGGTTTTGAAAGGGGCCGACGGGTTTGTCTGTTTTGCGGGGACTCCCGGCGCTCACGAGCGGCCCGCCGTACGTGCCGGCTGCAGACCGGGCCGAGGGCGGGCGGGCGCGCGGCGCGCACTAGGACCCAGCGGGGCTCCGGGCCCCGGGTGGGAGCCGCGCCGCCGACCCCGGGCGGGCGCCGGGGCTGGAGCCGGGGTTCCGGCCGCGATCGGCTGCAGCTCGGCCGGGAGACGGCGCGACCCGGCGGCGGGGCCACCGGCGAGTCCAGCGCCGCCGCAGCCCCCCGATGCGGCCGCGAGAAGCAGCGGGGGGGGCCGGCGATCGAAGGTAACGAAAATGGGGCTCATTTCCTGCCTCCCGAGCCTCTGCTCTGGCTCAGCATTGTCACGAGAAGCCCTCGCTGCTCAGGCTGCTGCATTTTGGGGGCACCCTTTGATTTTTTAAGGTGTCCGCCCCCATTTTGCCACCTGGTTTCCGATTGATTTACAGCACGCAGCCCGGATGGGCAAGATCCAGGGAGAGCAAGTTGAATATTTTCATTAGTTTTGGCTCAGAAGTAAGTTCATTAAAAAAAAAAAAAAAAAAGTTTCTCAGGCATTTGTGAATCGTCGTTTTTAAAAATTAAAAAAAAAAATAGCAGACAAGTGAATAATTTTTTAAAAAATGATCAAATAATGGATGTAATTCTGTTAATCACTTCCCAGGGCTTTACTTTTGTGGGTTCCCCAGGCATTACTTTTATTTTCAGGGAGCTAACGTGTTCAATGTGGAGTTTGGCTCGGGCAGAGTTTACAGCATTGCTGTCGTAACTGTTTTGCTATCAATTATGAGCAGCGTCAGCTCTGTGGGCAGTTTAAACCTCTTTTCACACACTGTAACTGGTTATCCTAATATGACATGGACAGATGAGAGTCCCCTTCGAGGACCGCGAGAAGGTTTCTCTTTTTGGAGAAACGTTGTTTTTGGGGAGAAAACCACGATTACTGGCCGGGAGGCTGGAAGAGACTGTTTTTCATGCTTTGTTTATACTCCTGGGATGACATTTGGGGAAGGGAAATGCAGTCTTTCTCGGCAGCCTTTAATTGTGGGCTTATTAATTTATTTAATTTATTAGTTTCGGTCGGCTGGGCTCGGGGAGCCCTCTGTCACAGGATGTGCTTAAGGTGACACGTTTTGCTAGCATTTGGGACACATGATTGCAAATGTAAAATGTGCCTCCTGTGGGCTGGTCTGCTGGGGAGCCCCGGTGTGGAGCCGGTCGTAGGCAGGGTGCGCCTGGCTCATTGAGGAAAAAGGGAATCATTTTCCTTAGCTAAGGAAGACATCCTGTTCTACTCCTTTTGTTCCCTGTTTTTCATTGATCGCCAGCTCTGCCTTAGGAGAGGGGAGTGCAGCTCTGAGTGCCGAGCGGAAGACCACACAAATGACTCTAAACCACTTCAACTCTCACACTGATTGGCCAGCTAGATGGAGACTTAGGAAAACAGCCACCCCAAACCTTCTTGTTGAAATCTTGCCGTAATTTCAGATGAGGCTTCTCCGTGCACAGATTCCCGCAAGATTGCCTTTTTAATTTCGCGTGCAGTTTGCTTGCGATCACCTTTATGTGTAATTTTTCGTTGTTGTTCCTATTCCAGATAAAGTAGGCCATTTTGGTGACAAATTTCTTTGCAGACGTCAGCTGCTAGCTTACATGTATAGACATATCGCTTTACAATACATTCTCCATGATTTCTCCTCGGGAGCCGGAGAAGGCAAAGTTGTTCAACTTACAAGAATTTTTCCTGGGCGTGTTTTTGACCCGGATATTTAAATTTCACCCTCTGCAGATGGATGCTTAACTGTAATTTACTCTGATCGCTTAAGTGTCCTGGGCATTAACACGTATCATGCACTAAATTTAAGTCTGCAACCGTGAAAGAAAAAGGCAGTGAAGAGAGAATAAGCAAAATCAGCTGGCACACTGTTAGAAGAAATTGTGGCACCTGGGTCGAGGAGAATGCATTTCCCATCCCAGAAAAGGGGCATTCCTCAACTTAATAGAATAGGAATTAGTAAATATTGTGGAATTGTGTATCTATGGGACAAAAAAATACATCAGGCCCACGGACGTCTTCCTTTGAGCCTTTAAGCACTTCAATTAAGAGAAACACTGTCTCAGAAGTTGTTCAACGTATAAACACTTTTCTGATTGGCTTAAAAATTTAGACACAGGAAGTGGATGGTATCTAATAACCCATGAGTGGAGACATGGTTGTCATGGAAACTGAGACTAGTACCCCCCCCAACACTCACATACCCTACCATAACCACCACTTAAAAAAAAAACAAAACAAAAAAAACTTGCATGTCTCACAGATGCCTGGAGAACGTGTTGGCTTCTGTAAGCTTTCCCACAGCATCTGCTGAAACCTGAGACCATGCCTGTCAAATCAAGGTCATTTTACAACAACAACCAAAAATGCAGTCTCCTGGATTTCATAACTGTATTTTTCTTAAAAATATGGGAGGAAAAAAACCCCTTAAAGCAAGGATGAGCACACGTGCTTACCTAGCAGTTTGCCACCTCTGAGTTGTGCAAGGCAAGGCTAAAAAGAATGTATTTGAGCGCTTAATTGTGGAATCAAACTGATTTGCGGGTCTACTGTTAGAACGAAGCTCTTTTTAGAGCTGTAAAGCCTCGAACGTTACCTGTGGATACAGAGGCACTTGGGGAAGGTATAATGAAGAGGGTCTGTTTGCAAGAGGGTTCAACGTCGTACTGTAGCAATTAAATTCAAAGAACTGGCACTTTGGAACCCTGCTCGAAGGCTGCCTGAGCAGGGATAAATAAAGACTGTGTCTGGTGCTTTGGGAAGTACAGGGGAGGGTGTTCTCAATAGCTGAGCTGGGAGAGGAAAACTCCTGAATAGAAATAAACTCTTTCAAAACTGCAATTAGCATTTGATGAACTCCCGAAAAGTTTCCTCTTCTTTTGTAGATGAGCAGACTGTTGTAGTTTGTAGGGTCATTGAGAGGTTCTCAAAATCAGAGTTGCGAATATTGTCATTGCCTTGCTCCTGGTTTCAGCGACGAGGGTCGAGAAGGGAGCAAAGTTTGCCCCCCCACCCCTTTTCACTTTGCGGAGTGAAAAATAACCAAGGAGGCCCTCTCCTCAATTTTGACTCTGGCGATCAACGTGGAAACTTGTAAATATAATACCAGTGCGTTTCTGACATTTCTCTCATCTTGTCAGTGGTAGTCTTTAAATTCTAAATTCTCGATATGCGTTTAGTAATATCTTCAATCATGATTTATAGCATTGTCTTCTTTTAATTGAAAATGGTCAGTTTTGGATCTTATTTAATGAACACTTTGATCTTTTTAAAGAGCAGCAAATTTTCCTTGTTTTTATCACCTAATTGCATGGGGGGAGAGAGGCGGTGGACAAAATCCCGGTTGTATTTTAATGTTTATACGATATCCTGAGTCTCTGACATAGGATATATAGACTTTAGAAGCGAAGAGCAATGTAGCAATCACCTGTTGGAGTGAATCAGCGTATATTTCATGATCCCATGTTGTCAAACACTTCACTGGTTGGGATTTGGTGAAAAGGGTTGCATTTAATGGCACAACGCTTCTCCTTTAGCAAAGGATTTCCTGCAGGGAGCTTTCTTATCTGTAAGTATGGTCCTTGGCAGGAAGCAAGTCCGTTGGTTGTTTTTACAAACTGAAGGAAATGAATGGGAATTGTTGGTCTCCTAGAATCTGCCTGCCTTCTCCATTGTCTGTCAAATAGTTGGCTCAGAATTTCTAAAGAGACTGCAAATCTTTGGCATTTCTGTTGATTTATTTTTGACGTTGGTAGTGGAAAATTGGTCATTATACTGCTGTGTACAACTTATTTTACCAATACAAATGAACAAGATGTTCAATAATATCCTAATTCATTTTCAGTTCTCAGATATACACATACTCACTGAAGCTGGCCTTTTTTGATAGCTATGCCAAATTTCTAATAATTAGTCCAGAATACCAACCAAATGTCAGTTTCACGGAGAGCTAAAGGGAGAGTGGCGGCTTCATTCTTTTCTTTGCTTATAAGAAGAAAATTCATAAAGACTGCATGTCAGGTATATGCCTGCTTTGCTGATGGCAGAAGATTGGTGTAGGGGGAGGGTCCAAAATTGGGAAGGGGGTGCTAAAGCCATTGTACAGTCCATGTGAGAAAAACAAATCTTAACCTCGAAGAGATTTCTTGTGTAAAACTCTAGATTACGTTTGGGATATTGTAAATAAGTATATTTGATTGTTTTAATTTACGCATGTTTCAAATTCTGGAAGAGGAAACAAGGGTCTTTAAAGGGAAATAAGTAAGTACATAAACCTGCATTTGAAGGAAACAGCCCTAGGGAGGGCTGGTAAGAGCATCTGAGGGAGAAAGTGATTTGTTGCAATGGTTTTCACACATTTTTTGAAGACATCATTTTTTGTTTTATAATGGAATCTTACGCAAGACCCTAATACAAGAGCCTAACAGAAACAGAGCTGCTTGGGAGTCGGGGGTGGGGGGTGGGGTGGGGAGGGGGGCAGGAATCAGGAGCCAGGAGCCCAGAGCTCCGATGTCTTCCCCTGGGTTGTGCCTGGGGCTCACCCTAGAAACCTAGTACCTCTGTGAAACAGTTTGAAAATCATTGCTTTTAACATGTCCAAAATCTTCTCTAAGGAAGGCCCAAGGGAATGGCTTGCCTAGCCCTGGAACTTCTTAGCTGAAGAGAGAACTTTTGCCTTGACAGTTTAAGAGGCGCTTGTGCTCAGAGTGAGTAGGAGAAAGGTATGTCATACAAGCATGTATATAGCAAAAGATTCGGCGGGCCACAAATACGGAAAAAGCCCTGGACCAGTCTATTAATAAGGAAAGGAGAAAGGATGTTTTTTAGGGGTTAATTACAAACCAGGGCCTCCCTTGCCTTGTAAGTTATGGGAACGTTGCACAGAGGCGTTTGATAACACGTGGTTATGACTGTACTGGAATGCATGGATTTATTCTGTTCCCACCTGAGGATCTGTTATATCGCTGTTATTCTATTTGTCAGTGAAAATTATTTCATATTAAGTGTCACTCATGAAATGAAAGTGTGCCAAGCTATATAATCTGCTTGGCAGGCTCAGTAGTGTTTGGAGTGTTGAGTAAAACGATAACGCACAGATGATATTTGAATCTCATCAAATAGATTCACATTATCTCTGCGACCGTGCGATTTACTGAAACGGCAGTGTTACCCGGGGGTGGGCTCGGTTTTCCTCTCATACATCCCAGAGCTACGAGTATTAAGGTTTCTAGGGGTGGTGGGCAGAGAAATAAGTCCCCTTCAGTTCCACTCGTGTTCTTCAAGACCCCTCGATTCGCGCACGCACAGTTTCGGAAATGAGGCGAACTCCGTGGACATTTCAGGCAAACTGTAGTGCGTCGTGGGGCCACGGCCATCCTCCCTGCATCTTGTCCTGGAGACCGCACAGTGGGGGAGTCTGTAGAAGTAGGATGGACCCCTCTCTGTGTTCTTCTTGTGACTTCCACGGTGGAGTTGGAAATGGTGTTTAGAATAATCAATGTTCTTCTGGGAAGTCACAGGTCTTCCAACAATTTGTGCTGGAACTTCTTTTTTCTTTCTCTTCCTTTCTTTCTTTCTTTCTTTCTTTCTTTCTTTCTTTCTTTCTTTCTTTCTTTCCCTATTTTTTTTTAAATAGGCACCACACCCACCGTGAGGCTTGAACTCATGACCCTGAGATCAAGTGTCACATGCTCTCCCCACTGAGCCAGCCAGGTTCCCTGGGAACCTTTTTTTTTTTTTAAGAAAACATTTCCTCCACAAAGATGAAACTAATATGAGCACAAAATAGTTGGCTGTGGTAGTGGATGGAGAGAAAAATGATTGTGGTTAACTTTTATTTGTTGAATTATGTGGAAGAAAGCTTTCCATGTTTAGGCTGTTCAAAGCTATCTTCCTCCTCTTCCCCCTGCATTTCAAAGAATGAGTGTGTATGCAGAAAACCGATGGAACTGTCCCAAGGCATATTCATGAAAATAAACCGGTGATTCCTCTTGAGTGAGCACTTAAACTCCATGTTCTTGGGGACTTCCCTTTTTGATCTCAAGGACGCATCCCAGTTGCCGGACCTGGGGACCTGGCGGAAGGTGCTGAGGGGGGACTTCAAATGTTATGTGGGGTGCTGCCGGCAGGGTACCTTTGGGGATGTCACTTCCTTAAGATTCGGATAAGCAAGTCTTCAAGTCTTCCTTGAAGAGGGGGTTTTTGTATGTTATACGAGGTTAGATTTTAGATAATCTCAGATATCTTTTGTACATTTTGACATTTTCTGATTCGGCAAACTTAACATTGTTGCAGCCTTTAAAACAATTACCATTTAATGACTAGTTAATACAAATCTCTAAATTAAGGTAGTCATATCGTCTCGTGGGGCTAGACTTAGCACTTCTTTAAACATTTTTTTAATATTTACTTATTTTTGAGACACATACACACACACACACACACACACACACACACACACACACACAGAGTGTGTGAGCTGGGGCTGGGCAGAGAGAGAGAGAGGGAGACACAGAAGCAGAAGCAGGCTCCAGGCTCTGAGCTGTCAGCACAGAGGCCGATGCGGGGCTCAAACTCACGGACTGTGAGATCATGACCTGAGCCCCAGTTGGACTCTCAACCCACCGAGCCACCCAGGTGCCCCTAGATTTGGCATTTATAATGGTCTCTTGAAAAAGAAATAAGTTTCTCTGGGTAAGTTAGGCAATGTTGGGAAACAGAAAAATTGTATCACACTAGTAAGAGGCTTTCGTTTAAAAGGTACCTCCCCAGGGCGCCTGGGTGGCTCAGTCGGTTGAGCGTCCGACTTCGGCCTAGGTCACGATCTTGCGGTTTTTGAGTTCGAGCCCCGCGTCAGGCCCTATGCTTGGAGCCTGGAGCCTGCTTCTGATTCTGTGTCTCCCTGTTTCTCTGCTCCTCCCCTGTTCACGCTCTCTCTCTCTCTCTCTCTCTCTCTCTCAAAAATAAACATTAAAAAAAATTTTTTTAAAGGTACCTCCCCTACATGACTTTAATTAATTCCTATTAACCTAGTATTAATATACTGCTGCTATGACTATTACTGCTAAGTAATGACAAATATATATTAATATCCCATTTTACAGATGAGGAAACTGAGGCCCTGTGTTCCTAGGGCCTCATACTCTTTGGTAGCCAACTAGCTCTCCTGACCCCCAAATTCCAGGCATTTCTTCCAGCTACCTCACAACTGTTCCGGCTCTTTCTGTTGTAGGCTGGATGACTGCCCCTTCCATGCTTGAAATGGAATCTCCTCCTGGGAAAACACCGCAGGGCGGGGTAGGGAGTATTTGATGTGATTTTGGCAAGAAATAGGGTTTTGCTTCTTGAGGTTCTGTGTTCCCACATCTGACCTTCAAGGACGAGAGGGACTTTTTCGTTCCCTTGTCAGAGATCACCTTCCTTCATTCGTCTCCCTCTTTTGAGTTTTCCTTCATCTCCCCCTGAGCACATTCACCTACTTGGTCAGTGAAAAGCTCTCACCACCGGGAGAGGGCATTCCTGAATTACCCAAATATTTCACTTAGTCTTTCTGTCGTGGCATCCACAGAAACAGATTTCCCAGCCAACATTCACTTTTGTAATTCAGACGAGCTGTCCAACAGACTGCGAGGTGCAAATACAATGACATTTCCTTTATTTTCGGAGTAAAAACCAGGGGGCTGACGTTGTCAGCTTAGCAGGATGTCTGGTATCTCCTTCCTGGGGCTCCCCTTCCCCTCAGCTATGCAAACCCTGCATGGGCTGATACAGACCAAGTGGAGTGGGGTCAGTTGGACTTCCCCCGTCTAAGCCCGGACCTCTGCTGCTTGCAAAGCTGGCAGAGCAGGCTTCAGCCAGAGAAGGTTCGAAGGGACTTGTTGACGCCCTTGGTTGGCAACGGTCCGATGCTGGGCTGGGGTTGCACTAGGGTGTAAGCCCCGGCAGGGAAGTGGCCAGGGCCCCAGCAGCTCCCACACCACTCTACTCCTTAGCTCTTTCCGCAGGGTCGGGCATGTGGACGTCGTAGAAGAATAATCATTTAAAAAAAAATTTTTTTTTTACATTTATTTATTTTTGAGAAACAGAGTAAGACAAAGCATGAGCGGGGGAGGGGCAGAGAGAGAAGGAGACACAGAATCCGAAGCAGGCTCCAGGCTCTGAGCCGTCAGCCCAGAGCCCGACGCGGGGCTCGAACCCACGAACTGTGAGATCATGACCTGAGCCGAAGTTGGACGCTCAACCGACTGAGCCACCCAGGCGCCCCAAGAACAATCATTTTTAAAATCCTCTGGACTCCAAAACGAAGGAAGATCCTGGGAGAGTGTTTTTCAGTCCAAACAAGTGGGAACAAGAGACAGAGCCTAAGCTCTGAGTCTGAGCTTTCGGGAAGAAATTTTCAACCCGGACATTCATTTCGTTGTTGTTTTCCTCTGTTACCACCATTACCCTGTCTCCCAGGTCAGCACACTTGGACACCTGCTTGTTTTACATCCATGTATCTAATTTATCACCAGAGCTCCTGGCTGCTTTCTTCGAAATCCTCCGGAGATTCATCTCAGGGAGACTGCAGGTAACCTGGAGGGGGCTCTGTCCCTCCCGGTCCCTGTCCTTCCTCTGCACTCCTGAAGACTTCTGTCCCTAAAACACTCCGCAAGTGCCTTGGCCACTTAGAGCCGTGTGTGACCTTGACCTAAGACCCAGTGATATGGAAATCAGACTCAGTAATGTGGAAATCCTGAAAGCATTATTGTGAAAGTTAATCACAGAGTCCCTGAGGAGCACTTGGCAGAGAGCCTGGCACGTAGTTGCAATTTATCGTAACTCTTTTATTGTTGTGTTGCTATTGTTGTTGTGTCCCTCCTGTCCTAAGAAGCTGTGGTGATGTTCTGTTGCTCCCCTTGCCACGTCTGTCTTCCTCTGTCTGTCCAGACCTTCTGTCATCTTGTCCTATCCGTTAGTGCTCGGGGATTGCCTCCGGAGCCGGTCCGGGTTGGTTCATCCCTGAACTTGCTTTCCCCTCCAACTCCTCTGCCTTTGTTTATATTGCTCCTAGTTCCTATGATCCCCTGATCACAACCTTCTTCTTCCTCCCTTCACATGTGGGAAAGGTGCCGATTTCACCCCTCCTGCAACTCCAGTGTACGGAGAAAATGCAACTTATTCATTTTTTTTTTTTTTTTTCTACAGCAAACCATCTTCCCCAGTGCACACCCATGGATTGCTAGGAAGAAGAATAGTAACTTTAGATCCTATCTATTTAAAATCTGACTGGGGCGCCTGGGTGGCTCAGTCGTTTAAGTGTCCGACTTTGGCTCGGGTCATGATCCTGCAGTTCGTGGGTTCGAGCCCCGCGTCGGGCTCTGTGCTGACCGCTCGGAGCCTGGAGCCTGCTTTGGATTCTGTGTCTTCCTCTCTCTCTGCCCCTACCCTACTTGCTCTCTCTCTCTCTCTCTCTCTCTCTCCCTCTCCCTCCCTCTGTCTCTCTCTCTCAAAAATAAACATTAAAAAAAAATTAAACTTCAGTTCGGTCCGGTAATCCAAACAGTCCCTTACGGTAATTCCCAGTCTTTCTAGGAGAACAGTGCCCATTCGCTGGGGTGGTGTCGCCTCCTTTGCCTGTGATGGTTTGTGTGGGAAGGAGTGTCAGGCACATTCTTCCCTTGTATTTCTTACTGAGGACGAGCAGATTCAGCCTCCTTTGGTGGAGTGACCTCTGCTCTCGGGGGCTGGGTCTCTTGCCCACTGGTGCCGCTTGCTTAACACTAGCAGCCGAAGTCTGTGACTGCTATTAGTGGAGTCTTATCCAGTAGTTGTCAAAGACCCACAGTAAGATACAGATACTTTGTCAGGAGGTCCTAGAAAGCACATATGGACATTGTATGCATGGATGGACCATACAGAAGACATCATTATTGGTTTTTTTTTTAACAAAGTTTATTTACTTATTTTGAGAGAGAGAGAGAGAGAGACCACATGAGTGGGGGAGGGGCAGAGAGCGATGGAAAGAGAGGATCCCAAGCAGGCTCTGTGCTGTCAGTGTAGAGCCCAAGGCAGGGCTCAGGCTCGTGAACCGTGAGATCGTGACCTGAGCCGAAACCAAGAGTGGGACGCTTAACCCACTGAGCCACCTGGGCTCCCCCAAAAGATATTACTATTCTTGCTACACTCCAAGCACTCTGATCTCTTCCATTCTATTGAATTGAATTGAACTGAACAAACCTCACTGTGACGCTCTCTGCTGACTTAGTCCCACTTCGGCTCCTAATTAGCAGCAAACTCTGAGTTTTAGCCACACTGTCCCTCAGCCGACTGGCCTGGTGGTCTTTGCAAGGGATCCGCTCCTCTGGATACAGCTGACTGCAGCCAAGTGCCTGGCTCTGGGCTCAATCTCCTCCTCTCCCCCCTCCTCCTCCCCGCCTCTAGCCCCTCACCTCACAGCTCCCTCTGCTTGGGCACGCCGTCACGCTGGGCTGATGAAGCTGTGTGCCACGAGCTGTGTGCCATGTGTTCTGGGAGATGTGGGGCCACCTCTTCTCGGGGCTCCAAAATGGTGCAGGAAGACGGCACAGGGACATCCCTCCGCACTCAAAGGACATCTGTCTACACTCAGCATTACCTTCTGTATTCAGGAGGCAGAATCACCCAGGAGTAGTAGGTCAGGGCGAACAGGAACCACTCCACTGTCCTCTTTTCTCTCCTGTTTCTTTCCCGTAATTATCTGGACTCAGAAAGGGGTGGCCTTTCTTCATCAGTTTTCCCTCTACCGCCTCATCCTTCCACCATCCAAGGCAGGGAGCTTAGCGATTTCCCACTCCCTAATGGGTCACAAAGCATCTTCCACTGTCTTCAGTTAGATTCTTTGAGCTGGTTCCTCCAGATTCCTAGTAAATGGCGGAAAATCCTGTCCCGGGACAAAGCCGGACTCTGGAGGCTGTGGAATTTCTGCCTCTGGCGGAGTCTACTAGTTTCCCATCTGTGTCCATTCTGTGCAAGTTTCAGCTGGGGTCAGCTAATGACCACATTTCCAAGACTCCCTTGCAGCTAAGAATGGCAAAACTCTAGCTTCTGGGATGTGAGTAGATGCGTGGGGTTTCTGTCTGGTTTGTGTCCTTGTTTTTCTTTATAGTTTTATCACATATATATTTTTTAATCCCCAAACTATGTGTTTACCTTTGCAATGCTTTCATATAAATGGAAACATAGATATGTGTATGTGCGTGTATGTACTGTGTCATAGTTTAAAATATGTTTCTTACTATGAACAGGAACAAAAAAATGGAAAGCCTTTGCATTATGGTAACTGGCTAGGTATGGAATTTTTGGTCTCATAGGGTATAAGCATCTTAATGCAAATTGGTTTCAAGAGTGCCTGTGCTCGTTTATACTCCCACCAGGAGTGAATATGATTTTCTATTGTTTCGTGTTCTCATGGTATTTAATATTTAAAAGTTTTGCCAATGTAATACGTGTGGAAATAGCTCATTATTATTTAAATTGTTTTGGTTATTTTTTTTTAATGTTTATTTATTTTTGAGACAGAGAGAGACAGAGCATGAATGGGGGAGGGTCAGAGAGAGAGGGAGACACAGAATCCGAAACAGGCTCCAGGCTCTGAGCTGTCAGCACAGAGCCCGACACGGGGCTCGAACTCACAGACTGTGAGATCGTGACCTGAGCCGAAGTCGGACGCTCAACCGACTGAGTCACCCAGGCGCCCCTAAATTGTTTTGGTTATTAATAAGTGTGAGTAACTCATCATAAGTTTGTTGGTCACAAATATTTCTTCGTTTGTGAAGTTCCTATTGCCCTTTATCTAGTGTTTTCCAAAAAATGTTTAGTTTCTTAGATCTGTGTAGTACCTCTTTCTGTTTTCCACCTGTATCTTTATTCTTTCTACTCTTTAGTGTTTATTATTTTTTTTAACTTTCTAAGTTGGCAGCTTTTAAAGTTTTCTTTTCTATTCTTTTTAAAGATTAAAAAAATATTTTTTAATGTTTATTTATTTTTGAGAGGCAGAGAGAGACAGAGCACAAGCCGGGGAGGGGCAGAGAGAGAGGGAGACACAGAATCCGAAGCAGGCTCCAGGCTCTGAGCTGTCAGCGCACAGCCTGATGCGGGGCTTGAACCCAGGAACTGTGAGATCATGACCTGAGCTGAAGTCAGATGCTCAACCAACTGAGCCATCCAGGTGCCCCTAAAGATTTTATTTTGAAGTAATCTCTACACCCAATGTGGGGCTCGAACTCATGACCCCAAGCTCAAGAGTCGGGCACTCTTCCAACTAAGCCAGCCAGGACCCTCTGAAGTTTTCTTTCTTTGTTTCTTTCTTTCTTTCTTTCTTTGTTTCTTTTCTTTCTTTGTTTCTTTTCTTTCTTTCTTTCTTTCTTTCTTTCTTTCTTTCTTTCTTTCTTAAATGTTTCTTTCTTTGTTAAATGATTATTTATTTTGAGAGAGAGAGTTAGAGGGGCAGAGAGCAAGGGAAAGAGAGAATCCCAAGCAAGCTCCATGCTTTCAGCATGAAGCCCAACGTGGGGGTCAGTCTCATGAATTGTGAGATCCTGACCTGAACCGAAATCAAGAGTCTGACGCTAGTGGCATCTGGGTGACTCAGTCGGTTAAGCGTCGTCTGACTCTTGATTTCGGCTCCATCATGATCTCACGGTTTCGTGGGTTTGAGCCCCACGTTGGGCTTTGCGCACTGACCATGTGCCTGGAGGCTGCTTGGGATTCTCCTCCTCTCTCTCTGCCCCTCCCCAGACTCTGTGTCTCTCAAAATAAATAAATTAACTTAAAAAAAAAAAGTTGAATGCTCAACCAACTGAGTCACCCAGGCGCCCCAGAAGTTTCCTTTTCTAATACAAAAATACAAGCTATAAGTGACCTTCTAAACACTGAGTCAGTGCTATCTCCAGAGTTTTAGTATGTAGAATTTTCACTCTTGTTCAGTTCTAAATAACTTCTAAATTGATTATGATTTTTTCTTTGTTCTCCGCATTATTTATAAGTGTTTGGTTTCAATTTTCAAACTTAAGGTGTCTTTCGAGTTATCTTTTCATTATTGATTTCTAACAATTGCATTTTTTGGGGCATAGAATACAGTCTGATGATGCCAATTATGGAGCGTAAGTCAAACGTGTTAATCGAGTTTTAAAATCTTTACTATTTTTATTGATACTTTGCTGATCTGTTTTTAATTGAGAGAAGTGTATTAAAATTTCTCACTAAGGGAGTATATTATAATTTTTCTCGATATATTTTGACGTTACCTTATTTGGTGATACATTTAGAATTTCTGTGTCATCTTGGAGAATTGAATCTTTTTTTATTATGAAGGAATGCACTTTAACACTTACGGTGCTTTTTGTCTTAAAGCATATTTTGTCTGATGTTCATGCAACAGCTCTAGACAACCATGAGACATGATTAGCTTCCTCTTTATTAGTTTTTGCTTCCTGTTTTTCCATGCTTTGTTTTTTTCAAACTCTTTATATCCTAGTATTTTGGATGTATCTTTTACATATGACATATAGGTGGCTCTTGTTTTCAGGCAGTCTGTTAAATATCTTTTAACTGAAATTTGTAATCTGTTTATGTTTATTGTAATTACATATGTATTTATTCCTTCATGTTATTTTATCCTTTCCGTTTGTCCTGCCTCTTCCAAGTTTCTCTTTCTTTCATTTCTTGCCTTCTTTTGAATTGATGACCTTTCTTTTCTTATCTTATATATTCTTCCATAGTAGTTTAGAAGTTTTATATTCCTTTATTATTCTTTTCGTGGCTCTCTGGAAGTTTTAGCATGTATACTTATCAACGTCTAAAAGTAACTCATATCTTTTCTCTCCTCCCAAATAATGCAAGGATCTTGGACCACTTAACTCCAGTCAATGACCCCTATTTCCCCAAATTAGGTCCCATTTTTGTTCAGTGTTTTAGTTGTATCTTCTGTTTTGTTAACCATACATTTTGGACATTACCATTATCATTTTAAAATAGAACTTTTTGTTCAGATTTACCCACATATTTACTCCTCCTTGCTTAGAATTCCTTCCTTTACCCCAGCCCTACTCCGCTGGATCACTTCTCTTCTTAGATTTCATCCACTGGGAATCAGTTGAGGGAAAACTATTTCACTAGCATTTGTTGGAAAATTCTGGGTTTTTTTCTATAGTTTTGTGTGGTATAAAATATATTTTTGCTAGATATACAATTCTAGTTATTTTTCTGTCAAGACATTAAAGATGGTCCATTATTTTCTGTTTTCCTCTGCTGAGAAGTCAATTCTAATTCTAATGGCCACTTGTCATTGAAGGTATTCTTTATTCAGTAGTACTTTACGGCTGCTTTGAAGATACTCTTTTGTCTTGGGTATTCTGCAGTTTTATTATAAAGTATCTAGATGTGCATTTCTTTCTTTTGTATTTATTTTGCATGGGATATTTTGGGGTTTTGTGAATTTGTGGATTGAATTTTTTCATCAGTTCTGAAAGATCCTCAGAATATCGTCTCTGCTCTGTATTCTATACTTCTGGATTTCAGATTAGGTTTATCTTAGACTTTTGTTCCTTGTCTTCTCTGTTTTGACCTCTTTTTCATGTTTTCTGTCTCTGTATATAATATCTTTTCCTAAGTTTATTTGTTTTGAGAGCGAGAAAGAGAGAGTGTGAGCGAGTGAGGGGGGGGGAGCACAGAAAGAGGGAGAGAGAGAATCCCAAGTAGGGTCCGTGCTCAGTGCAGAGCCTGATAAGGGGCTCAGCCTCACAACTGTGAGATCACGACCTGAGCCAAAATCAAGAGTTAGATGCTTAACCGACTGAGCCAGCCAGGTGCCCCCTCTCTTTATGATATCTTTTCATGCTACAGTCTAGACGTTTTCAGTCTTGGTCAGTGTCCTCTATCCAGTCTGTCTGACCTTACGTGCACCTTATATACTTGTTCCTTTTATGATTTCGACATTTATTGTATATTGTGTGTCTGACAATTTTAAAATTTGGAGTCTCTGGCTCCCATTCTACCGTCTCTTGTTTCTGTTAGCTATTGTCCATGATGCTATTTCCTTACGCATGCGTGTTTGCGAGTTTTGTCTTATTTGACTGTGACCTGTTTTGTTTGTTTGTTTGTTTCGAGACTTCATCAGGGGGAATTCTTCAGGTTTGTATTGAGGTGAATTCTCTAGATTCTGCATTTGTTTCTGCCAGGTGCCTGGGATCATAAACGACCTGGGAAAGCAAGGACTTAAATTTTCTCCACTTGAGGTTTGGGGGTTCAATCACATAATCAATTCCTACTCAAAACCCATGCGAGGGCTGTCTTGTGATTACACATTTTCAGTAAAGACTATCTCTCCTCTACTCGACACTAATTTTGGAGGCAGGCAATTCTGGTAGCCTTTTGGAGTCCTATCTTCATTTAGCAGAGCACCTCCTAGTATCCTTTCCTTGTACCTTGGTGGGTCCTGGCTTTGTCAGCGCTGCCCGGTTTGTTTGCCGTCCCCTGTGCCCTGCTGTATCGTAAAAACCGAAGCTCAGTTTCTCCAGGTCGTTACATGCCTTCAAGGTGGAAGCTGATGTATGTGTAATGCTCTGAGTACGTCTCATTTTCTTGTTGGTTCATAGGTACATGTCCAACTATTTGGGGGAAGTATTTTGTCCAGCGTTTTTCCGAGGATTGGATGGATATCTTTTTTTTTGCCATAGTGCCAGAAAAGGAATTCCCATTCTTCTTTCTCTTTGTGTTCCTTCTTTAGTAGTCCCTGAACGTATGAATGCCTGTGGGCAGTGAGAGTGAAGATCATGTGTGCATAAAGCCGTAGAGAAAAAGCACAATCAGAATTTTCAAAACATTACCCCTTCTACACATATTTTAAGCCCTAGCTGGTATTAATTGAGGTAATACTAGCTGCTTCAATAAACCCAACAGTGCAGTGAATCGAAATAATAGAAGTTTATTCCTTACATATCCAAAGTGGGTGCCCTGACTAGAGAATGGCTCTCATTCAGGTGGTGATTTGGGGAACCGGGTACTTTTCATTCTGTGGCTCTGCCATTTTCTAAAAAAATGTGTGTGTGTGTGTGTGTGTGTGTTTTATGTTTATTCATCTCAGAGAGAGAGAGAGAGAGCGAGAGCAGGGGAGGGGCAGAGAGAGAAGGAGACACAGAATCCAAAGCAGGCTCCAGGCTCTGAGCTGTCGGCACAGAGGCCGATGTGGGGCTCGAACCCACGAGCTGTGAGATCATGACCTGAGCCGAAGTTGGATGCTTAACCGACTGAGCCACCGAGGCTCCCTGGCTCTGCCATTTTCAACCAATGGCTCCCAAGGTCATTGCACTTGTTTGGATCCCACTGGCAAAAAAAGGAAAGAACGTAGACACTCAGGAGTGACAGGTTTTTACTAACCATCCTAGATGGGGCACATTCCACTTCCTTTCCCGGTTATTAGCTAATACTTGGTAAAATTGTCACATCTGCCTGTAAGGAGGGCTGCTGGGAAAGGTAGTCTGGATGTATGCCTAGGAGAAGAACAGGTGTAATAAACAGCCAGTCTGTCTCTGCTATGCATTTCCTTTCTGAAACTTTGGCCCCACCTGTTTCTCACTTCTCTGAGCTCCTTTTTCACTTAGAATCGGTGCCACCAAGTTTAGAATTTAATTATTCTGAATCATTTCGTGTTCGTACAGCTTAAACCCCCAACTATATAATAACTTCCTTGAGGTGTGAATTTTGTGCCGAATGTTTGAAAATGCCCCCGATCACTCAGTTTTGGACACACGGTATGCTTTACGGAAATCAAACCTCTGAATGAAAGGAGAATGTTCTTGCTCTAAGGAGATGACTGCGAACATATTTAGGGGTGCAGTGTTGTGATCTTCAATTTATTTATGACGTTGTTCCTTCACGTTTTCTCCTTAGATTTGAAATTTATCAAAGTAATAATTTGGAGGAAAAAAACCCCCAATCCCCTGAAGTTTGGAGAGGACATTACACACAATAGTGGCATGTCCATGGGGGGATCATTTTCTTTCTTTCTTTTTTGAGAGGGAGAGAGAAAGAGAGAAAGAGCATGAGCACGAGCTGGGGAGGGACTGAGGGAGAGGGAGACAGAAAATCCCAAGCAGGCTTCATGCCCAGTGTGGAGCCCCACGCAGGATTCATGACCTGAGCCAAAATCAAGAGTTGGATGCTTAACCAAGTGAAGCCGCTCAGGCACCCCTCCATGGGGAGATCATTTTAATCTATCTCCGAATGTATTCTGAAATGTCTTGACATCAGCCCTCTTGGTGCCCTCTGGGTTGTTATGAAAATTCATTCAGTCATTCTGGAAATACTTGTGCAAGGGTGCTAGATCCTGTGGAGCAGCTGGGGAGAGGTAAGACCCTGCCTCAGGGCCAGTCAGGTGACAGGGTGCAAACACACTGCTCTGAGTGGAGAAAGACCTTTACCGTTGACTTTGTTATTGATAGGGCGGTGGTGAGGTTCTAGTTTATTTGTAGGATGGGAAGGGTAAAGGCTTCGTGCAACCCCAAGTCCTTTAGGAGAGACTTTTCGTTTCTTTTCCCTTTGCTCTTCCACCTTGCTTCAGGAGGCCAGCCTTTCTCTAGGCAAGTAGTTAGCAAACCAACAAGCAGAGGAGTGTGGCTTTTGAATATTCTCCAGGGCCACAGATAATCTCAGCTGAACTGGACCCTGGGTTATTGGCCTCAGTATCACTCTCTGCTGGAGTTGAACGCATTACTTTGTTGCTAGGCTCAATGTTTTCAGTTCTCTATTTTTATTTTCTGTTGCTATTGGTCTTATAGTAAATGAGAATGACATATGGACTTGAGTTAAACTGTTGGAATCATCATTTGTTTTCTTTTCATTGCACAGTTTTCTCTCTCTACTGCACTGTACTGTGGATGGGAAAATACACTGACGTCTTAGTAACTCCGACTAATCTATTATCCACCTGCTCAGATACAAGCACAATGCATGTGGCAAATTACTTTATATGCCAATAAAGCCTCTGTTTTGGAAAAATGTTGGGCT
Organism: Panthera uncia; assembly: GCF_023721935.1. Lineage (NCBI taxonomy): Eukaryota > Metazoa > Chordata > Mammalia > Carnivora > Felidae > Panthera > Panthera uncia. Next base: position 13,811,811 of record NW_026057582.1, read on the forward strand.
GTTATATTCAAAACATGGTTTTGAATCAAGCCGTCTGAAATATTCTGGTATCCTGAATAGCATCATCAAAATTCCAGGAAGGGTCAAGCTGCAAAATACAAGATGTGGTGAGTCTATAATTAGGTATTGACCGTGTTTTATCTGCCTGAGCACCTCCTCGGGCTTAGCTCTGGCGTTGGGCAGAGAATAGCTTTCGAGCCCAAAGGAGTTCACGTTAGAAGATGACCCAGCTGGTAAATGTGGCTCCCTCAGTAGCCAAGACAGAGCAAGCCCTTTACTTATCGTGTTGTTTCATTCATGCGGCAGTGCGTAGAATTTCTGGCAGGTGAGAGCAGAGCACAGCATTTCCAATAAAATCAATGCAATGAAGATGGGTGGGTGCATAGTGGTCTTCTTGGAAATCATGTCCATTTTCTTCTCAATTCTAAAGTTTTTCTAATATCTTTTTTAGAAATTTTTTTTCTCTTGTTTGGAAAAATTTCCAAAACTACTCTTTTGGAGGTACCAAGTCTTAGCCAAAGACGTTAACGAGATAGCCCGCCCAGAACCTAGCAGACGGGGTAGAATAGCTAACTCTCTCTGTGGATGCAACGGGCTACTGAGTGGTCTCTTTCTGCATTGAGCTAGTGCTCATTTTTATCCTTAATGCCAAATATTCAGTGCTACAAGGGGAAGAGACAAGACTTCCATATTTTTGAGGTGGCTGATGGATTTTTAAATTAATTTATATTTTTTAAGTAAAGTACTTCATGCAATATTATTGGGGTGATGATATATCCTGATTTGTTTGTGATAGTTTTGGTTTATGCCATGTTGCCCCAGTATAATCACGAATAGTGTCTCCTTTTATTTTCAAAGCCATCCTGGTTTTTGTGATAAATTATAGTCATTGTACTTACAATACTAGTCAATGTATCTAGCAAAAGTATATCAGATTTGTTCAGACCAGCTTGTCTGCTGAGAAGAGCTGCTTAAAATTAAAAAGAAAAAGAAATCAGTTTGGAAGCACTGGAGAGTCATCAAGGCAATGAGGAATTGTAAAGCCAAGATTTGGGGAAAGGAAAGCCCTAAGAGATGAGCACAGATTTTGGATCCTTTTCTTGAGACAACTGTCACTTCCAAAATTAGTGGCCAAGAGACTAAAAAACTTAGCAGAGCTTTCAACAGACTCATGGAGTTGGGGGCATTATAACTGTATTCAAGTCCTGCCAAGGAGCGGAAGCCCTAGTAAACAACCTAGGCTTTCATTTGGAACTCTGAGTCAAGATGAACCAGAAATAGAAAAACTCACACAGGGACTGATGCCAAAAATCAAATATTTTCAGATTAGTGTCCCTAGCTTAGTTGCTTGCCAGAAGCAAAAGTTAAAATCCTCTCTGGAGGAAGATATATGTTACAGAGCCTCATGTTGTTACTAGAGTTTTTCATGTACTGTATCTGTCACCTGGTGAAAAATAATTAGACGTGAGAAGGCAAGATTTAGACAATCAACAAATAGATAAAGGGGATTAAGAGTACACTTATTTTGATGAGCACTGAGAAAAGTACAGAATTGTTGAATCAGCATATTGTACACCTGAAACTAGTATAACATTGTATGTTAATTATACTTGAATAACAAAGTATATAAATCTATATTTTAAAAGAAAACATAGGAGAGAGTGAAAAGATTTACAGATGTATTCTAGGTGACTGAGGTTCTTTAAGGTAAGAAATAAAGACGATGAAGAAGAAAAAAGATACACCTAAAAGAGATCCAGATAGTGGATTAATCACATATGGTCTCTAAAATAACTGTTATTAAAATATACAAATAATTAAAAGATAAGATGTTAAGATTTGCCAGACAACTAAAAATCATAAATAAGAATCTGGAACTGAAAGATTTGGTTACTGAAGATGACTTATAAGTAGATGAACTTTTCGGGGTGATGGAAGTCCTCTCAGACTGGATTATAGTGATGATGATGGTTGTACAATTGAGCTAATATACTGAAACCATTGAGTGTATATTTATAGTAGGTAAATTATATGGTATATAAATTGCTTCAATAAATGTATGGATGGGTTCAATGGAGTAGATGCCATCAAAGAGAGAATTAGGGAACTGAAATATAGAGAGGAAGAAAATACTCAAAGCATGTAGAGACAAAATAATGGGAAGTAAATATAGAATTTTGAAAGACATGTAAAATATGGTGGAAAGGCTTAATATGCATGGAATCAGGAAAGGGGAGAGAAAATGGAGCAGAAGAAATAATTGGAGAAAAATGGCTGAGAAATTGCTAAAACAAACAAATGACACAAAGCTACAGCATTAAGAAACCCTAGGACAGCAGGCAGCGTCAGTACAAAAAAAGAAAAGCTGAAAAGCAGTCAGGGCTGGAAGAATGGTTAACTCTTGTTTTCAAAGGAGCAACAATATTGACAACCAACTCTTCAGTGAAACAATAGAAGTTGAAAGAAAATGGTGTGAGATCTTTAAATTGCTGAAAGAAAACAATTGTTAACCTGAATTCTATATCTGCCTAAAGAATTCCTCAGAAATGAAGAAAAACTAAAAGTTTCTTTTTTTTTTAATATGCTAAAGGAAATGCTAAAGGGCATCTTTTGGACAGAAGGAAAATTATTTCAAATCAAAGCTCAGAGATGCAAGAAGGAATGAAGAGCAATAGAAATAATAATTGGGTAACTAATTGTAAATATTTACTCTAAAAATAATAATAAGTCCTGTCTTAAATATATGGGGAATAAAATATATGATGAAAGGGGAACTCAAGTCTGAAGAGATTAATGAAGCTAAATTCTATGATCCTTATATTGTGTAGGATGATAAAAAACTAATTTGTATTAGCCATTAATAGGTCAAGGATGCATGTTTTAAACTCTGGATAATCTTCAAAAGAATGATAAAGGAATATAGAAATAATAAGCTAAGAGAAGGAAGTAAGAATAAGAAAACATACTCAGATAATTAAAAATAAGGGAGAAGATGGAGAAAAAGGATTCTATAGTAGATGAAACAAATAAAAAATAGTAGTCTTAAGCCCAAATATATCAGCAATTATATGAACTATAAACGGAGTAAATACTTAAAAGTCAAAGATAATCAGATTGAATTTTTAAAAACCTATACACTGCTTTAAAGGATACAGAGGGCCAAACATAAAAATGTAAGAAGACATACCATGGAAATACTAACCAAAAGAGAGTTTGCATAGCTATATTAGAATCAGATAAAGTAGACCTTTTAATAGGCAAGAAGAACTGTTAGAGATGAAGAGAGATATTTCATAACATAAAAAAAGATTCAACTCACCAGGAAAATATAATATTTCTAAATGTGTATGCACTTATTAAACACACACACACACACACACACACACACACACACACTCCCTCTCAATTGTAAGACCTGCAAGGAGAAATAGAGATGTTGATTAGTTAGAAATTTTAACATCTCTCTCCTAGTAACTGATACACCCAGCAAACAATAAAAATCAGTTAGATGGGGGCACCTGTCTGGCTCAGTTGGTAGAGCACGTGACTCTTGATCTTGGGGGTGTAATTTCTAGCCACACTTTGGGTGTTTAGGATTTTTGAATCTATGAATACGCATTGGCTTAAAAATAAAATGTTAAGAAAAAAATCAGGATATAGACAATTTGAACAAAGTTAATTAACAAGCCAGTCTAGTTATAAAATAGTACACTCAACAAATTTAGAATGTACACTCCTTTCAGTACACATAGAATATTTGCCAACATTGCCCATGTTCAGTTGTGAAGCAACTCAGCAAATTTTAAAGGATTGAAATTATGCAGAGTATATTTTCAGATCACAGTGACATTAAACTAGAATTCAGGGACAAAAAAGATAAGTGAAAAATCCCCATATGTTTAAAACTTAAGCGCTCATGGGTCAAAAAAGAAATAGCAATGAAAATTAGCTAATATTTAGAAATTAATTCCAGTGAAAATATGACAACCCGAACATGAAATGCAGCTAAAGCTATCCTTTGAGGGACATTTATAGCCTCAAATATATACATTAGGAAAAAAGAGAGGCTTAAAAATAAATAACCTAAGTGTTAATTTCAAGAACTTAAAAAAGGACAATTAAATTTTTTAAAAAAGTAGGAGGAAGAAAATAACAAAAATAAGAGGGAAAAGTAATGACGTAGAAAACAGACATCCCATAGAATCATTAGAGACAAAAGACTAATAAAAATCAGTAAATTCTGGTGAAACCAATTAAGAAAAAAAAAAAAGAAATAAGCAGTACCAGGAATGACACAAGGAACATCACTACATTAAAAAGATAATAAAGGGATAAGATGAATAACCCAGTGGTAATCTTATGGAGTGAGATTTTAGAAGAAATGACAGATTTTCTAAAAATGCCACTTATCCAAACTGACACAAGAAAAACAACAGTCTAAGTAGCCCTGTATCTACTCAGATGAACATGTAATTAAAAACTTTACCACAAGGACAACTTCAGCCTCGGATGATCTTTCTGTTGAATTCATTAAATACTTAAGGAAGAAATAACACATATTTTCTACAAACTTCCAGATAATAGAAGACTTCTAAGAAGTTAGCATAATTTTGATGGTAAAACCTGATGTGATAAGAAAGAAAAATTCCAGGGCAATTTTATTCATGAATGTAGATTCAAAAATCCTAAGCCAAATACTAGCAAAGTGAATCCTGCAGTAAGTTACTACATCATGATCAAGTTGGTTATCTTCCAGATATGCAAGGTTAGGGTGAGACGTTTAAAAAATCAGAGTAATTCAGTATATAAAGAATTAAGAATAAAATATAAAAGAATAAAGAATAAAGACAAGAATCCCGTGATTATCTCAATAAATGCAGAAAATTATATGTGATGTAATTCGACATTTATTCATGATTTTTTTAAAAAAGAAGACTCCCCACAGTAGTAACCAAGAAGGGAATTTCCTTATGCTAAGAAGTTATCTACAGAAAATACTCTATGTCATTAAAAAGTAGGAAACATCATACATAATGAGAGATAAGTTAAAACTTTCCATTTGGTGGTAGGTAAGGACAAATAGACCAGTTATCACCACTTCTATTCATCATTGTATAGTGGATCCCTGCTAATGCAGTGAGGAACAAAAGAGGAATAAAAGTATTCAGATGAAAAAACAATGAGTATAACTAATTATTGGGAGATTCAATTACTATATGTATAGAAAATTCAAAAGAAATTTCAGATAAATTGTTGGAATTTGCACTAGAAAGTAAGGAACTTGGAACTAGAAAGTAAATGTAGCAAGTGTGTTGGACACAGGTAAATATAAAAAAATGTATTTCTATTTATCACTAATAAACAGAAATTGAATTTACATTAGAAAAAAATAATCAAATACCTAGGAATAAATCTAACAAAAATTAAGAAAGCCCCTATATTGCAAAACATTTAACCTTATTGAGAGAAATTAAAGAAGATCTAAATAAATGGAAGAATATATCATGTTTATGAAATTGAGGGCTCCGTTTTCCAAAGATGTCAGTTAATCTCCAGCTGATAGAGTCAGTGCAATCCCAGGAGGGTTTTCGTGAACTTTGATAAGCTAGTTCTGCCGTTTGTATGGAAACACAGAGGACCAGAAATTGCTAAGGTAACTCTTGAAGCAAGTAAGGGAAGTAGACTTTCTCCACCAGATAGTAAGGGTTATTGTTAGGCTAGGGGGAATGATGCTGTTCAAGGACTGGTTCAAAGACTGCTGGAATAGACCAGTGGAAAAGAATAGAATCCCTTGGGGCATCTGGGTCGCTCAGTCGGTTAAGCATCTGACTTCGGCTCAGGTCATAATCTCGCCGTCCATGAGTTCGGGCCCTGCATCGTGCTCTGTGCTGACAGTTCAGAGCCTGGAGCCTGTTTTAGATTCTGTGTCTCCCTCTCTCTCTGCCCCTCCCCTGCTCATGCTCTGTCTCTCTGTCTCTGAAAAATGAATAAATCTTAAGAAAAAAAAAAAAAAGAATAGAGTCCCTAAACAGACTTGTGTACGTATACACATATTATCAATGACAAAAATGACACCATAGAACATTCGGGATAGAATTGTCTTTTTTATTTTTCGTTTGTTTGTTTGTTTGTTTGTTTAACTAAGCTTTACACCCAGTGTTGGGCCTGAACTCATAACCCTGAGATCAAGAGTTACATGCTCTACCAACTAAACCAGCCAGGCACCCCAGAATTGTCTTTATTATTATTATTATTATTAGTTTATTGATTGATTTTGAGAGAGAGAGGGATGGGCAGGGAGAGAGAGGGAGAGAGAAGAACTCAAACAAGCTCCATGCTGTCAGTGCAGAGCCTGACGTGGGGCTCGAACTCACAAACCGTGAGATCATGACCTGAGCTGAAATTAAAAGTCAGGGGCTTTACCAGCCGAGCCACCCAGGCACCCCAGAATTGTCTTTTTAAAATAAATAGTTGTGGGACAACTGGATGTCAATATTGAAAAATAATAAAACTTGACCCTAAACTTACACTATACACCAAACCCCCTTCCAAATGAATTCAAGATCTAAATGTCAGAGACAAAATAATAAAATATCCAGAAGATAATGTAGGATAATACACTCATGTTTTGGGCCAGGGAAAGAATTCCTACATACGACCTAAAAAAACCAGTTATAAAGAAAAAGATAAAATCAGACTATATTGAAATGAAGAACTTCATCGGAAGAACTTTATCAAGAGGCACAGTTAAGAGAGTGAGAGCAATAGAAGAACGACAAAATTGAAAAATGGGTAATAGGCTTAAACAGGGACTTCCCAAAGGGTGATACCTGAATATCCAATAAACATGTGAAAAAGTGCTTGACTTCGTTAAGTCTTCAGGGAAGTGTAAATTAGAAACTGCATAAAATGTGCCTGCATTTCCACAATGCCTAAAATTAAAAATGACTTTGAATAGGGGCGCCTCGGTGGCTCGGTTGGTTGAGTGACTCTCGAGTTTGGCTCAGGTCATGTATGATCTTGCCTGCTCACGGGACTGAGCCCCAAGTCAGGCTCCGTGTTGACAGTGTGGAGCCTGCTTGGGATTCTCTTTCTTCCCCTCTGTCTTTCTGCCCCTTCCCACCCCTCCTTGTGCATGTGTGCATGCACATGCACTCTCTCTCTCTCTCACCCTCCCCGCCCCTCTCATAATAAATAAACTTAAAAAATTTTTTAAAAATGACTTTGAATACCAAAAGGTGGAGAGGATTTGGAGAAATGAGAATTGTCACGCACTGGTGGGGAGAGTGTGGACTGGTACACCCATGCGGAAGACTTTGGAAGCGTTAGCTGATGAAATGAAACATAAGCCTATTCCTTGAGCCTGCACTTCTACTCTGATGCACGGATTCAACAAAGAGTGAATACATATGTACCAAAAAGCATGGATAGGAATGTTCATACAGCAGTCGTCAAAGTGGCCCCAAACCGGAAACTACTCAATGTCCATCAAGAGTGTAATGTAATGTGTGCGCACGCACACACGCGCGCGCGCGCACACACACGCACATTTTATGGTCTATTTTATACAAACGAGAAACTATATACCAATAAAAACAAAGTAGAGCTGTACAACAAGTTGGATGAGTCTCGTTGCCATTAATGTGTGAAGGAAGCCACACACACCACACATCTGTATTTCATTTATATAAAGCTCAACAAACAGGCATAATGAAACTATAGACTTTAGGGATACGTGCTTAGATGCAAAACGATAAAGTGCTGTACAAATTCAGGTAATAGCTGTAGGGACGGGCAGGGGTGCTAATTAGGAGAGAGCATGATGAGAGTTTCAGGGATACTGGCAAAGTTCTATGTTTTGATTTGAGTGATCGTTACGTGGATGTCTGCTTTGCAATAAATCATTGAGCTGTAGATTTTGTTTTGTGCATTTTTCTCTGTATATTTCACCATGTAAACATTTAAACATCAAAAAATCATGTACCTTTGCCATTGTTTTCTTGATTTTTAATCAGTTTAAAATACCACCCATTGACTTACCGTTACACTTTAGATCTTTTCCCCTTCCCTTCTTTTGAATTGACGCTGTTTACATTACGTAAACACTATTCACTGGTGAGACCAGAGACCACTGATATACTATGATGACAAATCCTTTCTTGTGCAACTTGTTTTTTTAACTGTTAAAAAAACATCACCTCTTTTTGATTTGTGTATGCGTTTGTATGTTTATAAACATATGCTTCCCTCCTTCAGTCCTTCTTTCTTTCTTTTTCTCTTTCCCTCTCATTCTTCGCCTGCCTGCCAACAGCGTTTCTCAACCTAATTTTGCTCTTGGCCAAACATACCAGATAATGTGCCACTTCCATTTTGTGTCTCCTGCTCTCATTTGCCCTGGCTGCTCAGAGAGCCTGTTCTGGAACAGGCTTTTGTGTGGGGATTTCTTTTTTGCCTGCCTCCTGTATTGTTTCTGTTTCTTGGATCCCAGGTTTTCTTCTTTTTTGGTTTGCTGCTTTAGGTGGAGCATATCCACTCACAATTTACTAAGCCAGCATAGGAGATACATTTTTCAAGAACTTAATCTCTGAAAATATCTTTAGTGTGCCCTCCCCTTAGTCAGTAGTTTGGCTAGGTGTGTAATTCTAGATTGAAAATCCTTTCCTCCACATTTTGAAGCAATACTCAGTTGACTTCTAGCTTCTGTTGTTGCTGTTGAGAAGTCATGGGCCATTTTGATATTCGTCTTTTCTGTGTGAACAGATTCTTGTTTTCATGGAGGCTTCTAGACTTTTTTTTTTTTTTTTTAATTTTTTTTTCAACGTTTTTTATTTATTTTTGAGACAGAGAGAGACAGAGCATGAACGGGGGAGGGGCAGAGAGAGAGGGAGACACAGAATCGGAAACAGGCTCCAGGCTCCGAGCCATCAGCCCAGAGCCTGACGCGGGGCTCGAACTCACGGACCGTGAGATCGTGACCTGGCTGAAGTCGGACGCTTAACCGACTGCGCCACCCAGGCGCCCCTAGACTTTTAATTTTATCCCTGGAGTGAAATTTCACGATACTGTACTTTTGTTGTGTCTTTATAGATCACTTTGCTGTGGATTTAATCAGACCTCTCAGTTGGAAGACTTTTGCTCTTACTCTGTGAAATGGTTCTTAAGGATTATGTGTTTGTTTGTTTATGTCTTTACTTATTTTAAGTCATTTCTTACCATTTTCTCTGTGAACTACTAGAAACTCTAGTAGTCAAACTTTGGATTGATCCTTTTCTTATTTTTTCCCTCTTTCCTTGATTATCTCTGTGTCTTATTGCCTTACCTTCTAGATGGTTTCTTTTATTTCCTAGTCATGGATTGAATTTTTAATTCTGTCCATTGTATTTTTTTTTTATTTATTTTAGAGAGAGAGAGTGACAGCGCACACACATGGAAGCGGGGGGGGGGGGGGAGAGAGAGAGAGAGGGAGGATCCTAAGCAGACCCCACATTCAGTGTGGAGCCTGAGAGGGCTCCATCCCACAAATTGTGAGATCATGACCGGAGCTGAAATCAAGAGTCAGAAGCTAAACCCACTGAGCCTCCCAGGCGCCCCTGTCCATTGTATTTTTACTTCTCAAGAACTTAACATTTTTCCCTGAAATATTTCTTTCCACAGCATCCTGTTCTTTTCTTTTAATAGAGGCAACAGCTTCTCTTACAAAAGATATCAGTTATGGTTTTTGCTATTTTCTTCTGCTTCCTGCATTATCTCTGTCCTCTCAGACCTCCTTATTTTGCCTGGTTGTTTAGGTGTCTGATTTTCAGTGTGGGTTGTCCTTTCATCTTGAAAGGTAAGGATCTTAAGAGCTTATTGGAAACTTTGTGCTTGAATAGGGCTCATTCACCGAGGGGCTTCCCTGCCGAGTGGCGGGGTAGTGAGCCAGTTTCTTCATTTCTCAGTATATGTGACGAGTTTTACTCTGGGGCCATTCCATTTCTTCAGAGAAGGATTTCCTAATCCTGCGCGGTATCCTGATAGCCAGGCAGGCAGGGGACAGGTTCTCACTGTTCCATTTGCCCTCTCTTTTCAGCCTGGTATCCACTCCTGCTCTCTTCTCTTTGATTTCTCCAGCCTTAAGCCTGGCTCATACTGGGAAAGGGGAAGGAGATTGTGGAGTTATGCCCAAGAGCGGTGAGAACTTGAGGGGCTAACTTCTCACTGTAGAGTTTAGCTCGACTCCACATCTCACTGCCACCTTCCACTATGTCTGACGTCTCCAATGCCTGAGCCTTTCTGGGATTCTGTGAGGCCAGTCCACTCACCCTGATCCGTTTTCCCCTCCGCTGGAATTCTAGCGTCAGCCTTCTTCATTCTTCGTTATGCCCCAATTCAGCTGTCACTCTTCCATATACCTACAGTCTTCAAGACACTGGTTGACAACTCTCATCTGCCATTGTCACCTCTCTCCTTCTGTTTGTCCTCATGTGCTTATGTTAACTCTTTGGCGGGGGGCAGAAACCATGACTTCTACATCTTTAGTTTTCTTGCAGAGGCAAGCACAAAGGTTTAGGAAACACTGATTGATTGATTGACTGATGCCCACGTCGCTAACCATTGAAGTACTCTGCCTCTCCTGCCTTCTTGAACCTTCTCCCCATGTCCTCCCTTGTTTCTTACTTGTGGGTGGGTAGGTGCAGATGATAGCATCTACCGGGGTGCTACATCCACCTCTCCGTGGGCTCCTTCTCCTTTCTGTCGCCTGGGTGCCCAGCGATCCCCGACCCTGCCAGGCCTCAGCCCATCACCTATGCCAAACACCTCTGCCTCCTTTGGCTAAGCCGCCTTGCTTCCAAACTGCCTGGAAAGGAGGAGTAGGGAGGGGAAGGGAGGACCATTCTGAGATGCCTGAAGGGGCTGAGTTTCTTTTCCTCTCCTAAGCAGAAACAGGGTGCTCTTAAAATAGCTTTTAGAGCTTTGTGACGTGAATACCGCCACGCAGCCCTTCTCGGGATTGGCTTATTGTTGAAAAGAAAAGTCTCCGGGAATGTGTATGCCGCACTTGATGCTCATGGCAGATTTCGAGAAGCCGCATCTTGACTGCTGCTGCTAAGTGGCTTCAGGGTAGAGCGCTGCCAATGTCCAGGCCTGGGCTGGCGTTCGCAGCATCTCTAATTGATGCTTCATGGTGCTGCTGCATCCCTTGACCTCAGCTGGGTGGGCTTTTGTCTCCCTCTTCCCCTCATGCATTTGCGAAGCTGGGAATGTGAAACGTTTCCACGGCTGCGTGGACCACGGCGTCCTAGAACCATGAGGAGCACTGAGGCCATCTCAGTGATCAGTAGGCACCTTCTCCCTCTCTTTTCCTTCTTTGTAACTGGAAGGTTGTTTAAGCGTGGTCCGTTTCTTCGGCTTCCTCGAGTTTTTTTTCTATCATGAGACTCACTTGACTTTCACCAGTAATTTGACTTGGTGGAAAGGACTAAAGGTTCTGACAAGAGTATTGTGCTTTGCTGTTCCCCACAACATCTCACGCCATCAGCATATCCTTCCTTTGCTTCCCAAAGACGAGGATCTGGAAAATTAAAAAGAAAAAAGTGTTTGTGTTTTAAATGGCCCGCGCCTAGAGGTAAACTTGAAATGCTTCGGTAAAGTCCTGTTTCACGGTGATCTGGAGGGAAGAGGGCCCCTTATCGAGAGATTATATGAACACATCGTTTTGCACAAAAACAATATGGTTTTAGTCCCATAATCTGGAAGTGCGTATGGTGAACACTCAGCCCTGCTATTTAGTTATTGCCAGGAAGAAAAATGGCTGTGGTTCAAATGTTCTTAGACAATTTAATTTTTTTTTTTTTTTGGTAAGTATTTCCCAATCTTAAATTGCTTTATAGTTAATGATACCACAGAGCAGGTCACTTAATTTGTGGCATATGTTTTGCAACTAGTTAATCTTCGAGGGCACACCAGAAAGCTGCACGGTTGGAAGACAGACACGGTCCAGCCTTTAAAAGATGGGCGTTGGGTTACATCTCACAGAATTCCAGGCTGGAAGTATTTCGGTTCGGGGAAACTTGATTGCCCGTTTGTCCTCATGTTAAAGTGGCTTAAAATCGTTGCTGCAAGGGGATGGCTGGCTCTGCCCACGAGTACCGAGTGCCTTTTATTTAGGCTTGTATCTTTGCCAAGTCCTTCTTCAGGAAGACGGCAGCTCTACCCCACAGGCCCGCTATGTCTTGACTCATGCGTTCCCATACTTCACTAACGACACAGGAGAGCCGCATTCCAGATGCCAGCGAGAAGCTTTACCTCACAGACGGGGCTGCCCAGCACTGATCGGACCATTGGCGGAGCGAGGTGATGTTTACCAACAGGTTGTCTGACCTGTGCCTGAATTCAGCCTGACCGCTAGAAAGCTCCTAATCTGACATGATGTTAGCCTTGAGCTTTCATTGAGTCGTGCTCTGTCCTGATGCCATTGTGGAGTGTTGATGTCAATGCTGGCACAAAAAAGCCCCGTGTACCCCTTTGGTGTGTTTGTTACCGGTTGTATCCAAACCATGGTTGCTGGGCTTCGTTTGACTTGTAGATGATTGTTGCTTGTCCCAGACAGTGGTTTCAAAACTTTGGAGTTTGATTGCCTACAGATGAGGCACATATCTTCCAGCTGTCTCCAGTCCCCACCGTTCCCTATCATCTCGTACTTGTTGTTTCACTCAGTTACTTTATCTGTCTGGCTCCTGTGGCCGTTTGAGTTTGCAAATCCTGCTTTACACAGTGTGATGGTTAATTGTATGTGCCAACTCAGTGAGGCCATGGTAGCCAGATATTTGGCCCAACGCCAGCCTAGATGTCCCTGTGGAAATATTTTTAGATGAGATTAACATTTAAATCATTAGACTTTGAGTAGAGCAGATTTCCCTCCGTAATGTGGGTGGGCCTCGTCCCATCCGTTGAAGACCTTAAGAGAAAAAGACTGAGCCCCTCTAAGGAAGAGGGAATTCTGCCTCCAGACTGAGTTAAAACTTCATCTGCATCATCAACTCTTCCCTGAATCTCCGGCCTTCTGGACTACCCTGTAGACGTTGGACTCTCCAGTCCGCATAATCTTGTGAATCAGTTCCTTGAACTAAATCTCTCTCTCCATGCATCTACACATCATTGATTTTGTTTCTGTGGGGATAATTAATACACACAGTGAGCTCTTTATAGAGACCTGCAGGAGCAAACAGTTGGTTTCCTTGTGTCTTACGAATGCTGAGTCATGTATTTGGAAATATTTCTCCTTTGCATTGACTTTAAAAGCTTACAACCAAATTTGCATCGTAACCGTAGCAGCTTTAGCAAATACGTACTGATAGATACAGACTACCCACCACTGGCAGCAGAGACTCACCCAGAGAATGGTGGTAGGGATACCAGATTCCGATTGTGTTGGGAGGGCATTTGGTTAGCGCATTTCATTTGAATCCCCCCTCCCCCCGCCTTCCTCCTCCTGCATTCGGTAAGTGTCTCAGTCCTTTTGGAGTGCTGTAACAGAACACCCATAGCTGGGGGGCTTATAAAACAACAGAGATGTATTGCTCACAGTTCTGGAGGCTGGGAAGTTCATGATCATGGTGTTGGCAGATTTGGTGTCTGATGAAGGGCCACTTCCTGCTTCACGGATGACCAACTTTGCACCGTGTCCTCACATAGCAGAAGGGCCTAGGGATTGATTGCTCTGGGGTTTCTTTTACAAGGGTGCTGATCATAAGGGGTCTCTTTCATAAGGGCTCCACCTTCAGAACCGAATCCCCTTGCAAAGACCCCCCCCTTCTAATACTATCACATTGGGGGTTAGCACTTCAACATATGAATTCGGGGGGGATGCAAGCATTTAGCCTACCATGGTACGCCATCTTAAATATTTTGCAGAGGGGCGCCTGGGTGGCTCAGTCGGTTGGGCGGCCGACTTCGGCTCAGGTCATGATCTCGCAGTCCGTGAGTTCGACCCCCACGTCAGGCTCTGTGCTGACAGCTCAGAGCCTGGAGCCTGCTTCAGATTCTGTGTCTCCCTCTCTCTGACCCTCCCCCGTTCATGCCCTGTCTCTCTCTGTCTCAAAAATAAATAAACGTTAAAAAAAAAAAATTAAAAAAAAAATATTTTGCAGAACAAGATATAGGTGTAAGCAACCAGAAAGGTAGAGTACCTTTTTATCCATCTATTTCAAGATAGCATACACTTTTGAGTTATGACCGGAGAGAGCAGCTTCAGTGAGCAGTTCTGGAGGCACTAGATCATCTTCAGCTGCCTTACGCTAATGCGCTTCAATCATGGCAGACCACGTCTTCTTCAGACATTGGCTTTGTGGGTCCGTAGTGAACTTCCCACTGTGCAGGATGCTTTGGTGACATTTTCTTTAGAAACTGCAAACTGATCTATAAGGGTGGAAAGCAGATGAGTGATTGCCTGGAGACGGCAGGGAGGAGGGGTTTCAGAGGGACCCGAGGAATCTTGGAAGTGATGAGTATGGTCATTAGCATGACTGTGATGACCAGATCACAGGTGTAACAGGTGTATACACATGTTAAACCTCATCAAGTTGTACTCTCTAAATAAATCTTGTATCCCAGGAAAGCTGTTTTAAAAGGGGGAGGTTGGAGTCAGCATACCTAAGGTCAGCATACCATGGTTAAGCCAAGGTGTTTATATTCTCTCTGGGGCTGCTCATTTATTCACACTAAAAAAAAAAAAATGTTGTTGCATGCCGATTGTGTGGCAGACACTAGGTGTGGCCACTAGCAGAAAGAGAACAAGGAAGAAGGAAACCGGAAGTAGATGATGAGCTTCCTTCCGGAGACACTGAGTTCGGGGTGTCTGAGGACTCCTCCAGTAGAACTGCGGAGTTCAGGCAGTTGGAAGCACTGAGACACGCTTGCCAAGAGAACAGGGCTTGAGGTCGTGATTTTGATCTGTCCCATGAAGAGTGGACAACTGCAGCTGGGAGGTTTAAGGTTTATTAAAGTAAACGTGTAGAACAGGTGGCTGGAAACCCAATGGACGTCTTAGTGTGTGTGTTCTCCCTGAACCAGAAGACTTGAAAGAATTCCTTTTCTTCCTCCGTTCCAAAGAAAGCAGTGAAATGTTTGTATTTGGAGTCTAGACCCCCTTACCTCAGTGGGTTGTTGCAATGTCTTTGTGTCCTGGGGCTGCACGTGGGGCTTCCAGATACTTGGAAGTTGACCTCCACTCAGACTTTTGTGAGGAAAGTAGATGGAAGTCACAGATGTGAGGAGGCAAGGGGAACCGAGGATACAAGAACGGTTCAGTATCACAGATGGGGGTTCTGAGAGGCTGGTGGATTTCTGGGGCTTTGGGAGGGGGCCTGAGGGCTTGGGGGGAGTCCCTGGAATGAGAGGCCTGTGCCTGCTTCCCTTGAGGACACAGCAATGTGCCACATTCGGGGATGGGGTAGCATGTGGATACCGGAGGGACTTAACACCATGCACCCTGGCCCTGGGAGCCACCACCAAGGACTCCTGTGGTCCCACCTGGTTTGAGGGAAAAGAGCAGGTACCAGGAAAGGATGGCTGATGGGCATCCTGGAGGTGGCTCTGGGAACTGGACTCCCACAGGGCCTTTTCCCTGTTCTCTGGGTCCCATGTAATTCCCCAAGGTGTTTCTCTAATGCCAGGAAAAGGGAAAAGTCCTTAAAAACACTTTTGAAATGACTTCCATTGAGAGATGCCTTGAGATCCAGATTTAATTGGATTTGGAAGAAATAAAGTAACGTCATATCCCTCGCACTCAGTGTGTACCAGTTATGGAGCACATGTATGCCCATTATAAATAAGACCAGGTCAAGATCTTCAGGGAGGGGCGCCTGGGTGGTTCGGTCAGTTAAGCTTCTGACCCTTGGATTCAGATCCGGTCATGATCTTGTGGTTTGCATGTTCAAGCCCCGCATCGGGCTTTGCACTGACAGTGCAGAGCCTCTTGGGATTCTCTCTCTCTCCCTCTATCTGTGCCCCTCTTGCTCTCTCTCTCTCTCTGTCTCACTCTCAAAATAAATAAACTTTAAATAAAAAAAGATCTTCAGGGAACACCCACTGGGGGGAGAGCAGGTTCTCTTCTGGAGGGTTGATCAGGCAATCAAGTGTTGGTACAAGGAATCATACAGAGGAGGGCTGGGCAGGGTTGGGGACCCTCTAGAAATCACCAGTTCCCTTCCCTTGCCTAAATCTTTCAGTAGGATGAGACTACATTGTCTTTAAAGGGTTTGGGTAAAATAGGCCCACGTTTGGCTGTATTATGTGGTCCCTTAACTCTGATCCTTTTAAATTTTTTTAAAATGTTTTTATTTATTTTTGAGACAGAGGGAGACAGAGCATGAGCAGGGGAGGGGCAGAGAGAGAGGGAGACACAGAATCCGAAGCAGGCTCCAAGCTCTGAGCTGTCAGCCCAGAGCCCAACACGGGGCTCGAACTCATGGACTATGAGATTATGACCTGAGCTGAAGTCGGACGCTTAACCGACTGAGCCACCCAGGCGCCTTAACTCTGATCCTTTTAGGTCTGTATGATTACCCACTTTGACTGAGAACCCCACACTATGATATCCATGGTCAGAACAGATTTTAGTTAAGACTGCACAGCATGGTAGTCCTGGAAAACAATCATAAAACTCTTTATAATCTGGGAGGGAAAGATTTCCCTATGAGAAACTCATTTTGTTCACCCATTTTATAGTTGATGAATGATGGGAAAAGAAATTCGGATCCTCATACAAGTTCCCAGGTGATTTGTTTTTGGAAAATCTTAAGAGCAGGGTGTCTACTCTTGACTGATTTTCTAGATCCCTAGAAATACTAATTTGGTGTTGGGAAAGATGGGCCTTGGAGCCATAGATTTGGGTTCAAACTTTGACTTTGCTTCCAATTATTTGGATGACCTTGGACATATATCCGGAAGTCTGTATTTTCTCTTCTTTGAAGTAGGAATAATCTATCTCATAAACATGGGGAAATACAGGGAAATAGATTTACTCATTCTTTTATGTACTTATTGAGCAAATGTTGCTGGGTGTCTCCTTAGCGTGCTTGGAGGTTGGTGAGTTGAGTGATGAGGGGGTAAAATGTCAAGACCTCATCATGTCAGGTCTTCCAGACAAGAGAAGCATGGGTTTTATACTAAGCATAATGGGAAACTCCTGGAGAATTTGCCAGGAGTCACCAAGTCTAATTCATTAAAAAAAATTTTTTTTACATTTATTCTTTTTTTTTTTTTTTTTGAGAGACAGAGAAAGAGCACAAGCTGGGGAGGGGCAGAGAGAGAGGGAGACACAGAATCCGAAGCAGGTTCCAGGCTCTGAGCCATCAGCACAGAACCTGACGTGGGGTTCGAACTCACAGACCACGAGATCATGACCTGAGTTAGACGTTTAACCTACTGAGCCACCCAGGTGCCCCTGAGTCTGATTCGTTTTTTAAGAGAACATTCTGGCTATGGTGTGGAGGATGGAAGTAGAGAGACCTCGTTAAGAGATATGTATCTAGTATCTAGAAGAGAAAAGGAGCTTCAGCTGGACTAGTGAAGTGCACTGGTAAGAAGTAGAAAGAGAAGGGGCGCCTGGGTGGCTCAGTCGGTTGAGCGGCCGACTTCGGCTCAGGTCACGATCTCACGGTCCGTGAGTTCGAGCCCCGCGTCGGGCTCTGTGCTGACCGCTCGGAGCCTGGAGCCTGTTTCGGATTCTGTGTCTCCCTCTCTCTCTGCCCCTCCCCCGTTCATGCTCTGTCTCTCTCTGTCTCAAAAATAAATAAACGTTAAAAAAGATTAAAAAAAAAAGAAGTAGAAAGAGGAGGTATTTTGGAAGTACAACTAATGGATTTGAAGTGAAGGATGAGGGATAAGGATCAATAGAGGATTATTTTAGGGTTTTGGAAGGTGGTATCATCTCCTGGGAGTGGAAAGACTTAGGGCAGGGTGGTGGCCAGCAGGGGTTCTGTTTTGGACAGCTACATTTGAGATGCTTGTTGGGGACATCAAAAAGATAGCTGAACTATTGACAGTAGCCAGAGTATGGAAAGAGCCCAAATGTCCATCGACTGATGAATGGATACAGAAGATGTGGTGTATATATATATATATATATATACAATGGAATATTACTTGGCAATAAAAAACAACGCAGTCTTGCCATTTGCAACAATGTGGATGGAGCTAGAGTGTATTACGCTAAGCAAAATAAGTCAGAGAAAGACAAGTATCATATGATTTCACTCATATGTGGAATTTAAGATGCAAAACAGGTGAACATAAGGGAGGGAAGCAAAAGTAATATAAAAAACAGAGAGAGAGAGAGAGAGAGAGACAAACCATAAGAGACTCTTAAATACAGAGAACAAACTGAGGGTTGCCTGTGGGGTGGTGGGTGGGGGGAAGGGCTAACGGGGTAAGGGGCATTAAGGAAGACATTTATTGGGATGAGCAGTGGGTATTACATGTAAGTGATGAATCGCTAAATTCTATTGCTGAAATTATTATTACACTATACGTTAACTAACTGGGATTTAAATTAAAAACAAAAAAAGAAGAAGACAGCTGAGTACTGACTCATAGAGCCCAGGGGGAGTCATCAGCACATGGGTGGTGCCCACAGTTCTAAGACTGGGTGAGATTGTCCAGAAAGAAAAGGGTCCAAGAGCACTAAAATGCAGAGATTGGACCAAGAAAAGATGAGCTAGCAAAAATCACTGAGTAGGAGCTCTCACTGAAGTTGGAGAACTGGACATGTGGTACCACAGAAGCCAAGAGAAGAATCACTTTGACCGCCGGCCAGCCCCAGACACACGGTGGACACTCAGAGAGAGTTAGTTTCCCCTTTAATGGAAATAGTATCATTCATTTATTTTAAGTCTCTCAAAAGATAGAACATTACCTTTCATGTGGGCATAAAATCAATTTGCAATGGCATTTTTTTCCTCTTTCATATGTCTTTCAAGGTTGAAATATAGAGCCCCGAAGAGTCGTGGGTTGGTCACCCCTCTTCAAAAGCATACATTTACCAGCCTGCAAATCCACCAAGTGAAGATTTCCCTTTTTCTGCCTTAAGTTCACATGATTTAATTTGCCCGAGTAACCTGCTGTCATAGGTTTTCACGGAGTCCTGATAGCTAACAGAGTAATTAATGCTTTAGGCTTTTAGGAACTGTTTCAGGTTTTTATTAATCACTGTTGTGATTGCACATATGAATTATGAAGGAGTTATTTTGGTAGTTGGGTTTCCCCTTCAGAAAAATTTCCATATTTGTTCATTATGAACTGATAGCCTGGAGAAGAAGAATAAAAATGGGGAATGTTGCCTGGGTCCTATGCAGACATTTCAAATTATCCAGTGTAAGGATTACTTTACAGTAAACAGAAAGAGTGTGAGTTGTTTGAAGTTGGTAGTTAAACGTTTTCTCTTTCCCCCACCATAAATTAATTAGAGATTCTCTGTGACTGCCCCCTGAATATATGGATTTTGTAAACTGTTTAAAGACGTGTTA
Source organism: Panthera uncia (assembly GCF_023721935.1). NCBI lineage: Eukaryota > Metazoa > Chordata > Mammalia > Carnivora > Felidae > Panthera > Panthera uncia. The sequence continues at coordinate 13,831,316 of NW_026057582.1, forward strand.
ACATCAGAAGGAATTTTGTGGGTTTTGTGTGGTTTGTCTATGATTCCCGCGTTTGGAGGAATCCCTCCTAGGACCTTCATGATTCGTGTGCTGTTCTTTTGGGAGTTTTCCAGGAGACAGAGGTATCCAGGTAACTGGAGAGAAACAGAAACCCATCCTTCTTATTCCTTCTAATTTTATTTCGGGGCAACATCATGGAGTTTCCAAAATTATATGATTGTATGTGAGATCAGTGTATGAAAATGGAATGCGATGGCCCTTTTCAGGTGCTTAGGACCCAGTTCTACAGTGTAAAAAACAAAACACAGGAACTGTTTTCTTGGAAGCTCCTTCCCCTAAGGCATCCCCTCGCCCCAGACTTTTGCAGGGCTCAGTGCGTAAATTCTAGTGGCTGCTTGTGAGTCCTGCTCGCCCCTTTCCTTGGTGTGGGGGTAAATGTAGATTTCCCCTGTGTTTACAGGAAATTTTACTCCCTGCCTTTTACTCTGACAAGAGAAGACTGGCTGCTTTCCTGGGAACAGGGCTCTTTTCAGTGATTAGAGTGATTTTCTGTGATTCTCCCATACTTGGAAAAGATCTTTTGCGACTACAAATAAAAGACAGAGTAGTTATATCACTGTATCGATGGAGGCAGGCCACTCTGCGAGTCTCCAGTGCCTTGACTATTAAGTGAAAATACCTGTTATTGCTGTAACTGCCATTTTTACTCTTCCTGAGTGGCCGGTTGGGGTGAGCGGTGGGAGAAGGAGCTGGGTTGGGCTGGAGGAAGTCCATTTGCAAAGTCAACAGCGGAAGTATTCAGGCAGAGCCTCAGACATCTGATCTGAATGCTGTATAGATAAGGGGGAGATCTGATACTCAGCAGATGGGCCATCCTGCTAATTCTAAGAGTCACTTGCTGGGACAGACTAGGCGCGTCTAATCTGATGGTATTTTCATCTTAATTTACTTGCAACCTGCTTTTTGTAGGTAACGGCATTTCTTTCTTTTTTTTTTTTAATTTTTTTTAACATTTATTTATTTTTGAGACAGAGAGAGACAGAGCACGAACGGGGGAGGGTCAGAGAGAGGGAGACACAGAATCTGAAACAGGCTCCAGGCTCTGAGCTGTCAGCCCAGAGCCCGACACGGGGCTCGAACTCACGGACCGCAAGATCATGACCTGAGCCGAAGTCGGACACTTAACCGACTGAGCCACCCAGGCGCCCCGGTAACGGCATTTCTGACAAAGGTGATAAATTTGCTAAAGCTTAACATTCAAGATTCTTTCCTCACATGAGTATTATATAATTATATATACATTTGGGCTCAAAGTCCCAGTCTAACAAATTCCCTTCACAGGAGTACCATTTGAGTGCCCATTCTCGCATTAATTTTATTTGACATTATATCAACATTACATTCCTAGCCTAAAAGGAGAAATCACATGCGAATGCAGGGGTGTATTTTAAAGTGCAGTATTTAGTTTGGCCGTGAAAAAAGCAGCCAGCTAAGTCGCTAAAGCAGAATTTTCTAAATTAGTTCATATAAAGTGGCCCAAATGCACTAAATTTAAATTGTTGTAACAAAGCCCTAAATGCTGGTGCATGTGGCTGTTTTGATATTTCTAACATTTTTCCTCTGGGGCTCCCAGAATTGACTACGATGGTGTCTTGGGAAAATTAACTTGGGAGCCTTCAGCGGTGAAAGAAAGCGACGGAAAATAAGTCACTGTGGTGTCGCGAGCGGAATTCGCTTACGTGAGACCCCACGCGAAAGTCAAAGACCTGATTCTTCTCCATCTGCACTAGCTTCAGAGCGAGGAAGTTTATCAGTTAAAGGTGGAAGCATCCAGTTCCCAGTTCTGCTGAATAAAGAGTTTCACAAACACTGCCGTTGAGTTGGGGGGTAGTTGGGAGCCCCATGCAAAAGCATTATTTCTCTGACCAGCTGCTCATGTGGCCACGGCATTGCCTAGCGCTAACAGAAGTGGATAAAAGCATGATTTGGGGTTATTAGCCCTAAATAAGAAACGGTTGTGGGGTATCATCGATATCCTCTGACTTGGGGTCTCGGCTGAATTTTGAATCAGTGGCTGCCACCAGGGAGGAAAGGAGCTTATCCCTAAGCAGCATCCAAGGGACCAAACGTGGCAATTTCTTTTGGTTCCAAAATGCTGACTTTTACATACTTTGTGGTCTGTGCGTTCTCGAGCTGTGCTTTGTGCTTGGCTATCACGATGAATTGCAGACGGGGCTTTTGTTTTCAGAGAATCCACCAGCATTGGAGAAGACCGGCCTTTGGCATAAGTGGGGAGCGGATAGTTTGTCTCCCCTGTTTGTCTTAATTCCTGCATTCGTCCGTACTCCCCATGGACCTCCAACCCTGCCAGAGTTTACTGGTCCCAAACAGACACTTCAGTCCCCTCCATGCTGTCTTCAGCGTGTTTCTGAAGTGTCACGTGGCTGGTGACCAGCAGACCTGTGAACCTGTCCAGATGGCAGGGTCCCTCAAGGTCATAACTAGAGTGATTTCAACTGTGACCTCTGGAGTCATTATCCCCTGGGGGTCCCTTTGGTGCGCTGGCTACTTAATGCCATCTCTGAAAGGTAGGAATATTTCAGGGAAGAGAGGAGGAGGACGGTTGTGGTTTATGAAGCAGAAACTTTTGAGTCCGTATTGGCCGTCATCGTCATCAGGGCAGACAGCTTTGTTCTCGGCGCTTTCCTTTGGCTTTGAGGATTTTGTGATTTTCTTACCTGATCTCTTCTGCTTAAGCTTCTGACTAGGCCTGTGGGGTATGTTTGCATCCAGGGGTAAGCTCTGGTGATGTCGATGTGGTGTTTTGTTTCAGACTTCTGGTATAGCCTTTCCAACCGCCTGCAAGGTACTCTGTGCAGAACTAAGAGATTTGTAGTTTTCTGGCTGTCGAGGCCATTCTGGATTTCATAGGGAAGGGATTTTGAGCGCTGGAAGGGCCCCAGAGGTCTGGGCCACCTTAGCACAGGTAGATAAGCCTAGAGAGGTGAGGAGCCAGGTCTCTGGACACTTACCCAATCTTCTCTTCTCTTTCTGGCCGTTGCCTGTAGTCTGATCGGAGAAGCTTCTCACTGTGACGCCCATGTAGTGGGATGCAAAGTGCTAGAAATCCCTCTGCTGCGAGCTGATAACAGCTATGTTCCGGCACCCTAAAATGGGAGGGCGCTTTGAGACTGTGGAGTTGAATCCCGAGGCCCTAGGCTCGGAGTCGATGGGCTGGGACTGGCACCTAGCTCCCTTGAACTCTCCATTCAGTTATCCGCCCCCCTCCCTGACGTGCTGGGGGTGGAGGGTGATTAGAGGCACCCACTGGCACATTCTCTCTCTGCTCTCTTCCTGCCAGCTACCGAGTGTATCCCTGCCAGGCCTTTATCACCCCCAAAGAAGACCTAAAATCTTATCAGGGAAGTATTTACCACAGAACTAATCTGTCCTTATTGAGGCCATGCCTGTGTTTTAAACTCAGTTAAATGAACTACCATTCCCTTAGAAAATATCCATTTCTTTGGAACTCTTGCTGCTGGCACCAGCTGCCCATGGGTGTCTTAGTCTAAACAAAATACACAGACTGGGGGCTTATAAACAACAGCAATCTGTTCCTTGCAGCCTGGAGGTAGAGGTCTGAGATCACGGTGCCAGCACGGTTGGGTGGAGGGCTTCTTCCAGGTCACAGACTTCTTGTTGAATCCTTCTCTGGAGGAGGGGCTAGGGAGTACAAAGGGGTCTGTCTTATTTATAAGAGTACTAGTGACCGAACCCCCTCCCAAAGACCCTGCCACTCCTGACACCGTCACGCTGGGCGTTACCATCCCAACGTGTGAATTTTGGGGGGACACAAACATTCAGACCGCAGCAAGGGGGTGACACTTTTCAGCCAGGAAGTGGTGAGGTTCTGCTCTGGAGTGGACTGAATGATTGGGGGGGGGGGGGCTGCTGATCAGAGAGTGGCTCAGATCAATAATAACTGTAGACAGTGACCTTGGAGATGATTCCCTCTGCCCCAAATCCCCTTAAAAATGACTCTTCTTTGCTCCCGAAGACCGTCTTTCTACAGATGCCCCCTCTGCCCTTAACCTTCAGCCCTGGGATGGAGAACCATTTCTGAACGGGTTGCCAGTTCTCACCCCCCAGCACTTACGTTGCCTGGCTCGTCACTTGGCCTGAGAATAGGAGCCCAGGTAGGATCTGTATTGTGTGAAGGGGAGCTCGTGTGCAAGCTTTCTTCTCTTGCACGGTTTGGAATTTACTAGTGAACTAGCTCAGCAGGTGGAGGGCCCAGTCCCTTCTTTAGCAAAATACCCAGAAAGCAACAAGTACAGCTGATCTTCTCTAAGTGTACCTTTATTGGCATCTGGCTTCTTGTAATATATTTTTAATATACTATGTATGCTGTATCAGAGTAAATCAGTAGGTATGTTTTGAAATTAAATATTTGCCAAGGGCTAGGTTCTTCTGGTGTTAAATTATTGATAACAAACTTCACAGACACTGTATGAGACTTGATGATATATGATTTTCGAGTGACCTGCCATTTATTAGACTTTATCTGCCCATGAAATTCATTTCCAATTCAGACCATATCTACTTTGGGATTGCTTGCCAGAAATCTATTCCCAGGTTTCTCCTTATTTCAGTGAAATATCTCTGTCTCAGCACCTTTCTCAAGGTGGCTGATCTAATCGGGGGCCAATCACTTATCACTTCTCATTTCCTTTGGCAGGTCAGTCAAACCGGGAAGTGCATCCCAGGGACGCTCAGAGGTACTAGGCGACCCACCCCCTTCACCCTTTTCCTCCGTAACAGAAGGTCGGAAAGGGTGAACTCCTCCAACCAGAGCCCTTCTCCAGGGTCTATAAACAGAAACAGGACCACCTTCATGGTCAGGAAAACGGAAGTGGTCTCTCTCTGCCTTCTGTCTGTCGGGAGCCTTCAGGAATCTCTCTGCACCGAACAGGGCTCAGGGACCCTCAAGCAATTAGAACTCATTTGCAGGGCACAGAAGGCCACTGGGCCCTCAAATCTTTTTCAGCTCCCCCTTCCTATCTGACTTCTCTACAGACAGGTGCATGCTTCTGGCTGCTGCAGGGTCCAGCTGGCAGGAGGACTCTAACGTGTCATCACAGAAATAAAATTTGTCACCTTGTGTTCCCAACCTCTGTTCTTTCATGTTTAACCAGCACTCGGAATCTTTATAAACATGTCAGGGTTTCTATTTTTATTTCCTAATTAATTCTGAAAAGGAGCAGAAGACGTTGCTAATGATAGAAAAGAGAAAGGGACAGGTCGAGAGCTGAGGGTGCCTTTTGTTTTTCGGCTTGATAAGACAGTCGAACGAATATGGGCGTCTAGCAATTTGAGCAGTTACTGGGGGCTTACCAGTGGTCTGGTGGTGATTCTTGGGCTATCCTGGAACTGGTCAAATTCATGAACAGGTCTAAACTGATCAAACACCATGGCAAGCTTTTCTTCCTATACGAGTGGACAACAATACCTCATTTTCCCATGCACGAGCGAGAACAAGCATTTTCACGTATATTAATCTTCAAATTATTTGAAATGTAGTTTTTAGCACGACTTCTTTAGTGTATTCTCTGAGTATATTAAACCTAATTTAACCTTTGTCTTGATGATTCAAAATCATCTTTCTAAATATCTAGAACTGCGTGCTTTAGTGATTCCGGAATCTTAACAGTCTCGAGGGTGTAGTATTTTAATTAAACGAGCATTTCCTCTATCCCATTGTTACCAAAAAGGCTGAAATAATAGACATGAAATAATGGAAAGAGTTCTAAACTTAGAGCCCAAACTCTGGTTCTAATTTAAGTGTAATCACTAATTAGCTGTTTGACCTTTAGCAAGTCTCTTAACCTCTCTGAAAATTTATTTCTTCATCTATGAAAATGGGGAATTGGACCGTCGTATTCCCAAGGTTGTTTAGATTCCTAAAATTTTATAATTTTTTGATGAAGGGCCATGCTCTTCTATAATGCCAGTTGGCCTAAGGGCCTTTGGGGGGTTAGGATTATTTGTTTCTTTATGATACAGCCCCAGATTGCTAAGATTTTCTAGATATTGTGCTGGCTTTGAAGTTTTTCTTTATTCCCTGGGTTGTAAACTTCAGCCTCCAGGCCAAATTCGACCCACCACCTGTTTTTGTAAATAAAATTTTATTGGCATAGAGCCACAGTCTTTGGCTTCCGTCTATAGCTTCTTTTGAGCTGCGGTGGTAGAACTGAGTAGTCACAACAGAGAGGGCATGAGCCACGATGCCTAAAATATTTGCCCTCTGATCTTTGTAGGAAAAGCTTGCCAACCCCTGCTTTCTTTTAAAAAAAAAATTAAAAAACAAAATTTCTCCCCTCCAGTCTATCACTTTTCATTGCAATCACGGTCTCCCTCCAGGATTTAGTTTTTTTTATTTATTTATTTATTTATTTATTTATTTATTTATTTTTGGGACAGAGAGAGACAGAGCATGAACGGGGGATGGGCAGAGAGAGAGGGAGACACAGAATCGGAAACAGGCTCCAGGCTCCGAGCCATCAGCCCAGAGCCTGACGCGGGGCTCGAACTCACGGACCGCGAGATCGTGACCTGGCTGAAGTCGGACGCTTAACCGACTGCGCCACCCAGGCGCCCCCAGGATTTAGTTTTAATTTACCACATCCACCTGACTAAAGGCTAAGAAACCAGTGGACACAACTAATCAGAATTAAGTTCAAAGAAAGAGTCAATAGGTTCTGAACAGAACTTCAAGGGGACAATCCAGGGCAGGTGCTGAGTACTTGGCTTTTTAGCTGCTTAGAGGTCCTTTCTCATTTAAATGTCTGGGTCATTCTCCGAAGTTATGCCCTGTAGTTGAAGTCTTACTACCCCTGGAAATTTCTGGAAATGGCTGCTTTTATTTTGCTGACCGGGATTCTGGGTTTGCCATAAAATCCTCTTCCTAGCTGTACGTGTCACCTCATGCCTGTGGCATGACCGTCACAGGGAGGCTCCCTGCAAAAGTAGTGAACCGAACCTGATCCCCACACCCCTGGGTCTCGATCCTGCTGCGTGGACCCCTGGCCGCGTGACCGGAGGCAGCCTCTCTACTGCTTTGTCTGTAAGATGGGAACGATACCGAATACCTCGTAGGTTGTGCCGCAAGGGATAGCACGTGTTTCAGCTGCGCCCTTCAGCTGCCCTTCTGCCACTTGGGTGGACCGGTTGTGAAACGGATATGCCACATTATGGAAAAGGAGAGGAGCCCCCAAGCAGCGGGGGGCAAGACACTGTGCTTTATTTATTTATAATTTTTTTCAGTGTGTGTTTATTTTTGAGAGACAGAGCGTGAGCAGGGGAGGGGCCGAGAGAGAGGGAGACACAGCATCCGAAGCAGGCACCAGGCTCCCAGCTGTCAGCACAGAGCCCGACGTGGGGCTCGAACTCACGAACCGTGAGATCGTGACCTGAGCCGAAGTCGGCCGCTCAACCCACTGAGCCACCCAGGCATCCCAAGACACTGTGCTTTAAAGTTTGCCATGTGCTAACTCGGTTGCGAGTGGCCAGGTGAGTCAGCCTTGCCAGAAGGCAGCGTTGGCTCAGCTCGTGGTAAAGTGAGACCTTGATTCCTATTAGGCCCTTGCTCCTAGATGGGGAGGAGGAGTTAGGTGAGAGGCAGGATGCAGACATTTCTGGGTCCCTAGCAGCAACAGCACCAACCCCAGTTCCTATCAATTACTGATAATAGTGCTGTTTTGTGGGCCTGGATGTGAGACCGTGTATGTATATAGACTATGGCCTCGCTCTGTGGTCTATACATTCCTTAAATGCAGGAACTATTTTTTATTTTAGCTCCAGATCCCCTTGAAGAGAACAATGTCTGGCATCGACAAATCCATGTCAAATTGATGCGTAATGATCAAGGTTTTCGGGTGGCACAAAAGTTTCTGCTGAGGCTTCTGCGTGGCCCAGAGGTCTAGGTAGACCTCTGTTGTAGCCGTTCATTTAAAATGGGTTCCCTGTACGGTGCTCGGTGTCAGAACACGGCCCCTTCTTGGAGGAACTAGCCCTTCCTTTTGGAGAAAGAACTAGAAGGCAGGTGACAGCTGCAGTGACAGCCCGGGCTGGGCTGAAGTCTGGGTGGGAAGTCTTGTCTTAGCCGCTGCTCCCCTGGGATCGCCACAGTCGTCTGTCACCTCCGTCCCGCCCCTGCCTCTGAGACTGGACGCCTGCCTCACCTCCATTCCTTTTGCCCCTCTGCCGTCAAGGGGTGATCAGACTGGAGGAACTGAAAAAAAGACTAATACACAACTCAACTTGAAGGTTATCTAAGAAAGGGCTAAACTATACAGCGCGGTGACTGACTGTAGACATTTGAAAGTTGCTAAGATCTTGAAAGTTCTCATTGCAAGAAAAAAAAATGTGTAACTGGGGGTGATGGATGTTAGCTAGACTTCTTGTGGTGATCATTTCACAGTATACACAAATATCGACTCATTATGTTGTACACTGAAAGTAAGATGATGTTATCTGTGAATTACACTAGAGTTAAACAAAAAGGAACCTACCCATCCTTGATCCATGTGTAAATAAATACATACGAGTTTCTAGGGTACCTGCCTGGCTTACTCGGTAGGGCATGTGACTGTTGATCTTGGAGTTGTGAATTCTAGCCCCACTTTGGGCGTAGAGCTTACTTACAAAAATTCATAGGAGTTTCTTTCTGTTCCATGTACTGTGCTGGGAAATGAACAGCAAACACTTGATTCATTCATTAAAAAAAAAATTACATCTCTGATTTTTGCCAGGCTTATGCTAGTTGTTGGAGTTACAGCAGTGACAAGGACAGAGGAGGCCTTGCTGGGGAAGAATTCATTTAACAAGTAAACAAGTGAAACAGTTGCAAATTGTGATGAGAAACAATGAGGGATACAAGTGTTAGGGGCCAGCTCTGAGGAGGTGGCATTTACGAAGAGTCTTAAAAATCTAGGAGGAGCTTCATTATGCAGATGACCAAGATTCCAGGCTGTGGGCACGGCATGTGCAAAGACCCTGAGGCTGATGGAGGGAGCCTGGCTGGTCTGCGGGATTGGAACAGGGTGAATATGTGGGAATGGGTGGCCTCGGTGGAGGTCCAGGAGGTGGTGGTCAGGTGCAGGCTGCTCTTGGAGGAGGTTGGGTTTATCGTAGCTGCCATTGGCAAGCCACTCGTTGGCTTCACGCGTTCAGGTTTCCATTGAGAGCATCCCTTTTGCTGTTGTGTGTAGGAGGTCATGGAGACCAGGAGAGTGATGTCCCTGGACCAGAGTAAGGTAAAGCCCTGAAGAAGTGAAGGTGAAGAGAACGTTCTGGTGGTTTGGAAGGGAAGTCGGGGGGGACAGGGAGATGCTGGGATGCTGACATCTAGGAGGTGGCACTTATGAGAGAAACTGGGGTGAGTAGAAGGACAGATCTGGGGAAAAAGGGTGCCGGTGGCACAAGGCGCCTATTGGAGTCGGTAAATGTGAACCAGCACAACCTTTCTTATCCCTGCCACTCGTGCGTCATTCTGCTCACCGGTGAGTGCCTCGCTTTCTTCCTGCACATGAGTCTTCCCCAGGGACCCCTCTGTACCCCCATTCGTACCATGTCACACCTTCATAGTCAGCACAATCGCTCGCTTGCGGTAGATTCTCAAGAAGTAATTGTCGATGCACCTCGCGTCCCCAGCTTGTTCAGAGAACCCGATTCCAAAACAGGAAAAAGAAACTGTGGGTGAAGGGGGCGCAATGCAAATGAAAGAGGGGCTTTTGTGGTGTCAGTGAGGAAATGGGTATTTTTCGAAGGAGGGACCTGAGACAAGTGATGAGGAAGAAATGAGAGAGAAGCTGTTTTTAGGGGACACACCTAGACCTCTGCCCCTCGAGGCACCTCTCTTGGCTGCTGCACCTGAAACCTTGGGTCAGCTGTGTTGGAAGCAGGTCGCACATGGACACCTGTCATCTCTTTCCTTTCCATTTCTCCTCCTTTTCTCCTCTTCTCTCTCTTACTGCCTCCTTAGAGGAAAAAAGGCAAAGTGAAACGAGGAGGAGGGGGGCGGGGAAGAGAAGGAGGGCAAAGCCACGGGCTTCATTCAGGGGTCATGGGCCAGGGGATGTCCTTTGAAATACGTGGCCGCTGTCACACACACACACACACACACACACACACACACACACACACACGAATGAGTTGTGAATAGTTTCATCTCCCCCAACACTGTTTTCGCTCTATGGTTTCAGTGTTCTGGAAGATTGAAGGTAGCGATAGTAATGAACTTAAAAGTCTATTTCTGCGATAGGTCCCACGTCCTGAACTAGTAATTTCTGACAATGCAAAATAGCGAGCGCAGTGTCTTGCGATTTTGAAAGTTACGCATTTGTTGCATTTAAAAAAAATTTTTTTTAAGTTATTTCTTCCCTGTAGGAAAGTAAAGAAATCCACAATAAAATAATAATTAAATGCTGACAGTGCTAAATTTCTACCCAGCATGAGCTGGCAGCGGTTTCCTACCAAAACATTAGGTCATTTGAAGAGAAAAAACCTGATTAAATACCTCTGTAGGCTTCTCTGATTAGCCGTTCTTAAAAGAGTCTGTGACAGTAATGAAAGGGTGTAATTTGACAGCCGTAATTTCCTCTTGAAAGAAAGGTAACGTAGAATAGCGTGTACGCGTGAGGTTTTTACAGGAATTTCTTGTTGGTCTTTCCTAGTGGGTTTGTTTTACTAATCATTCGTTTCTAGCAGCTCTGAAGAGCCCACTAGCCAGGAATTATGTGAGATGAAAAGTACGTCGTCTTCCGGGCGTGAGGCTTGGGGGGTGATTTCAATGCCAGCCTCTCTTTTCTTTCTTCTCCACGCAGTGGGTTTTAGATTTCTCGGGTTAAATGACCTTGACACGGCCAGGTTTGGGAAATGAAGTGTCGGTTGCAGAGATCCTCTGTGCGTCCCCGTGTATTAATTTTCTGCGTCTGGCAGCTCCCAGCGTCTCTTTGTATTAACTCGCCACGGCATGAGGGCTGCAGGCCAGATTTGACGGAAGATGGAATGATTATGTGGCATATGGTAAATGCCACCGCCACCACTAATTACTCTTTCTTTTCACTTTTTCCTTGGCTTCCACTGGTGATCGGGGCGGGGGGGGGGGCTGGTTCTTGAATTTGGAAGTGTTTACCTTGTGTCAGCCCCATTATATACTCTCGCCCTCAGCGGATGTTGGAGCAGCTGACTTTCTGGGCTCTAATGTGATAGAATTGGAATTTCAAACCTAAGAGCAGACTAACGGCTCATCCAGCCCCAGGACTTTATTCGAGAGACGGAGATCTTTGAGAAGGGGAGGTTAGCCGGGGAGGCAGGTGCAGAATGGAGCCTAGAAGTGAAACCTCCCCAGCCCCGGACAGACCTGGTTTTCCCTTTGCTGTCCCGCCTCTCAAAGGCTGAAATCAGGCCAGTGTATGAGCGTCCCACGGCTGCCATAACAAAGTACCCCAAGATGGGTGGCCCAAAGGAACAGAGATTTATTCTCTGACACGTTCAGGGAGTTAGACATCCCAAATCAAGGTGTTGGTAGGGCCACGCGGACTGAAGGCTCTATGGCAGAATCTGTTCTGTGCCTTCCTCCTAGCTTCTGGTGTTGCTGGCAATCCTTGGCAGTCCGTGGCTGTGCCAGCATAGTCCCAGTCTCTGCCTTTAGCATCACATGCTTGCCTCCCCTGTGCATCTCTATCTGTGTCTCTCCTCTTGTAAGGACACCAGTCATACTGGATTTAGGGCCCACCTTACTCCAGTGTAACCTCATCTTTAATTACATCTGCAAGATCCTTTTCTGAATAAGGTCACATTGTGAGGTTCCGGGAGTTAGGACTTCAGTGGATCTTTTGGTGGGGGGGGCGCACAATTCAACGCATAACGGGCGGGGCTGGGGAAGGTTTTCCAGGAAGGGTTTTTGGAGACGTTTAATGGCGATGAATCATTATCACCTTCAACTGTACTTTTTGGTGCTTGTTCTGTCTTTATCCTTTTTCCTGTCAAGTGCAGGAACCTGAGTCCTTTCCATTTATTATTAATGATGATGATATGTAGCTTTCACTTTTTAGCTAGGAGTGAGAGCATGTGAGTCAACCCAAGGATTAGCCAGAAAAAAAAAAAAAAAAAAAAAAGGATGAAGTTAAAAACGATTCAGAGGCAAGATTTGAATTGTAGATATTTTTGTAGAGATTCTCTGGGTTCTTTTTCAGTCTGCATTAAAGCCCTTCAGTTTGGAGAGTTGGTTCTATTTATTTTTATATTTGCCCCATATTTATTTATAATTTAGAACAATTATCATTTAGCATACACAATCATTCATTCTATATTATTTGTTCTGTAATTTATCCAGAAGTCCCAATTATCCTGCCTTTCTCCTTGACTGATCTCTCACTCTAAATTCACCTTCTGGAAAGATTGACCATTTAAAAAAATTTTTTTTTAATGTATACCTATTTTTGAGAGAGAGAGAGAGAGAGCACAAGCAGAGGAGGGGCAGAGAAAGAGAGAGACGGAGAATCCGAGGCAAGCTCCAAGCTTTCAGCACAGAGCCTGACGCAGGGATCGAACTCGCAGACCACGAGATCATGACCTGAGCCAAAGTCAGACGCTCAACTCACTGAGCCACCAGGGCGCCCTTTGTCATCGCCTTGCATTTGCCCTCACACCAAACAGATCAGCTCCCTCATCTCCAAATATACCTTCTCGCTCCCTCCCTCCATCGTCTGCTCTGACTAGATGTCCCCCTTCCCCTGCTGCCGCTCAGATCCCAGCCTCCCCTCTGGGGCTCCCATCCGTCATCCCCTCCTTCATGGACGCTGCTCCAACAGGAAGCGGTCTCCTCTTGGGTGAAGTCCAGTGGACTTCATTTGTCGGCACCTCGTTTGGGTCTCACACGACTGCCCTTTAGTGCCGTCTCTTTGTAAAAGTAGCCGATTAGTAGCCACAGGAGCCGCCTTCTGCTCCCGCCACCGTGCCCGCTTGGTGTGGCTGTGGGACGCTTATGGCACGGCCTGCCTCTCTGTGGTTCTGACCTTCCGATGAGATAGAACGTTACAATCATTTGAAACTCGTCCATGAGCAGTGCTATTCAAATATTTGTCGCCTGATGTGAGTACTCACCTGTAAAATGGACCAATTGATAATAGTACCTGGGGAGGATAGTAGCTCCTGGCTTATAATTCATCAGTGATAGTTAGCCGCCCTCCCCCTCCTCTTCCTCGACAGTATCTCTGCAGACAGGGTGCTTCGCCCCTTTAGGATAGAGGGATCCCCTCCCTGCATAAGATGGATCCTGGCACTGGGCGGCCAGACTGAGAGTCCCATCCCTCTGTGCACAGTACCTGCATTTTCCTATGTCTCCTTTTTCCCGGGGCATTGAAATTCCCCCTGATCACTCTTTAGCCTGGAAGTTTTTAAATGAATAGAAATCGGCAGTGTTGATGTTGGCTCTAAACCTAAATGCGTGTGATGGGTGGATCTCTGTGGTAATGCAGATGTCATCGTTCGAAAGTGGTCCAAGTTCTTTTTCCTTTGAGACCTCCTCGTGAGGGTGTCACATGGGCATGTCTTGAAAGGGAGCATCCTCTACTAGGAGCGTGGTCTTGACAGCATCGAGGTTTGTGTGGGAACCCTTGGAAGGCATATGCGAGGGCAGAATTGTCCTACAAAATGGTGGGGCAGCCAAGGGTGGGTACAGCTCTGTGTTCCTCGTGTGGTGTGGGGGTAGCTGAGTAGATGAGAAGAGACAGAAAAACCTTGCAGGTGACTACTTGGAGGTAAACTTCGATATGTTGTCTAAAACTACATGGCACGGGCACGTGGGTGGCTCAGTCGATTGAGTGTCCGACTCGATCTCAACTCAGGTTGTGATCTCACGGTTTGTGGGTCTGAGCCCCACATCCAGCTCTGTGCTGACGGCGCGGAGTTTGCTGGGGATTCTCTCTGTCTTCCTCTCTGTGCCCCTCCCCTCCCCTCTCAAAATAAATAAACTCAATAAGTAAATAAAAATACATGGCACAATCTGCTCACACACATACAAAATTTGCTGAGTATATACTTTTTGATGTTAGTATCGTTTTTGAATTCCTCTTGACCCTCCTCCTTTTGGGTCAACCTTCCCGATACACTTTCCTCACCACGTCCAAGTCTGTCCATACCTATTTTTTTACATGGATGTAAGAATAGAAATTCCTCTGGGGGCAAATGTAAATGTATTTCTTTTCTTTCCATGTACCAATAGGATGCCCTGAATGGCACTGATGCTCAAAGTCTGTTGACAACTGACTGTCTTTCTAGAACATATGACTTGGGTGATTCTATCAAGAATTGAGGGTGTGGCAGCAAAATTAGTGATGTCTATTTAGGAGGAGTTTTCCAGTAAGAGGCTGAATGGGAAAATGGTCAACTCCTACTGCGTAGATACAGGTCCAGGAAGGCAGGTGGATACCCTACAGAGAGGGCTCCAGGAGATGAAAGAAATCTTGCCATTTTGATGTGATGGTGAGTTAATATCACAGTCACACTGGAACCCCTGCACACACGCGCACGCACACGCACATGTGCGCATTCTTCCCTCCCAAGCCTGGTAACGGGATCACACCAGCCCAACCAGAGCAACAGTGATAATAACAGACCACCTTTCTCGCAAGAGGCACCCAATTCACAGCTCTCCTGCCAAGTATTTTGGGAAGATCCCCTCCTCTGCTATTCTCCTCTAAATTCACAATCTGGAAGGCTTGACCATTTTAATTTCCTCGATCCTATCATGCGTTGCACAAAGTTGGTAATGGCACCTCATCCTCTGCCATTGTTGTCTCCTTACACCTGCCCCGCTGAGCCTCCTCGCCACCAGATGGCTCCACGTCCTGGTCTCCACATGTACCTTGTGCTTGCACTCCGCCATACTTTGCTCTGGTTCCTCTTACCATCTGACATGGTCTTTCCCTTCCCCTTCTGGCCCATCTGAATACAGCCTACCCTCAGGGGCTTGTATCCACCACCCCTCCTTCGTGGATGCTGCAAAGTGATCTCCTCCTGCGTGGAATCACTTCGATTCCAGTGGAATTCCAGTGGATTCCAGTGGAATCACTTCGATCTTACAGGACTGCCTCAGGGATGCATCAGGCATCCCTGGAGTCTGTGAAAATAGACATTGCCCTTGAAGGTGCCCCAAAGCCATCAAGGTTACTTGAGGCCTCTGGGAAGTGTCACGCCATCATTGTAGAAGCCAGCTCTTGGTGACACCCACCAGTCATGACATTTTCCCTTCCTTCCTCTCCTGGGCCTGCATGGATCCTCACCTTCCGCTTGAGCCCCTCGGCATTCCCAGACACCTCAGATGAGGCTGTACCTCGTGTTCTCTTGGCTTTTCCACCAAGTGCCGATTTTCAACCAAGGCACCTAGACTCCCTTACCTGTCAGTCATTGCCAGCATCTTCTTTGGTCGGCCTGGGCGTAGGGCATGGCCATTGTTGCAGCTTTTAAACGATCTGGCCCACCTCTGTTGGAAATTCCTCACTGAAGCTCTATCTGGAAGCCACAGAGCGGGGTTAGGAGGGCAAGACCTGTTTTCTAGGGTCGGCTTGTCTACTGATGGCTGTGTGGTCTTGAGAAAGTTAGTTTTGTCCTTTGAGAGCCAAACATGTGTATGTGAAACATTTATCTCAGTAGCTGGCACACACACATTCAGTGAGTGATGTAGCTGGTTTTATTTGTCTTTGGAATATCCTCAGAGATAGCGAAAAGTAAATCACTTAAAAGCAGGTAATATGTGGGGCGCCTAGGTGGCTCAGTCAGTTGAGCGTCCAACTTCGGCTTGGGTCATGATCTCACAGTCCGTGGGTTCGAGCCCCACGTCAGGCTCTGTGCTGACAGCTCAGAGCCTGGAGCCTGTTTCCAATTCTGTGTCTCCCTCTCTCTCTCTGACCCTCCCCCGGTCATTCTCTCTCTCTCTCTCTCTCTCTCTCTCTCTCTCTCTGTCTTAAAAATAAATAAACATTAAAAAAAAAAAAAGCAGGTAATATGTGCTGGGCAGTGTAATTTTGGGTCCATAACGATAGGTCATTATAAAGCAGTGAGAGTCGGACTTGTGAATTGGCTCTGGAGTCCCTTCTAAAACCGTGACAACATATGCTACTGTTCCTAGAGCCAGTGTCATCCAGGGCTCGATTTCTGCTGTCCTAAAAGTCTGTACTCGGATCGAGTTGTACAGGTAACTTGGGGGCAGGGTGTCGTCCCCCTCCTCCACGTAGTCAAAGCAGGCTATGTGAGAGGTCCCCGTTTTCTCTCCCCATCCCTTCCCCAGGGGCCCAGTGGCCGCGTGAGGCCACACCCTGGCCTCCTATGCTCATTACTGGTTTGAGCACAGAAGACCAGCCTGGCAGGCCCTCACTGTTCTTGGAAGACTCCCTCGTTCCCCAAAGTGCGTGTTTGAGCCGATACAATTGCCCCTGTCTCCTGAGCTGTTGCTGCCCCGTTCCAGAGCCGAAGAGAATAGCTTTACCCAGTCCCTGCCCCCTTCCCCGCCCCCCTCCCGGTGTTAGGAGGAGCTTTGCTCCCTGATGCCGATGCCGTGCACACAGGAGTTCTGATACATTGCATTAAAAAACAAAGAGTCCCATGAGTTTGTAATTGCACTTTTCTCATTACCTTTTGGTAGCACTGTGCCTTCTAGAGAAGGCGGGTGAGAATATGAAGCCATAAATAGGAAGAAGTTTCGCGTTGAGAGAGGCCTAAGCCTGCTCTACCGTGAATAGGTTGCCCAACATGCATAAAGCATCTCTGGCAGTTAATGAAAATCCAGCTGTGGCCTATCTTGCCCCATTGTCACCCCACCTTTCTAGATGGTTCCTCAGGGCCTGCTGTAGCCTCCTCGCCTACTTCTTCCCTCACCCGCGACATGCCTGGCTCTGCTGGATGCCTGGGCTCCAGATACAGCTTGTCTCCTCACTAACCACCCCCCCAGGCCGGCTCAGCCTTGCCTGAGGGATGGGACTTGCCCGAGACCTAGGGTGAATCTTGACCTGAGCTGCTGTTTAGGGAACTCCGTCCCAGAACCCTTACTGCGTCATCCAACTTTGACCTTGAGTCCTGTTTTGTTTTGCTTCGTTTTTTATTGGTTCCCCCACTGGTCTCCAGATCCCTACCCTGTTTCTGAGCCCAACCTCCTGTCTTATTTCCCTGGCTGAGAACCTAGGAAGGAGGGGCCTGGGCTCAGCCTTGACTTGTCCCCAGAGTAGAGCCTGCCTCTCAGCACCCACCCAACAGAGGGGCTCCGCTCGCCCCCGCAGACGGTCTGCCTGGCGGCTTTGACTTTGCACGGCTCCCTTCCTGCTTCGTGCCGTGTCACGGCATTCCGCGCTCTGACTTTGCGCCACCTTTTTCCTGCACTGCCCTTGGTATACAGTGGAGATACTTCATGCAGGTTTTAACCATACACTCCTGGCCCAGATGGGTCCTAGATAGATATTATCTGGAGAAGTAGAGACAAGTCTTTGGTATGCACCTTCATTGTCCCATCAGTAAATACATGTTGTGAATATTTACGTCTATAAGGTTACTCTACTTTAAAGTGTTTATAGCGGTGCTTTTCAACAATAGCCAAATTATGGGAAGACCCCAAATTCCATCAGCTGACAAATGGATAAAGAAGATGTGGTTTATATATATGATGGAATACTACTTGGCAACGAGAAAGAATAAAATCTTGCCATTCGCAGCAACGTGGATGGAACTGGAGGGTATAGTGTTACGTGAAATAAGTCAGGCAGAGGAAGACAGATACCATATGTTTTCACTCATATGTGGAACTTGAGAAACTTAACAGAGAACCATGGGGGAGGGGAAGGGGGAAAAATAGTTTCGAGCAGAGAGGAAGGCAAACCATAAGAGACTCTTAAAAACAGAGAACACACTGAGGGTTGATAAGGGGGTGGTGGGGGAGAGGGGAAAATGGGTGATGGGCATTGAGAAAGGAGGGCACCTGTTGGGATGTTGGGATGAGCGCTGGGTTGTTGTATGTAAACGATGACTCATGGGAATCTACCCCCAAAACCAAAAGTAAACTATATGCACCGTATGTTAGCCAACTTGTCAATAAATTATATTTAAAAATAAATAAATAAAGTGATTTTCAGTTTTTATTTTTATTTATTTATTTTGAGAGACAGAGAGATCACAAGCAGGGTAGGGGCAGAGAGAGGGGGAGAGACAGGATCTCAAGCAGACTCGAAAGCAGTCCGTGCAGAGCCCTATGCAGGGCTCGAACCCATGAACCAGGAGATCATGATCTGAGCTGAAATCAAGAGTTGAACGTTTAACTGACTGAGCCACCCAGGTGATCCAGTAATTTTCAATTTGTAAAGCAATTTTGTCTAGGCTTGTATTTCGCCTTATGTTTTGGCTTCAGTACCTAACTTCTACGCAAGGCGAGGCCACATTTTTGTGATGTCAGAGACGTCCTTCCGGCGCTTACGGTGGAATCTTTGCCTTCAGCGAGCAAAGCCCTGCCGGGAAGGCCCTGTCTGCCACTAACCAGGTGAAGTCAGGCTTTGCACAGGAGTCGGGCCAGGTCGGGGAGCTGGCTGGCTGAAGTCAGCAGCGGTGGCACCAAGAGCTAGGATAGATTCCCTTGGAACGTTCCACCTGCAGGTGTATTGCTGAATTATACTCTTACCCCCTTCTGTCTGGGGCAGAAACTCCACTGGACTGCAGTGGAATTTCCAGACTGCCTTAACCTGCTTCCTCCCCCAGGGTTTTTCAACAGAGTGAATACTAACCCTCCAGTAAGAACAGGAATGGCAAGAAGAGATTTATTTCATCATTTTATGGAAAGGACTGCTCTTGAAGGAAATGAACAGATGGATGTAACTACCTTAAAGGGTGATATCGGTGCCTTTTGCCCCAGGCATGAGCTCAGATTTATGAACTATCACTCGTCCTATGCTCTGGCCGTGCTGGTCTTGCAGACAGTCCAGACCTTCAGTGACAATGGCAAGGTTTTGGATCCAAACCCCACCACTCGGTGCAGTTTGGCCATCAGCGGCCAAACCACAGCTTAGATGACCAAAGTGCTGTCCACCTAGCCCTTTCCTGCCCTGTGGCTGTGTGCCAGGGCCTCAGAGGGGGCTCTGATTGGGTTGGCGTCTTTCTGCTTTCGCCCCATTGCTCACAGCTCTGGATCCTCTGACCCCCAGCATGGGGTAGAATGGAGGCCTTCCAGTTTTCTAGCTCTTTCCTGTCCCTTTTCCCACATCAGGTGACACTCTCCATCCCACATCTCTTTCTGGCAAACTAGAGACTACATCTCCAGGCACGGACCAGAGACCACTTGGGAATCAAAATCCGAGGCTGAACCCAGAAGCATTCCTTGTCAATAGCCCCAAACTGACAGGCCCTTGTGGCTTGTGACCGTCTGCCCCATCCCGGGAGTTCATGAATTCATCCTCTATGGGTTTCAACAGGGGAGGCTTTAGCAGAGGTGCCAGACTTCCTGGGGAAGAAAGCCTGTGGGTCCTCTAACCCCCTCCACCCGAGGGGGTTTATTTTTTGAGGAGGGGAGACAGAGAGTGAGTGGGGGAGGGGCAGAGAGCGAGGGAGACAGAATCCGAAGCAGGCTCCAGACTCAGAGCCTTCAGCACAGAGCCTGATGCGGGGCTCGAACCCATGGACCATGAGATCATGACCCGAGCCAAAGTTGGACACTTAACCGACTGAGCCACCCAGGCGCCCCCAGATATTATTTACTAGATAGATTGCCTGTGATAAAGATAACGTGGTAGAAGGTCACTTAAGATAGGAACATGCAGTTGACAGAAAAGGAAATAAATGGCTCTTAAGTGTATGGAAAGATGCTTTCCTCTCAGTGCTAATGAGAGAAATATAAACTGAAACCTAAAAGATCGTTTTTACCTGTTAGATTGGTGAAGTTCAAAATACATTTGACCCTTGAACGACACGGGTTTGAACTGTGTGGCCCACTTACTCGTGGATTTTTCTCGATAAATACAGTACTGAACATGTATTGTCTCCTCCTTACGATTTTGTTAATAAAATTCTCTTTCCTCTAGCTTTCTTTACTGTTACAATACAGTACATATAACCTACAACATATGTGTTAATCAAATGTTATCAGTAAACTTCTGGTAAATGGTAGGCTATTAGTAGCCAAGTTGAAGGGGAGTCAAGAGTTACACGTGGATTTTCGACTGTGTGGGTTAAGGGGGTGTCATATCAGTGCCCCTAACCCCCTCCTTGTTCAAGCGCCCACTGTGGTTCATAGTGCTGTGTTAGCCAAGATGAGGAGAAGCAGAGACACGTTGCTAATGGCAATATAAATTGACATAGTCTCCAGGAAAAGTACATTGGTCGTATTGAGGCAGAAAATGCATATATCGGGGCGCCTGGGTGGCTCAGTCGGTCGAGCGTCCGACTTTGGCTCAGGTCATGATCTCACGGTTTGTGGGTTCAAGCCCTGCATTAGGCTCTGTGCTGACTGCTTGCTCAGAGCCTGGAGCCTGCTTCAGATTCTGTCTCCTTCTCTCTCTGCCCCTCCCCCGCTCACGCTTTGTCTCACTCTGTTTCTCAAAAATAAATAAAATGTAAAAAAAAAAAAAAAAATTAAAAAAAAAAAAGAAAATGCATATATCGGTGGGCAAGCAAACCCATTTCTTGCCATTTATCCTACAGATGTACTCCCACTTGAACACAATAAGGCAGCTCTATAGGTATTGAGATGGAATGATCTCAAAGTATGTTAATTGAGAAATGCTAAGTATGGAGGCGTCTGGGTGGCTCAGTTAAGCATTTGACTTTGGCTCAGGTCATGACCTCACGGTTTGTGGGCTCGAGCCTCGAGTCGGGCTCTGTGCAGACAGCTTGGAGCCTGGAGCCTGCTTCGGATTCTGTGTCTCCCTCTCTCTGCAACTCCCCTACTCGCACTGTGCCTCTCCCTCTCTCTCAAAAATAAATAAACACTGAAAAAAAATGTTTTTTGAAAACTGCTAAGTATGGGAGTTTACAAAAAAAATTTTTTTTCCCCCCCCCCCCCCCCCCCACCTTTGGTAGCATTTGCTGTTTTTTGTTTTTGTTCTAATTGTTTTTGTTTTTGTTTCTGTTTTTGTTTTGCTGCTGAGGTGTGGAATTGGGTGGCTGGTGATGGGCGATAAGATTACTTACTTTTCCATGTATATGATTTTGAGCCTTTTGAATTTTGCACCATGTGCAGAAAGTACCCAAGTTTTTTGACAAAATTGAAATGAAACAAAAGGAGGCAAAAAAATCAAAGTGAAGGGGCGCCTGGGTGGCTCAGTTGGTTAAGTGTCCGACTTCAACTCAGGTTATGATCTCACGGCTCATGGATTCAAGCCCCACGTCGGGCTCTGTGCAGACAGCTCAGAGCCTGAAACCTGCTTCAGATTCTGCGTCTCCCCCCTCTCGCTGCCCTCCCCCCCCAAGATGAATAAACACTAAAAAATAAAAATAAAAAAAATTTAAAAAAATCAAAGTGAACACAACAAAATATGGACAAAGCCCCAACTCGTTTACTTTTCCTCTTGCTTAAGTAAAATTTAAAATAAAATAAAATGAGGGGCGCCTGGGTGGCTCAGTCGGTTAAGCATCCTACTTCGACTCAGGTCGTGATCTTGCCGTCTGTGTGTTCAAGTCCGGCATCGGTTCTGTGCTGACAGCCCAGAGCCTAGAGCCTGCTTGGGATTCTGTGTCCTCCTCTCTCTCTGCCCTTCCCCTCTTGTGCTCTGTCTCTGTCTCTGTCTCTCTCTCTCTCAAAAATAAAATAAAAACCATAAAAAATTTTTTTAAATAAAATAAAAGTAAGAAAGTCACCCAAGGGGAATTCTTCTTTTTTTTTTTTTTTTTTTTGCCTTCATCATGCTTGATTTTCATA
Source organism: Panthera uncia (assembly GCF_023721935.1). NCBI lineage: Eukaryota > Metazoa > Chordata > Mammalia > Carnivora > Felidae > Panthera > Panthera uncia. The sequence continues at coordinate 13,853,265 of NW_026057582.1, forward strand.
TGCCTTTTTGTTTGTTAGGGCGAAGTGAAGAGCATTTTCCTCTTCCTCTTCGGGCGCTGGAAAACTAACTTGAGTTGACTCCTTACCGCGGCAAAAAGGGGCTTTCTTTGCACGATTCTAATGAGCCAAATGGTCATGTCGGTGCTTTTCCCTTGATCTGCCAGTCTTTATTTCTGAGATCTGAGTAACCCCTGAGAAGCCGTGAGCACCAAACTTAAAACCTGGATACTCGCATTCCCTGACTTCCCAGTGAGTGGGGGAGCTAGCTGGAAAGAGCCTTGGGGCCTGCTGCCCAGGGAAATAATCCGCCCCCCCCCCCCCCCCCCCCCCCCCCC
>NW_026057582.1:13853699-13967185 GCF_023721935.1 Panthera uncia
CTCCCCGCCCCCTCCCACCCCGGGGGGGGGGGGGGGCTGGGGAGAACGCCTCGCGGCCCGCCCCCCGGCCAAAAAACCCCCCCCCCCCCCCCCCCCCCCCCCGCCGCCGAGCAATCAGATAGCGGTTCAGGGCCTTGGATCCGAATTGGGTATTGAGCATTTTGTGAAGTGACTCAAGTACTGCCTTCCTGCTTTGTGAGAAATTACAACTTGTGGATTTGGGGATTATACTTGCCGCGGTTGGATTTCTTTCTTTCTTCTTTTCTCACTTACAAATTGTTTAGGCAGAGGGCCCCTTTCGTGGGGCTTGTCTTCCAGCTCGATTCACCACAAGCCCTCCTTTCTAGTTCTTCCTTACCACATTGTCTCCTTTTGTGTCATGTGGGGAACTGGGCGGCCTCTTCGCCGAGAAGGCCAAAAATGGAGCCTGCAGACCAGGCGCGGAGAGACCCTCCGTGAGTGCGTGCCAGGTGGGGTGTTTGAGAGATCCCCTTCGTGTTGACTTACTGTCTGTCGCCTTCAGTTAGGAGGATTCACCACAGCCACGTGGAGACACCCTCCAGGCCCCAGGAAAGAGCTGGTCTCATTGTGTACAGAGGCAATTTGGAGTTAAAGGCTAACTTCAGCCGAGGGCCATGTTTACTCTTCTATTGTGACCTGAAGTCAACTGGTTTGTTTGAATGGGGTCCAGCTTGGCTATACATTATTCATACCTGTTAAGTCAGAGATAATATGCGTGGTCCCGACATATATGTGAACTTAACATGCTTACATTTGCTGGTAAGAGACTTGAGTTTGGCCAATATTTTTACGGAGCCTTTCCAGCAATCCTCACAGCCTCACTTAAGCAAACAAATAGTGCTATCCCTCACAAAGCAGCTAAGCCCACAATTCTGAGCGCTTTTTCAGATGCTGTTTACAATGATTGGCCCAAGGCCTATCCTAACATCATGTGCTATAGAAGCAACTCTAAATTCTTTGAAGAAGAAAGATAAATCTCAAGGCAACAGATTTCCTTCTGTTTTCCTTCAAGTGTGTGGCTCTAATTCAGTAATTAGTCACACAGAGATCATCTAATCATGAAAATGATGGCCTTTAAGGTTCATTACCTTTTCTTAAGTGACTGTTACGAGGGTCTCAGAATCTCTGGGTTCCCAGCTTTTTGGGGTCTTGCGTAAGAACTTTTGCCATGGCGTGAGATCAAAACAGAAACAAATAAACCGAACAGTTCCGGCAAGAGAAGGTTCTGATGTCCAAGCCTGAGTCACGGGTGAGGCCCTAAAAATAGCATCTACCTCAAGACAGGCAGCTATCTCCCAGAAAGGAAAGTGGGGGGGGGGGGGTTGGTGGCAGTAACCAGGCTTTTGTTCTACAAGCCTGTCAGGAGTATTTACTGTATGCTCAACACTGGGCACGCAGTATGTAGGGATGAAGTGGTCGACCAGATGGACGTGACCCGCCGTGAGGAATCGACACAAGTCTAGGTGCCCTAGAGAACTGTGAGCAGGCAGCAGCGGACACATGGGTCCCCCTCACCCCTCTGTGGAAGATGATATCACACATTGGACTCCCACTTGAGGGGTGACATTGGAGGGAGCTGGGGGTACCCTGTTTTGGAGGGGCTGCGATGGTTTACACAGATACAGTGATGTCGGTAAGACAGGTATCATTAGGGCAGGTTGCACCAGGGCTGGGTTTGAGGAAGGTTCTGGAAGCATCGGAGCCTCTTTCTGCTTCTATGGCTTTACCTCGAGTCCCACAAAACTGATCTGAATAGTACAGAAGGCTAGACATAAAGGAGATTAACCTCAGAAAGTTAGCTCTATGGCTCTTGAATTTCTTCGCCTCGTGGGGTACCCCACAGAAAGGATGTTTTCCACTGCCTCGCCATCCCAGCATTTTCTGTTTTAAAAAATTGGCTCTTTGGCCTTGTGCTGTGGTAAAACTATTTAATTCTTGGTAAGTAAATGGAGCCTTAAAGCCTAAGCCTCTGCCCTGGGCAAGGAACCAGAGGATGTCATTGTGCGTAACTTCAAAGGCTGATAAGATGTTTAAGGTCGCTCCTCCCTAAAGGAGTTTCTTTCTTTTAAGGCCAGCCAGAACCATCTGTGTGCACTTCCCACCACGGTCCTCACAGGAAGCAGAAGACCGTTTCTTCCCTGCCTGTCTGTTGAGGCTCCTGGTGGCATTCTTCTGCCCCACAGAATATTTTTTATTTCTCTGTGCCCTCCAACGACCGCACTGCGCTTTGGCTCCTGGGTCTCCAGCAAGCATATGATACTAAAAGCAATACCTTTTCCGTCTGGAAGAGTCAGAGAAACAGTGGCGTGCGCGGGACCATTTCCATGGTTGCACGTTTGTATGAAGCGATCACCCAAGGACGTGGGCAGGGGGTGGATTCTTGATGTCTGAGGGCTTGTGGCCGGCACGGTGAAAAATACATGAGTTGCTCTCTCGCCGTCTCTGGTCATCCACCATGGAGAGCCTCTTGCTGACAGGTGACACAGGTGCAGTTCAGAGTCTACCGTTTGCCAAGGACGCATCTCTGTCTTTCTTCAGTTTTGTCGCTGGGCCGTGCAGAACGTGTTGGCTTCTCTCTCTCTCTCTCGCCAGCAGACGGTTTGGCACAGCAGATGCCCCCGCAGCCTGTAAAAACAGGGGTGGAAGATTTTCAGTAAATCGTCCGGGAAATAAGGCAATACTGGCCATGCTGTTGGAAACGTTTGCTGTTCACTGCACATTCTTTGGCGCAGAATATCTTCCAGCTATAAGTTTTTTATGCATTTTGGACTTTGGAAATGGACGCCTGCGCTGTCAGGTTGAGGAGGAGAAGGCCTTGGGGTAGAAGGGATGGAGTCCTTGAAGCGATTCCTTCCCCCAGATGCGGATGGTGGAATGCGGATGCTTTGGTGACGCTTCTTTTGCGTCTTCACCGCGCAGCGCTTGGAGCTCCTCGGTGCTCCATACGGGTCTGGGGGCTGCTTAATGCAAGTGTAATTTAGGTTTCTGGTGCTTGCTTGGAGTTCCCTTGTCCTTCACCTGGCTTCCTGGCCCTCAGGATAGAGACAGAACTCTCTCTCTGGCATCCCCTCTCTGCTTTATGTTGCCGTTGTGCATAACCGTGGTCCGGGGGCATCGCGTCGTAGCCTTCCGTAGAAGGAGCAGTAGCCAGCCTGCCAGGAAAAAAAAAAAAAAAAAAAAAAAAAATGGAACGCACATGAGGACTTGGGAACCTCACAGTCTGAAGCTCCCATTTGCACATTCCAGACTGATGCCCTCAGGCAGACTGGAGATAGCTTAATACAAGCATATTTGTAACACTCCGGTTCCAACCAGATCAAAGGGCAGAGAGCCTGCCTGGGTTGCAGCCTCCAGGATGAAAACTGGACTCTGGAACTGAGTCTATGTGACTTGGCCATGCCTTGAATCTGAGAAGAGATACCAATTCTGTTATGGATATTTGAGCCATCAGATGGAGACTTTGAAGTCTCCTTGCCTATAATAAATTGGATTCAATGCCTCCCTCACCCTGCCCCCCACCTTGGACACCTAGTTTAGGATTTGGGGTTTCTTCTAAAGTGGTGCTTCTTGTTGGGGCTGTCGGGGCGGGGGGTGGGGGGGGGCGGGGAGGAAGCGAACACACACAATCCAGTAGGTGCCGGAGGGCCGGGAGCCAGCACCTCCGCTTGGAGGCCGGATCTTCAGGGATGTTCCAGATGCTGTTGTGACTGGGGTGACTGCAGTAAAGGGGGAGCCCTGCCTTCTTTCCTCGCACAGAATATGGAGATGTTGGTGTTTTCGTTGTCGGAAACGAAACTTTCCTTAGACTTTTTTAAGATTCTGTGGATTATCAGGGGCGCCTGGGTGGCTCAGCTGGTTAAGCGTCCGACTCTTGGTTTCAGCTCAGGTTATGATCTCACGGTTCGTGAGTTCAAGCCCCGCATCGGACTCTGTGCAGATGGTGAGGAGCTTGCTTGGGATTCTCTCTCTCCCTTTCTTTCTGCCCCTCCCCTGCACGTGCACTCTCTCTCTCTCTCTTTCTCTCTCAAGATAAATAAACTTAAAAAAAATTTTAAAAAAGATTCCACGGACTATTAACATGTCAGAAGAAATTTTCTATTTATTTTGCAAATAACAGCTTTAAAAATTACCATTCGTTATCACAATTTCATAAAACAATGGACCCTTGAACAAAAAAAAACACACAAAAAAGTAAGAATTTGATTTCAGAGAAAAAGCAATCTTTTAAATATTATGCATTTAGCATGATTAAAAAAAACATAATACATTATTATGATTTTCCTCATTTTGCCTCTGGCCAGTGACAACTTTGTCACTAACCACTATGGGTCTGTGAACAGATATTTGGAAACTATGTTAGGTATTTGAAAATTGTGTCAGGTTACATAGATGATGTAATATATAGACATACATACGTATACATCTGTATATACATATGACCTGCAAGAAAAATCATAATTATTATGGTAATAACACGTTTACATTAGGCTTTTAATTAAAGAGTACTTTTACATATATTATCCCATATGATCAGTTAGTGTATGCCTTTGAAACATAAATTAGTCTTAATAGCCTGAGCTAAATAGAATTAAGAATAGAAGGGAAGTCTAGTGTTTAAATTGTTATGAATAATTTTATGAATTATTTAATTATATGAATAATTATGTTCATATATGAAACATATATGAAAGTCCATGGGGCGGGGATTAAGAGGGAGAGGGAGGAAGAGAAGGTGGGTGAGTGAAAGGGAATTTTTACTCCGAGTAGGGGTGTGTCTAGTCCCAAACTTGTATTTAAAAACAAAGATATATATATATGTATTTTTTTTAATTTAACTTTATTTTTTATTTTTTAAAATTTACATCCAAATTAGTTAGTATATAGTGAAGCAATGATTTCAGTAGCTTCCTTAATGCCCCTTCCCCATTTAACCCATCCCCCCTCCCACAACCCCTCCAGCAATCCTCAGTTTGTTCTCCATATTTATGAGTCTCTTTTGTTTTTACCCCCTCCCTGTTTTTATATTATTTTTGTTTCCCTTCCCTTATGTTCATCTGTTTTGTCTCTTAAAGTCCTCATATGAGTGAAGTCATATGAGTTTTGTCTTTCTCTGACTAATTTCACTTAGCATAATAGCCTCCAGTTCCATCCACGTAGTTGCAAATGGCAAGATTTCATTCTTTTTGATGGCCGAGTGATACCCCATTGTGTGTGTATATATATATATATATAGATAGATAGATATATACCACATTTTCTTTATCCATTCATCCATCGATGGACATTTGGGCTGTTTCCATACTTTGGCTATTGTTGATAGTGCTGCTATATTTTGACTTCTCCTCAAGTGTCTCTGTCTTGAACATCTGAATATAGGTGTTTCTGATTGTGAATGTTCTCTTTGGACAAGATAGTACAGCATTTTCCCATTGCCAGCTTCTCCTTGTTGCTGTCCTAGGATTACAGCCTCCCTCGTGTTCCCTGAAGGAGGGCACTAGCTTTAGCGTTCTGTTTGCAGGTGTTTCTTTGAAGCAGAACCTATTGCAAGACAGGTAGGCTGGTTGCTAAGTCAGCAGTCTTTTTTTGAAGACCCTCTACCAAGCCTGAGCTTCAATTAGGCATTAATTAACTAGTCAACTAAATACTTCAGACAGTGGCCACTTTACATGTATTTGCTGGGTGCTTCGTCCACGTCAGCCTTGGTGTTGCACAGGGGGGATGCTAACAGAGCTCAAGATAGAATAGCTTCTGTCTTAAGAATTAAGCTCATAGTCTATTGGGGAGACAGACAAACCAGGATACAACAAATAATTAATTACAAATAGGATTAATTCTAAATAGGAAGCAAATGGGGTGCTATTACCTATAAACTTGAGAGAAGCCATCTTGCAAACTCATCAGATAGAGAGAAAATTCTACAGTCAACAACTGACGGTTGACATTGTGTGTGTGTGTGTGTGTGTGTGTGTGTATGCCCATATATGAAGAAGACAAAGATTATATATTTGTATTGCCTTTATAACATAAAACATTATTTTTAAGAAAGGAAACCATTAGGGAAAAAAATCATTAACTCTTACTTTCTCATGACATCTACTTACTGAGTAATGCCTATGAAAGCCACAATTAACTAGATTACTTACAGGGAGCAGACAGCACTCCAGTTGGAAGGGTAGAGCTAGTTGGTCAACTTAACACTCGTACCTCGGACTCTTCTTTGCATGACACAGCACTAGTGGTTTGACCAGATATCTCAGATCATCCATAAACTAAAACAAAAAAAATTTTTTTTTAATCTTTTGGGGTGATATTTACATGTCAGTTTTGTTCTTTCCCAGGAAAAAAACCTGATAATCTATTCTGAAGAAGTCCCTGAGCTTACACTCAGAGAGCATACCCCTAGTAGAAGAGAAGAGAGTTATACGCAAAGGGTGACAAGAAAGTAGAAAAGGTCTGGGGCAGGGATAGAGGTAACAGAAGGAGTGCTCGGCTGGGGAGGGGGAGCCCAGCAAAAGATTTTTGGGGTGGCGTTCTCACTAGACCTTAAGGAGAGGACAGGCGTTAGGCTTGTGGAGGGTGGCGGTACCATGCACCTGCTAAGCCACCTTTACAGGCTCTTGGGGATACCCATTAAGCCTTTTTTTCGTATTAAAACTAACAACTCTTTGTTTCCTGAGGGCATATGTCTTGTTAGGGAGCAATAATAATATATCAGTTTCCATCGAGTTGTGTTTTATCATCGTAATGGTTACAGAGGAGGCTGCTTTTAGTTCCTGCAGTGCATTTTAATGTTTGCAAGAAACATGGAGACCGACTGAAGGCATAATGGATCCATAATGGATGAGGAGCTGACGAGGGCCAGAAATGGGACACGCCACGGCTGGAACATGAAAGTGCTTCACCTGAAGTCATGTGCATTCCCTGCATTAGAAGGAGTCGATGGGCACAGTCTGGTTTCACCCAGCACCCCTAGGTGTTGTATGGGCGGAACTGCTGGTCTGCATCATCTGGTGGCATCTGCCCTTGGACTCTGCCATGGCGGCCCCATGGCTGCTAATGATCACAGGTCCGGGAACGCATGAGAAGGAAGTGCTCCATCACTGCACGTGTGACCGATGGAGGTGGTACGTTATGAATGCTGTAAAGGGTGTTTTCCTAAAAGAGAAAGAAAAGTTTGAGATCAAATGTGAGCGGGTTTTTTTGTGTGTTTGTTTGTTTGGCGTTCAGAGCCCAGGTAGGAAGGCCTGCTTCACACCAGACCCCCGGGAAGGGACAGGCATGGCCTTTGAGCTCAACCCTGACCAGCTTTGGAGTCTAGCCAGCTCGCTCAGTACATATTGGAGGTGGTTTTCGTAAGTGAACACAATAGATGCTAAACTAACCTTTCGCAGAAGAACTTTGTTGGTGAGAAGAAACCATTTTACTTTATGTGCTAATAGTAAATGTGTTCTAAATAAGGCCTGGCCCGGGGCACCTGGGTGGCTGAGTCGGCTAAGCGGCCGACTTCAGCTCAGGTCACAATCTCGCCATCCGTGAGTTCGAGCCCCGTGTCGGGCTCTGGGCTTATGGCTCAGAGCCTGGAGCCTGCTTCCGATTCTGTGTCTCCCTCTCTCTCTGCCCCTCCCCCGTTTATGCTCTGTCTCTCTCTGTCTCAAAAATAAATAAACGTTAAAAAAATTAAAAAATAAATAAATAAATAAATAAGGCCTGGCCCAACGTCTTACATTTTTTGATCACCTCCACAGCCCAGGGGTGGGACCCTAGAGCACTTAGTGAGCCCTTGTTGATCATTGACCAAAGTGCTCACGTATTTGCAGAAGTTGTTGCTAAAGAATTGCAGGCATAAAGATGCATTTGAATCCAGGACTCCTTTTAGGATGAGGCTCCGTCTTTATAACATTAATATTTCCCCCAAATATTCTTGAATGCTTTTTTGTTCCTCATTGCTGTTGGATATTTTTGTCTTAAAATCATGTGTATGCTAGAACTGATTACCCAGTAGAATGAACTTTAGTCAATCCTAGTGTTTCTGATAAGTTAGTCTTTAGTTGGGTGTTGGGATATTTCTTTTTAAATTTGTTTTTTTAATGTTTTATTTTATTTTTGAGACAGAGAGAGACAGAGCATGAACGGGGGAGGGGCAGAGAGAGAGGGAGACACAGACTCCGAAGCAGGCTCCGGGCTCTGAGCCATCATCACAGAGCCTGACGCGAGGCCCGAACCCACGGGCTGTGAGATCGTGACCTGAGCCGAAGTCGGACGTTTAACCGACTGAGCCACCCAGGCGCCCCATGTTGGGATATTTTTTTTTTTGTCTTTCCCTGATTCCTGAGTTTGGAAGCCAGTGAGTTACAGTACATTTTGATTTGGTTTTAATCCATCAAAATCAAGTTAGTTATAAGTGATGGAGGAGCTCACTTTGTGGAGTCCAGGCTGCCTGGAGACATCAGCCACATGCCAAAAGCTTGCTTGTTGCCCGGCAACCTTGCCGGAGGAATAGATTTTCTGCCACTGGCTCCCTTTTTAGTCGAGGTGGAATCTATTAACACTACTATTCTAGTCTAGAGAACCAGAGCTGGGGTTTCACTGAAAAGAATGGTCAGAGGTTTTGTTTTTGTTTTTGTTTTTAATAACCAAACATCACGTTTCTGGCTTCTAAACTCCACCGTTAATTTCATTGACTTCTAAATAAAGACTGAAGAGTTTATTAATATTACTGAACATTGCTGAGGCTCAAGAGGTCAGTCCAGTGTCTGACTGGCTCCTAAGGAAGGAAGCTCAGTGTTTGATTTCTATAGAAATGATCATGCAGGGAATGGGTAGGCACTGTGAACACCCAGGTCGAATGTAGCGCAGATAAGAACGACTTCATTTGCCCCCAAACTTTTCTCAGTCCCCACCAGGTGTACTTGTGGGCCCCTGCCTTCCAAAACTTACCATCTGGCCGTGGAAGCGGTTATTTCTTCAAGTATTCGCGATCTCACTCTGATTGAAAAGTGGCTGTGTATCCCTTCCTTTTATCCTTCAATCAAAGAGTGTCTTTTCTCCTTTTGTAGCTAAATACTTCACCAGCAAGATTGATGGTTTCCATCTACCAGGGGAGTTTTCCTTACTGTCAGCTCCATTGTTTTGCTTAGGCTCTTAATGTAATAGCTTTGGGTTGTAGCAAGGGAAGATGATGGCTAAGCCCAAGGTCTGGTGGCTGGAGTTATTCACCTCTGCTGAAATGCAATTTTAATAATGGACTGTATCAGCTCCATGTGTTTTCTTGCCCCTGTGTAAAACAAAGGAAGCTCTCAGAGCATTAACCCTTTGGTGGCAGGAAAAATCAAAGTCGCCAGGAGCCACTTAATTAAATGACACTTGCATCTCAAAGAAGACAGCTTGCAAATAGTGTGATGTTCTCTGGATAGGAGAGGAAGGGGTGTTCCTTTTTCAGTGAGTGGGCATTAGCCACTCCATCGATCCCATTCTTTTTAAGGGCCAAACGCAGGAAGGTACAGGATTGAAAGTTGGCGGAGAAATGAGTGAACTTGATAAAACCATGACTAACTCAACAAAACAGTCTCGGAATGCATTTGTTTATTTGTTTTAATCATTCTAAACTTTACTAGTTATGATAACTCAGGTATTTGGGTTTATATTTTCCCAGGCAGTCTTGGAATATGACTGACCTAAGGGACCTTCAAAAGCATAGTTCAAATGCCCCAGTTTTACAAAAGAAGCCAGCCAGTCTCTCTCTCAGTGGTTCTGGCCAAGGTGGCAGCCATCTTATCGGCATCATGGCCGCCCTCAGACCTCTGGTGAAGCCCAAGATCATTAAAAAGAGGAACAAGAAGTTCCTCTGGCCCCAGTGAGACCGAAACGTCAAAATTAAGCTCATTGACAATAGGGTGGGCAGAAGATTCAAGGGCCAGATCTTGATGCCCAACACCGGTTACAGGAGCAACAGGAAAACAAAGCACATGCTGCCCGGTGGCTTCCGGAAGTTCCTAGTCCACAAGGTCAAGGAGCTTGAAGTGCCGTGTGTGCAACAAATCTTACTGGGCAGAGATTGCTCCCAACGTCTCCTCCAAGCACCGCAAAACCGCTGCGGAAAGAGCAGTGCCGCTGGCCGTCAGAGGCACCCATCCTGAAGCCAGGCTGCACAGCGAAGAGAATGAATACACAGCTTATGTGCATTTGTGTTAGTAAAAACCAAAAAACTATAAACCAAAAAAAAAAAAAAAACCCACCCAAAGCAAAACAAAGGAAACCAGCAGGGTGTAAAAAGTGCTCAGGGATGCATAGCTATGTGGAAAATGAAGAGCAGGGGCCAATATTCTGGCCAGTTGACTCTTAAAAAAAATTTTTTTTTAATGTTTATTTATTTTTGAGAGAGAGACAGAGAGAGAGAGAGAGGGAGGAGAAGAGAGAAATGGAGACACAGACTCTGAAGCAGGCTCCAGGCTCTGAGCTGTCAGCACAGAGCCCAACGCAGGGCTCGAACCCACAAACCGTGAGATCATGACCTGAGCTGAAGTCGGCTGCTTAAGCGACTGAGCCACCCCGGCGCCCCTGGCCAGTTGACTCTTCACGACAGTACCACCCAAATGATGTATTTAAAATGAAATGAGTAAGGAAAAGCACCTGTTCTATCCAGCAAATATTAACGGGCGCTGACCCTGTGCGTGCGCCTAGCGGGCTAGCTGGGAACGACGAGATCTTTATTGCACAGTTACGTTTGGAGGTGGGGGAACCCCACAGTGGCCGTTGAAACCGGTAAGAAAAGTGCAGGTTGTGATAAGTACTTAGCTAAGATACAAGGAATGTTGGTGACAGGCAACCAAGTCCACAGTACTGAAGGTTTAACTTTGTTAAAGTGCTTAACTCTTTAGGAACACCTGCATTCTTACCACTGACGGAAAATACATTGGATAAAACTGGAAATCCCCGGAGGTGCTCATTGTCACATGTCACGTCGTATCTCGACGGAGAGACCTCTCTGGCCAGGTAGTGAGCTTCCCATGACAGGATGCACATACCCAAATCTAGACTGGTGGCTACCTTAGGGCTCCTCCAATCATAGATACTGATTCAGCCGTGTCACTCGTTCGTTCATTCATTCATTCGATCCCTTCACGTTGCCGATACTTATTAGACATTTCCAACTTCCTGTTGAGCAGAAATGCTCAACAAAAATATTTTCAAGACCCACAAAGACACACTTATATCAAGGCCGATTCCGTACAAATTTCTGTTAGCAGCGGTCTTGGGACATTTTCTCCTCACAGATAGGATTTGTTTTTAACTTAAAAAAAAAAAAAAGCTTATATATTTATTTACTTAGAGAGAAAGAGGGGCAGAGAGAGAGAGAGAGAGAGAGAGAGAGGAAGAGGGAGAATCCCAAACAGGCTCTGTGCGGTCAGAGAAGAGCCCGACGCGGGGCTCGAACCCATAAACCATGAGATCATGACCGGAACTGACGCTTAACTGACTGAGCCACCCAGGCGCCCCACACATTTGATTTTTCAAGTCAGAGAGCTCATTCTTTTTCTTTCTGACTGGCTGCTTTCCTGCCCAGGCCAACTTTATATATATAAGACTTTTGTTTTTCAACACGCAGTAACCGTGAAACTCTAGTGTGAGGCTTTGCTTTGTGTTTGGGTCTATGGTAAACAGGTCTTTTCGAGGGCTGTGGTAAAAACTAACTTTCTTGACCAAGGGAAGCATCTGTTTTTAAACTCTTGATCTTATCACAGGCCACATGGTCACTTGTTGCTGGCTTTGCCGCTCTCCCTGTATTCCCTCAGAAATATCCTGGATCCCGAAATCTGCTGCAAATTTACTATGGATGGATTTTGCGTTTCCTTTCACTCCTGTGCTACCCACACCACTTGGAAGAAATCAAGTGTTTACCCTGCTGTTCTTTTTATTTTCTTTGTTCTCCAGATACATTGTGATGTCTGGAGCTCAGGTTTCATGGACAAGTAGAAACAGCCAGGGGCACTGTTTTTGTAATTGCATATTAAATTCATTTCCTTAAAAATTTGTCTTGAGAAGCATTTTCTTCGGACTTTCCTCCCATTTTGGTGTGTTTCTTTTTCTTTTGCCATAGGATCTATTTTGGTTTTGCCTAAGAAGACAGTCACCGTGGGCTACCCCTAACACACCTCTCTCTGTCACCCCTAAAGTGTCCCCTGTGATGCTTTCTAGACATGGAAGTTTGCTCCGTGCTAAGCAGTCTGGAAGATTTGACTCAGTAAATACCTCCCCTTACCCTTAGGGTCAGATAATGCCATTAGTCCCATTTGACTGATGCGGAAATAGGCCGAGAAGGTTTAATCAGTTTTTAAGCCAAAGTCACACAGTGTGTGTGAGTGGAGAGCAAGACTGAAGTTGTATTTATATAACTTAAAAATCTTTCTCCTGCTATAGATGCTAGCTATAATGCCCCCTTTATTTCTCCATTCTAGGCACCCCCCCCCCTTCCTTTTGAACTGTGAGAGAGTCCTTAAAATTAGAAGGGGGAGGGGCGCCTGGATGGCTCAGTTGCTTCAGCGTCAGACTCTTCATTTCAGCTCAGGTCATGATCTCACAGTTAGTGAGGTCAAGCCCCGAGCTGGGCTCTGCGCTGACAGCGCGGGGCCTGCTTGGGATTCTATCTGTCTCTCTTTTCCCCCACCCCTGCTCGCATGCACACTCTGTCTCAAATAAATAAATAAACATTTAAAGAAAAGTAAGAAGGGGGAGGTGATTTATATATCATTTTCATTAGACCCGTATTTTCTATGTGCGTTTTCCAGAATGCTAGCCTGCAAGATGTTTCTAAAAAACAAACCAGAGTCTTGCTTTAAATTAGTTTGGTCAGAACTGTGCATTACATCACCTTCTAGGAGATTCTGAATTCACCTTTGCATATTAAGAGGTCTGAGATGTCCTTCAACAAAAAAGTATTTTTATTTTAAAATTTAAAAATTTTAGGTGCGCCTGGGCGGCTCAGTCAGTTAAGCATCTGACTTAGGCTCAGGTCACGATCTCGTTGTTCGTGGGGATGAGCCCCGCATCAGGCTCTGTGCTGACAGCTCAGAGCCTGGAGCCTGCTTCTGATTCCGTGTCTGCCTCTCTCTGCCCCTCCCCTGTTCACGCTCTGTCTCTCAATAATAAATAAACGTTATAAAAAGAAAAAAACATAATTTGGAAAAGTCTTCAGTGAAAAGACAAATAATGAACTTGGTGCATTCCACTATACAAGTGAAGTTTTTGAAAAAGAAGTAGAAGAAAAGAAAACAGAATGCTCTTGGGTCCCCTAAAGATCACAGCCTCCTGCTTCACCCCATTCCACTTTAAAACTTTTATTTTTACCCACATTCCACCAAGGCAAGAAATGGGAGTCTCCTGCTCTGTATCTCCTACCCTGAGACTTGTATTTTTTTTTTTAATGTTTATTTATTTTTGAGAGAGATGGAGCATGAGCAGGGAAGGGGCAGAGAGAGAGAGACACAGAATCCAAAGCAGGCTCCAGGCTCCAAGCCGTCAGCATAGAGCCCAATGTGGGGCTCGAACTCACAAACTGAGATCATGACCTGAGTCGAAGTCGGACGCTTAACCGACTAAGCCACCCAGGTGCCCCCTGAGACTTGTTTTTGTTTTTTGTTTTTGTTTTTGTTTTTGCCTGAGACACGGCTAGGTTAAGCCCCTTGAGGGGGAGGATCTGGGCTGTAGAATATGATCCAGCAGTGGCTTAGTAACTACGTAGAAAAATACAGCAATGACCTGCATTTGGAATAAAGAACAAATACAATATATGGATCTGTGTTTCTGAGTTGACTCTAGCCACGTGAATTACCCCCTCTTTGAGTGACAGTGAGGAATTTGAGAAGCTGCAGTAACTCATTTATATCACTAGGGTTCCATTTGGAAAATGATACCTCCTGGTGTCTAATTTAATTAGTAATTGTGTTTTCAGTTCCAATTGAAAGCCTCCGAAGAAAGGATGGTAATACACTGTGGTATTTGGTATTATTACTGTTATCTAATTATATTTACTAGTGTGACAGTTTTAGATTAAGACGCTTTTCAAGAAGGTACTTGTCACTGTTATCTAACTGGTTTTTCTCTTGTTCTTCCCCCACCTCTGTAGTCCAATGTCCCGTATTCAGTGTGAGCCCTCTTTTACAGACCTATAAATGGATACACACAGTTGTGATGTTATTTTTGTTTGTTTCTTTTTTAACATATGGCCTGAGGTTCTACGGCAAGTCCATCGTGGATCCAGAGTTTGAGTCTCAAGTCTCTGAGATGCCACCTCCGCCCTGAAAGAGGCAAGGTGGTCCCACCTTGGGGATGGCCCCAAGGGTGGATGGCCCCCCAGGAAGTTGGAAGATGTGGGGTCTGCTTTGGCTCTGCCATTTACTTGTTGGATGGCTTTGGACAGGTCATTCATTTAGTCATCCAGCATTTTATGGAGTGTCTCCCAGGTGTTCTGTGCTCGTCCAGATGCTAGGACTACACAGATGAGTAGGACAGTGCCTCGTTCTTCAGCAACTTCCTGTGTAGAGTGTGGACTCAGCCACATAAACCAACGTGCTCAGGAAAATGCCGTGGTGCTTTGTGAAAGTGTGTGCAGGGGGAGCAGGGGCCCAGAGCAGGGAGGAACAAAATGGTCTGTGGCGCTGCAGAGAGGCTTCATGGCAGCAGCGATTGGGGGTTGAGTTTTGGGGGAAAAAAAAATATCATCGGGGGATTAGGTCGTGATAGCGTGTGGACTCTAGGCTTCTGTATAATTTCCTGGTCGTGGGAGCCAGTGAAGAGTTTTAAATAGGAAACAGCATGGTCATTTTTGCATTTTAGAGAGATACGTGTGGAGGATGAATTTACTAAATCTCTGTGAGCCTCGCTTTTGTCATCTGTAGGACGGACCCACTCGTCTTGCCTCATGGGTTCCTTTGGGTTGCGTGTCTCTCTTTGAAATGCAGCAAGAATGGCTAACGGTTGCTCACTGCTTTCTCAGCACGCAACCCTCAGAGCAACCCCGTGAAGGTCAGTCTGTTACTTGTGCGTTTTAGACGTGGGGACGGTCACAGAGGTGAAATACCCGGCCCAAGGACCCCCAGCGAGTACTAGAGGTACAGTCAGGATTTGGACTCAAGTCTGCCAGATCCTGGAGCCCCGATTTCCCTTAGCCACCACGCAATGCCGTTAAGGGGCTTTTCCCCACTGAAATATCTTCGCTGGTGGCTGTCTTTTGCCTCTGGCGACCTGAGCAAAGAGTTGATGTCTTGGAAAGATTCAAGATCAGCACCAAACCTCTGGCGACCTGAGCAAAGAGTTGATGTCTTGGAAAGATTCAAGGTCAGCACCAAACCAAATGTGCCATTATTTACAACTCTTTAATCTTTGTCTTTAATCGTGCGGTCCTTTCTCATTAAATGCAACCAAATTCGCGGAGTAGGTTATGGGACTTGAATTCTTTTGCACTAACTGGGTGTTACAATCAATGTGTGTTTCTGTGGACATAGACATAAATCTTCCTGCCAGGGTTAACAGAAAATCAATCATGTCTCTGACTCCCTCTTTTGGGGAATTCTTTGGAAGATCCATATTATGAGTAGGTGAAAGTAAAATTGAAGAGGGTGTAATGAGTAAGGTAAAGTCCTTGGCCGGAGTAGGCTTGTCAAGAGAAGTTGCCGCAGGACCCAGCAGACAACGGGAAGGAGGCAGGCTTGGCAAAGTCAGCAAACTCTGCTTGTTGAAAAGAGAGTCTGGAAAATATTCTACAAGTTCACACGCTGGCAAATGCCATCCGAGGACAAGTTAATAGCACCTCTTTGGTAAAAAGTTTATTCACCCTGTTTTCTCTGTAGTGGGTCGCTGTAGGGTGAAAAAAGGCCGCATTATCTGCTTAACCATGAACGAGCGCCTTTAAGGATTGCTGCTTGAAGATGCAAGAGGTTCAAGAAGAATAATTAAAATAAAATGCTGTTCCATGTCCTGACCTGTGTTCAATGTGCCAAAAAAAAAAAAAAAAAAAAAAAAGCCCTCAAAAATGCCAGGGTTCCACATTTTGTGGTTTGGGAGGGATGTTGTGATCAGCCTTCAGCTGCTCATAAAAAAATAAATACTGCTGTGTTCTTATTTGGACCGTTTCTCGAGGATCTTTTAGAGTTGATTTGCAGCTGAAATTTCACCTCAGCTAAAAAAAAAAAGAAAAAGAAAAGAAGAAGAGGAAGACGACGACGAAAACCACGCAAAGCTGTGCCTTACTTAAAACATTAGGCATGTCATGCCAGAGTAAAATAATGGAATCAGAAAGAGAAAATGCTCCATTGAGATAAAACAGCTGTCTCTTACACTCACCACTTAACTATAATTCATCTGCTGTTTGTAGGTTATGCTTTAATGGGAAGGAATATTAAGGGAATGAGAAAGGATTTCTTTATTAAATGGAAGCTCATTGCAAAAAAATATATACCCCCAACTGAAACAGCTGTTTTAGAAGAGCGGCTTCTGGAATGTGAGTGAAAGTATATCCCCCGAGATCCTGCCGCCCGGCATGTGGGAGTAAATAGATGTGCAGAGCCAGGGATAGAACAGACCTCGTGGCATCCGTGTGATGCCCTGCTCACTGGTTCTCAAACTTGGATGTACTCCGGAGTTGCCCTCCCCTGCTCCCCCTGCCCCCCACCCAGGGAATTTGACCAAAAAAAAAAAAAAAATGTGATACCTGGTTCCACACCTAGAGATTCTGATTTAATTGCCCCGGGGTGTGGCCTGGGCATAGGGAGTTTCAAAAGCTCCCCCGAAGACTCAGGTACAGCAAATTTTGAGGCCCACTGGCCTAGCTGGTGACAAATTTTCTTCTGTTCTTTGCAGCTGGGACAGTTTGCTGTGGGAACTTAGATTTGGAAGCCTCAGTCCTGAGTGGGGAGCAGAAACCTTCAAAGCCAGACTCAGGGAGCCAGACTTGACTAAGTCTTCAGTTTGATAGATTCCTCTCTTTAAGGGCTAAAAAGCAGAATTCCAGCGTTCTTTTGAAAAATGAGCCCTGAGATTTTTTTCCATCACAGAGAAAGCGTTAAGTATGTTCTCTCTGAACTTCATAGCAGGAAAAAAGAGGAAAGAAAATGAGTATATCCAGATTCAGGCAAAGTTCCAAGTAGCGTGATGGGGAGATAGGTGGAGAGGTATTGTTGACCAAAGTATCTTGGGGAATTGAGTCTTGACCCTAATTTGCTGCTGTTGAAAAAAAAAAAAAAAAAGGAAGGAAGGAAGAAAAAGAAAGAAATAGAACTATGTTCTTGATTATAGGTCAGATGATCAGAACCACTCAAGTGGGAGGTTTTCTTTCTGGTTTGGGACTTCTAGGGACTTGCAGACAATATGCTGTAACATAACTAAGAAGAAACGTGGTTTTTAGTTAGTACTTTGCTAACGACAAGCTTTGACCTTCAATAATTCACTTAACTTTTATGAGCCTGATTTTCAAAAATAGGAGTAATACTGTCCCATCGGTCTTCTACTCCAAAATAAGATGCACTTTGCTAAAGGACATTTAATTCCCTGCAGGCAGCTCCCTCCCAAGCCAATATATTAGCAGGGAATGACTGAGAACGGGAGTCTTTAAATTTTTTTTTTAACATTTATTTATTTTTGAGAGAGAAAGAGAGACACACATAGAGCCCGAGTGGAGGAGGGGCAGAGACAGAGGAAGACACAGAATCCGAGGCAGGCTCCAGGCTCTGAGCTGTCAGCACAGAGCCCAACGCGGGGCTCGAACCCACAAGCCATGAGATCATGACCTGAGCCGAAGTTGGGCACTTAACCGACTGAGCCACCCAGGCGCCCCAAGAATGGGAGTCTTTACTTCACCAACCGGAAAGAAAGTTGGGAAGTCACAATGTGGGGTGGGGTAGGGGGTCTCCAGGTGGATCCAAGAGACAAAAAGGGGGCTGTAGTGGTGCTCATTAAACGGCATGTGCCCTCAAATCTGGGGGTGCTGTTAAAATACAGATTCTGATTCAACAGGTGCAGGGAGGGGCTGTGTCTCTCACAAATGGCATTTCCAGGGGATGCTGATGGCCGTGAGCCCCGGGTCACACTTTGAGAGGCATGGCAGTTCAGAGCAGCTCTGTGCTGGGGTGAATGCTTTTCTTAGAGCCGCTGGAAGAGACTAAATTGTGGCCCGTGAAGACTGGTGTTGTGTGGCTGCTGTCCAAGCCACAGATAAATGAAGCACAGACATGAGAATAATTGTGTGTCTTCAAGATCATGTGGCCCGAAGCACCATGGTGTGATCAATGCCTGTTTATGTTCTGGATTGCCCTTTTTGTAGATATTAATTTTTATATACTTTCCATTCTCTATATGACCTTAAGGGGAGCCTGAGTATAAAAATTTAGTTTTTTTTTCCAGTTTACCCCCATTTTTATTGAATTCTGGCATATCAGCCTCCTATCTTTCTCTGTGATTCAATCTAATAGAGCTCTTGAGTCTTTGTTACCCACAGTGCAGCATGTTATCTGGTGCCCGCAACGGTGATTTAAAAAAAAAAAAAAATTCTGTAGGTAAGGGCCAGAATTATCTAAAATAATCATCCGGTTTACCTCATCCTCCTTGGGTTATCACTGGAAATGGTGGGGTACCATCAGCCTTCCAACCTTGTTATAAAGAAGATCCACTAATTACGTATTTTTTGCCCAACTGAAAGACTTGCGTTTTGCCGCTGTAAATCAGTGGCTGTGTTGTCTTTTCCCAATCGCTTCCTAATGTTCTTACGCGTTATCTAGGTTTGTAAAGTTTAAGAATAGATGTAGCTTTATGTGTTCTAATTTGAATCGTGGAGTTTGGAAAGGGAAGAGGGTTTAAAAAAAAATATGGTTGTGACATGTTTATTATCAACATGTGAAAACGGAACCGATGATTATGTTGGTGGTAGGTATATATTGTACCTTGTCAACAGAAAGCTTTTATGTTTGCATATTTAACAGGGTATTTTCTTTCTTTAAAAAAAAAAATTAGAACTGATGATGTCTCTTGGAAGGCTTCAACACATTCTGGTTTAAAATAGTCCTCTATAACTAGGCTTCTTCTTGAAGTTTCCATGGCTTTCTCTCAGAACTGCAGACCTTTTGAAATTTCGCTGATTTTCACCCACTGCAGCCAGTTCCTTATTCTCTAAGCCCATGGTTCTTGAACATCAGAGTCACCTGAAAGGTTTCTTCCTTTTTTTTTTTTTTTCTCAAAAAATTTTTTTAATGTTTATTTATTTTTAAGAGAGAGAGGGAGGGAGGGATAGAGAGAGACAAAGCGTGAGCAGGGAGGGGCAGAGACAGAGGGAGACACAGAATCTGAAGCAGGCTCCAGGCTCTGAGCTGTCAGCACCTGCATTTTTAACAAGGTCCTGCATTTGAGAAGCCCTGCATTAAGTAACTTGCAGATTACTTGCAACACTGTAAATGCTCTGATGGTCGTATTGAGCTTTCACAAGCACTGAGGCAAGGGGAAAGAGACAGTCATAAAGAAATGAGAACTCTTTGGTACTTGGTAATACCTACAGCATCTTCTCTGGCAAGCTGAGGTCAACCTGACCATGGTTGAACTTGCTTAGACGAGTTCAATTCTGTACCATTCCAGAATATAATTTTTAATTATTCCGTTAATTCTAGAGAAAATGACAGGAGTATTTATTTAGAACCACTTACCTAAAAAGCATCATAATATTACAAGTTGCTTATCATAATAAAGCAAGCTCAAATAATCAGATTCATTCATTGTATACTCTGCCAACAAATTTTGGAAATACCAAGAGATTGGAGTAAACAGATGAGCCTGTAGATCTGGGAGATTTGTTTGGGGCCAGTCCACTGCAAGTTCTCTGTCTTTCTCTCTTCCTTCCCCCTTTCCTTCTTTCCTTCCTCCCTCCCTCCCTTCCTTCCCTCCTTCTTTTAAGACTTTTTAAGTAATCTTTACACCCAGCGTGGGGCTCGAGCTTACAACACTGAGATCAAGAGTCCCATGCTCCACTGACTGAGCTGGCCAGGTGCCCCTCTTTTCCACCTTTCTCGACAGCCACGGGACGATACAGTAAAACCTGAAGTTCATAATGATAATCCTGAGGCATTGTCTAATCCAGTGGAAAGTAAACAGCAACAAGCAAATATTTTCTGGAATATCTACACTATTCAATTTTTCAGAACCAAAAGAGCTCCCTTCCTGGATAAAAGAAGAGTCTAATGTATTTTTTTCTTTTAAATCGATTAAATGGCAAACATTTGGAATTCTTAGGTGTTACTTCCTTAAAGGAGGAAAGTAGTATCTGACATTGGCAAATATATTTTTTGCCCCAGTTTTCAGTAATTATAAGTGAAAAGAAGACGACCAAGGTCAGAGAGCGGCAGTAGGGAAAGACAGTAAAAGCATCTAGATGGCACAATTGTGTAAAAATATTTTGTATTCCTCTTAATAGTAAGCAGTGCCACAAAGAAAACAGTGGCAGTATCTACTTAATCTGAAGATTGGTGGCGGGAAGTGTTGTACAATCTAACTAGTAATTAATGTTAAGCATTATGTTTTTGTTTTAAAATATTTTTTTAACGTTTATTTATTTTTGAGACACAGAGAGAGACAGAGCACAAGTGGGGGAGGGGCAGAGAGAGAGAGGGAGACACAGAATCCGAAGCGGGGTCTGAGCTGGCCCCTAAATGTTTAGGTGCCCCTAAACATCGTTTAGATTAAACAGACCTTTTATGAACGAGGAAGTAACGTGTATAGATTTTTAAGGTCTAGAGTGAGACTTAAAGAAATTTGGGTTTTATGGCGGGCTGCTGTGTGGGTTGTATCCCCAGACTCCAGGGTTTTATTCCTTTTACCCTCTACGGATTCTTTGGTGGGAAACTTTGAGAAGCTTGTCTTAAGATATAAGGTAATCTTTTTGAAAAATACCTTTATTGGGGTATACTCAATATACAATATGTTGCACATATTCAGAGCGTGCAGTTGGATACGTTTTGACGTATGTATACACCTGTGACTCCATCCTGACAATCAAGATAATGAAGATACCTGCCACCTGCAACAATTTCTTCCTTCTCCTTTGTAATGTCTCCTTTCCTCCTTCCCCACCCCCATCAAGTAGGCCAACGACCTCTGATCTGCCATCTGTCAGTACAGATTACTTTGCACCGTCTAGAATTTTAGGTAAGTGCAATCACATAGTATGTTCTTTTGGAGGGAGCATATCTAGCTTCTTTCATTCAGCATAATGATTTGAAGATTCATCCACGTATGTAAGATGTGTGCATGCGTACAGTAGGTATTTAGCCACTCTAATACGTATGTAGTGGTAGTATCTTTAATGTTTATTTATTTTTGAGAGAGAGAGAGAGAGAAAGAGAGAGGCAGAGCACAAGCGGGGGAGGGGCAGGGAGAGAGGGAGTCACAGAATCTGAAGCAGGCTCCAGGCTCTGAGCTGTCAGCGCAGAGCCCGATGTGGGGCTCGAACCCATGAACCATGAGATCATGACCTGAGCTGAAGTCGGATGCTTAACCTAAGACTGAGCCACCCAGGCGTCCCGGAAGGACAGACATTTTTAAATTTTCAAGTCCAATTTATCAGTTATTTTTTTTCTTATGGATTGCACTTTTGGTGTTATATCTGAGAGGTATTTGCCTGACATGATTCTCTCGTTTGTTTTTCTCTAAAAGCTGTTTAGTTTTACATCTAGATCTGTGGTTCATGTCGAGTTAATTTTTGTATGTGGTACAAGGTATGTATTGAAATTCAGTTTTTAAATATATGGATTTCAAATGGTTCCAGAACCATTTGTTGAAACAAACTTGTTTCTCTACAAAATTACTTTTTCCTATGTGTAAACTTAATTGACCAAATATGTGTGAGTCTATTTCCAGACTCTCTATTTTGTTCCATCGATCTATTTGTCTATCCTGATGTTAATGCCATACATACTGTTTTGATTATTGTAGCTTTATAATAAATCTCAGGGTCATGTAGTGAAATTCCTCCAAATTTGTCCTAGTAGGCTATTGTTTTGGCCATTCTGGGTCCTTTGTGCTTACACATGAATTGCTAATCAGCTTGGTAACTGCTACAAAAAAGCATGATGTTGAATCTTTAGATCAGTTAAAGAGAATTTGTACCTTAATGGTATTGAGTCTTCATGAGCATGGTCTATCTGTCTATTGATTGAGGTCTTTAATTTCTCTCAGTAATGTTTTGTGATTCTTAGCATACAAGTCTTGCACAAGTCTTGTGGATTTATCCCTCAGTATTTTGATGTTTTTATGTTATTTTAAATTCTATATTTTTAAATTTCAATTTCTGATTGTTTGCCAACATAAATATGGCTGCTTTTTGTTTATTGATGTTGTATCATGCTATCTTGCTGAACTCGCTTTTTCTAGAATTTTTTTTTGTAGATTGGGATTTTCATCAAAGATGATCATATTATACAAATACAGTTTTACTCCTTCCTTTCCAATCTGATTACCTTTTACTTCTTTTTCTTGCCTTATGGTTCTGGCTAGACCTCCAATACAATGTTAAATAGAAGTGGTGAGAAAATTTTGCCTTGTTCCTGATCTTAGGAGGAAAGCGTTTAGTCTTTTATTTTAAGTATGATCATAGCTATGGATTTAGGGTTTTCTTTTTTCCCTCTTTTTTTATAGATACTCATTATTAAGCTGAGGAAGTTCCTTTCTATTCCTAGTTTGCTGATAGATTTTACCAAGAAGAGATATTGGATTTTGTCAAATACATTTTCTGTGTTTACTGAGATGATCATGTGACTTCTGTTTTAGTTGTTAGTATATTTACTGAGATGATCATATGACTTTTCATTTTTAGTTGTTACTATGGTGAATTATATTAATTGATTTTTCTAATGTTAAGTCAACCCTATAGTCTTAGAATAAACTCCACTTGGTCTGTATTATCATTTACATTTATTGTTAGATTTGTTAAACTTTTTTTTTTAAGTTTATTTATTTTGAGAGAGAAAGAGAACATGAGCTGCAGAGAATATGAGCAGCTCTCTCTGAGCGGCAGAGAGAGAGGGAGGGAGAGAAAGAGAAAAACAGAGAGAGAGAGAGAGAGAGAGAGAGAGAGAGAGAGAGAATCTCAAGCAGGCTCTGTGCTGTCAGCCCAGAGCCGCACAGGGGGCTCAATCTCACAAACTGAGAGACCATGACCTGAGCTGAAATCAAGAGTCAGACGTTTAACTGAATGAGTCACCCAGGCACGCCAAACTTTTTTTGTTAAGAATTTTTGCATGTATATTCCTGAAAGATAATTGGTGTTTAGTCTTCCTTCATTGTATATCTTTGTCTGGTCTTGGTACTGGAGTGATTCTGGTCTCATAGAATAAATTGGGAAGCATTCTCTCTTCTTCAATTTCCTAAGTGTTTGTGTATTATTTTTATTTTAAAATTCTGGTAGAATTCACCACTTTAACTATCTGGGCTTGGAGTCTTTGAAGGGAGATTTTAGCCTCAAGTTCAATTTTACTAATGGATGTGGGTTTATTCAGATTATTTGTTTCCTTATCATGGATCTTTGTTAATTTGTGTCTTTCAGGAAATCTGTCAACTAAATTATTGGATGTATTGGCATGAAATTGTCCATAATGTCCACTTATTATACTTTTAATATCTACAGACTGTAGTAACATCACTTTTCTTATTCCTGATATTTCTTATTCCTGATATTCCCGGTTTGTGTTTTTTCTTCCTTTTTTCCTCTAATACAGATTAGAGATTTATTAGTTCTTAATGTTTATTTATTTCTGAGAGGGAGAAAGGGAGAGAGAGAGAGAGAGAGAGAGAGCGCACGTACATGATCTGGGGAGGGGCAGAGACAGTGGGGGGACAGAGAATCTGAAGCAGGCTTTGTACTGACAGCAGAGAGCCCCGTGTGGGGCTCAAAGTCACCGTGAGATCATGACCTGAGCTGAAATCAGTCGGATGCTTAACCTACTGAGCTACCCAAGTGCCTCGAGATTTATCAGTTCTAACTGAACTTCTGAAGGAACTAGCTTTTGGTTTCATTGAATTTTCCCTATTTTTTGTTCGTTTTCTATTCAATTGATTTTTTTTCTCTATTATATCTTTTCTTCTGTTTGCTTTGGGTTTCATGTGCTCTTTTTTTTCCAGTTTCTTAAGGTAGAAGACACTGAAATTGTTGATTTGGGACCTTTCTTTTTGTTTAATACAAATTTTAATTTGTACAGATTAATACAAGTTTTGTTTAACGTTAATTTGGTGTTTTAAATTTTCCTCTTACTCTGCTTTACAAATTGTAATATGTTGTTTGCATTTTCATTCAGTTCAAAACACTTTCTCATTTTCCTTTTGATTTCTTCTTTGACTCATGCATTATTTAGAGATATGTTATTTATTTTTATTTTTCAATTATTTGGGAATTTCTCAAATAGCATTCTGTTATTGATTTCTAATTTAATTCCATTATGGTCAGAGAACACACTTGTATAACTTGAATCCTTTTACATTTTTTGATATGTTTTATGGCCCAGAATGTGAACCATCTTGGTAAATGTTTTGTGTGCGCTTGAATGGATAGTATTGTGTTGTTGGGTGTACTGTTCTTGACATTACATCGATTTTGTTGATACTATTGTTCAAGTCTCCTATCTTTACTGATTTTCTGTTGACCTATCAGTTTTTAAGAGAAGGTTGCCGAGATCTATGATTGTGGATTTGTCTACTTTTACTTGCAGTTCTGTCACTTTTCTTCATGATTGATTGATTGACTGATTGCTTTTGAGAGGGAGAGAAAGCGCACTCACGAGTGGCGGGAGAGGCAGAGAGAGAGAGGGAGAGAGGGAATCCTAAAGAGGTTCCACGCTGAGCGTGGAATTAAGAGTTGGTAGCGTAACTGACTGAGCCACCCAGGCTCTAAATATTTAGGGTAGTTAGGTCTTCCTGACCCTTCTATCATTATGAAACTATTTCCTTTACCTTGGTGACATTCTATGATTTGAAATCTGCTTTGTCTGCAATTCATAGAACCATTCTACTGTCTTTAGATTAACGTTAGTATAGTATATTTGTTTATATTTGTGACTTTATATTTCAAGTGGGTTTCTTGTGAGCAACATGTAGTTTGATCTTATGTTTTTTCTCATTTGACACTCTGTCTTTTGAATGGAATATTTAAGCTATTTACATATATATATTTTTTTTATTTTTTAACATTTATTTATTTTTGAGACAGAGAGAGACAGAGCATGAATGGGGGAGGGGCAGAGAGAGAGGGAGACACAGAATCCGAAACAGGCTCCAGGCTCTGCGCGGTCAGCACAGAGCCCGACGCGGGGCTCGAACTCACAGACAGCGAGATCGTGACCTGAGCCGAAGTCGGCCGCCCAACCGACTGAGCCACCCAGGCACCCCTAAGCTATTTACATATGATTATTGGTCTAGTTAAGTTTAAATCAACCACTTATTTATTTATTTATTTATTTATTTAGAGAAAACACTTTTTTTTTTTAATCTTTATTTATTTTTGAGAGAGAGAGACAGAGTGCAAGCAGGGGAGGAACAGAGAGAGAGAGAGGGAGACACAGAGTCTGAAGCAGGCTCCAGCTCTGAAATGTCAGCACAGAGCCCGACGTGGGGCTTGAACCCATGAACCGTGAGATCATGACCCGAGCCGAAGTTGGATACCCAACCAACTGAGCCACCCAGGCACCCCGGTTATTTGTTTTATGTTTGTCCAATCAGCCCTTTATTACTCTTATTACCCTTTTGTTCTTTTCTGCCTCCCTTTGGATTGATCGTTCTTTTTCGATTCTCTTTTACCTTTTTTGTCTACTTAATACCTATGTCTCTGTATTATTTTATTTTATTTTTTATTTTATTTAAGGTTTTATTTTTATGCAATCTCTGCATCCAGTCTTGGGCTCAAACTCACAACCAAGGATCAAGAATCGCATGCTGAGGGCGCTTGGGTGGCTCAGTCGGTTGAGCGTCCGACTTCGGCTCAGGTCACGGTCTCATGGTTTGTGAGTTCGAGCCCCGCGTCAGGCTCTGTGCTGACAGCTTGGAGCCTGGAGCCTGCTTCGGACTCTGTGTCTCCCTCTCTCTCTCTGCCCCTCCCATGCTTGTGCTCTGTCTCTCTCTGTCTCTTAATAATAAATAAATGTTTAAAAAAAAAAAAGAGTCACGTGCTGTACAGACTGAGCCAACCAGGCACCCACTCTTTGTATTATTGTAGTAGTTACTTTAGCATTTGTAGTATACATCATTGTCATGGTCAACCTTGAAGTTATATCCTACTACTAATGTATAGTACAAGAACCTTAAAAGAGTACATTGCTATTTTTTTACTTCTGGCCTTTGTGCTATAGGTGTCCTATACGCTTTATTACTTCTATGTTATAAACCCCACAATTCATTGTGAGTATTTTTGTTTTAAAAATCAATTGCCTTTTAAAGAGATTCAAATATAAGGAACAGGTCTTTTATATTAATCTACATAGTTATCATTTCTGGTGCTTTTCATTCTTTTGTGTATATCCAGAGTGCCATCTTGACTCACTTTTCCTCTGCCTAAACGACTTCCGTTAACACTTTTTATAGTGCTGATCTACTGGCAGTGAATACTTTTAGTTTTTGTAGGTCTGAAAAAGCATTTATTTTACTTTGTTTTTAAAAACTATTTTCATTAGATCTAAAATTGTAATTTGACAGTTTTTTTTTTCTTTCAGTACTTTGAAGATGTGGCTCCACTGTCCTGTGACTTGCATTGTTTCTGATGAAAAATCTACTGTCGTCTTTATCTTTGGTCTTCTGTCTCTAATGGGTTTTCCACTCCTTCTGAGTACATCCACCATGTTTTGTTTCTGGTTGTTGTTTTTTTTTTTTTTTTTAATCCCTTTCCCCCACCAAAGTCTGACTATGAATGTACCCATGGCTTTCTTTGTATGTACCTCGTTTGGTGTTTATGGGTCTTTTTATTTTTTTTAATATTTATTTGTTTTTGAGAGAGAGAGAGAGAGCATGAGTGGGGGAACGGCAGAGAGAGCGAGGGAGACACAGAATCCAAAGCAGGCTCCAGGCTCTGAGCTGTCAGCAGAGAGCCTGAAGTGGGACTCGAACCCACAAACTGTGAGATCGTGACCTGAGCTGAAGTCATATGCTCAACTGACTGAGTCACCAAGTGCCCCTGAATCATCTTTTTATTTATTTTTTATGTTTTTTAAATGTTTATTCATTTCTGAGAGAGAGACAGAGAGAGAGGGAGAGAGAGAGAGAGAGAGAGACAGAGTGTGAGTGGGGGAGGGGCAGAGAGAGAGGGAGACACAGAATCTGAAGCAGGTTCGAGGCTCTGAGCTGTGAGCACAGAACCCAGCATGGGGCTCGGACCCTTGAACTGTGAGATCATGACCTGAGCCAAAGTCGGACGCTCAACCAACTGAGCCACCCAGGCGGCCACCCCTGGGTCTTCTCAGACATGAAAGTGTATGCCTTTTTTAAAGTTACGTGGTTTATTTTAATTCCAGTGTAGTGAACATACAGTGTTATATTAGTTTCAGGTGTACAATGTAGTGATTCAATAATTCTGTACTCAGTGCTCATTGCGGTAAGTGTGCTCTTTAATATCTCTCACCTATTTCACCCATCTTCCTCCCCTCAACACCTAAAAATTTATATCTTGAACCAAATTTAGGAAATTGTATCTTCAGATAATCTTTGTGTCTCATTCTTTATCTCCCTGTTCTCTCTTCTCCTTCTTAGACTTTAATTGCTGGCCATGGATAGTCTCATAGGTCCCCAAGGTTCTCATTTTTTCCAGTCTTTCTTTCTCTGTTTTATAGACGGAATAAGTCTGTTTTGTCTTTGAGTTCATAGATTCTCTTCTGTTCTCAAGCCCATTCAGGAGATTTTTAAATTTCCAATTTTAAATTTTCATTTGGCTCCTGTTCATTATGAGTGTATTTTGCTTTTCATGCGTATTGATTTTTGTGCTGAGGTATCACGTGCATGGTTTTAATAGGCTTTTAAAATCCTCATCGGTTAATTCTAACATCTGGGTCATCTTGGGGTCAGTCTTTTTGATTGCTTTTGACTTTTCTCTTGAGTACGGGCTATATTTTGTTTCTTGACATGTCTAGACATTTTGGAGTATAACCTGGAGGTTATGAATGATAGATTGTAGAGACTCTGGGTTCTGTTATTCTTGAAAGATGTTGAGTTGTCTTGTCTTGTGTCATTAGGCAGTTATCTTGAGTTGACTCTGATTCCAACCCTTGTCTCTTTTTGTGGTGGACTGTAGCCTAATCTCTCCACATCTCGTTTAGCCTTAGCTTGGCTGCTTGTAATCTTCCCCACACATGGGTAGCTGCAGATCAAGGTAGAGTTTTTACCTGAGACTTGGGGCTTCCCTTTCTCAGACTCTCTCCTTCATGGGGTTTCACCCCTCACTTTATATCTGCTGTGTTTGTACTGGACTCTGCCTTCTGGTTCTTCAAGCCGATAATACGTGGGGTTTGTATCCATGTTTTAAGAGCCCCATGTGGCCCTGACTAGTGACAAGTCTTAAAAAACGCAAAGTGTACCCATCGCCTTCCCCTTCTTTCAAGGGTAGACTCCCCTGTAGTTTTTGCTTTCTACTGCATTCAGGTGGTATTTTTGTTTGTTTGTTTGCTCATTTGCTTGGGTTTTAAATCTAAGGTCGGTAGTTGTTATTTTCAAGAGGATTGGTCTGTTAGTAACTACTCCGTTATTACAAAAAGCAAAACCCTCCTCTTTCCTGGACTGTGAAAGTTCTGTCGCTGGTTCTAGGTTCTTCCGTCTCCCTCGGCTTCACCCCCTTCCGTGAAGGCATTGCTGCCTCCCTCCCACCCTGGGCAGTTCCAGTCTTGACTCCTGCTGTTCCTTGAGAGATTATGTGCTCTCGTGTCCATTCCATTGGTCTCGTTTTCTCGGGACAGACTTCATAGCCCTTCATATCTGACTTTCCGGTGCCAGGCTCTCCCCCTCCATACGATCTTCAACACCTACAGCCAGAACTTCCTAATGAAATAAACCTCCACGTTCCTGCCTCATTCAGATGGCTTCAGCAGATCCCTGCTGCCTAGGACGGCTGTCTCCTCACTCACAGACAGTGATACGTCTGTACTTCTGGAAGCCAGCTGCCCTTGCAAATCTCACACCCCTTTCTCCATAGTTTTCTAGCTTTCCTGAGGGTAAGGGAGGCAGAAGGAATGGAAGTGTGTCACCTCAGCTGCACAGTTAGGACTGCACCCCAGCATTGGCCCAGACACCTCAGAACTTCCGGAGAAAGAAGAACACGGTTTTCCTTCAGGTATCCCGGCATCCTGTGGCTGGCCGCCTGAGCATCCACAAGCCTTCCCAGCTGAGCTCAGCCGAGCTGTCTGGCCTCAGTTACTTCCTCCAGCATCACCATTTCCTCCAGCTGGCCCACCGTCCCTTTGAGCAGCCCCACCGTGCTTGTTCACATCTCTATGAATGGCTGCTTGTGAAGAATTCATTCCAATTCCTGTTTCTTACATGAGCTCTTCCCTGATTGCCAGTGATTGAAAGTCATCTGTCTCTATGCTGGGCCTTTCTGTTTCTATTTTTGTTTTTGTTTTTTAAGGCTCTGTGAGCCATCCTTGCCCTCCATTCCAAAGCTGACCACCATTTTTAAACTTCTTTTCTTTAATGTTTATTTATTTTTGAGAGAGAGAGAGAGAGAGAGAGAGAGAGAGAGAGAGAGAGAGAGCATGAGCGGGGGAGGGGCAGAGAGAGAGGGAGACACAGAATCCAAAGCAGGCTCCTGGCTCTGAGCTGCCGGCACAGAGCCCAACATGGGGCTCGAACCCACGAACCGTGAGATCATGACCTGAGCCGAAGTCGGGCACTTAACCGACTGAGCCACCCAGGTGCCCCATATTTTTCAGTTATCTAACAAGTTTTTGTTATAAGTCACAGAGACCCACGGAGCGCCTGGGTGGCTCAGTTGGTTAAGTGTCCGACTTCAGCTCAGGTCCTGATCTCACGATTTGTGAGTTCGGGCCCCTCATCGGGCTCTGTGTTGACAGCTCAGAGCCTGGAACCTGCTTCTGATTCTGTGTCTCCCTCTGTCTCTCTGTTCCTCCTTCACTTGTGCACATGCTCTCTCTCTCTCTCTCTTTCCCTCCCTCCCTCCCTCCCTCCCTCCCTCTCACTCTCCCAAAAATAAATAAACATTAAAAAAAAATTAAAAAAAAAGCAAACCAAGTCACAGAGACCCCTTCAAACAAACTTAGTTTTCTGAGAATGGGGGAAAATATATTATAAGGAAACCTGGGAGTCTGACTTGCCATTTTCCATTTTCTGAATCCCGAGTCTCTCTTCCTGAGAAAGATAATCTGATTGGCCAGGCTTGGGCCAGATTTGTGCCCCTCCTCCAATCAGTCTAGGCCAGGGAACAAGGTGACATGGTTATAAATATGGCAGCCTGGTGTAGCGCCTTTGAGGGGTCTCAGGACTGATCAAGGAAGACGATTATGCCTACGAGTAGCAGTAGTATATGCAACCTTTGTTGGGCAGTACTCAGGCAGGTTTACATGGGGCTGCAGGGGGTGGTGCCCCCGAGAACAGGAGTCTGTCCACAGAGTGTAGTGGGAGGGTTGAGGGTATCTACCTCTTCAGAAGGGGAGGAGGGGGGGGTCACTCCAGGGGAGAGGATAACTGGAGAGGGTCTCACGTGTGGCTAGGTGATGTTCACCAGCGTGTCAGGGCTGGTCTTTGTCAGGAAGCTCCAAAGGGCAGTGGTGGCTTTGGGGTTTATAACCACAAGGTTGTATCTTGTCATTGGCTAGCAGAGGCTAGGTGTGGTTTTGTAAGGTATGCAAAACCGGCAGGCTTTAAATAGCTAAAAATCTGCTTGTTTGGGCTATTAAAAAAATAATGGGATGTGTAAGAATTTGAGTTAGGCACCAGCAGACTTTTGGGCTAACAGGTCTGAGTGCAGTGAAGAAATAAACACCCCAGGAGCCAACATGGGTCATCTTTGGCTCATGTGTATAACACCCAGACTTAACCCTGTTGATCTTGGGATTTGGGAGGCTAGTTGAAAGGAGAAGGAGACCCTGTCCGGAGAAAGTAGAGGCTCCTACAATGGTTCTTGTATCTCCTTCTGCAGTTGTCTGCGTGGTGTAGACGGCGGTGTGCACAGTTGCAATTGACATATTACCTGGAGGTCGCTAAAAGGAGCCTATACCTTATTACACATGGTAAATGTAAAACCATGTTTATTGAATGAATGAACGAACGAATGCTTTTCTTTTCTCTGACATCTACTTGTGTAAGGTCATATCCCTTATGGCACTTTCCCTGCCTGGCCTCCATTTTTTTTATTTTTTATTATTTTTTTTACTCTTCTGGGCTCCTCTGTATCACTCCTTTGATAACATGCCAACTTATGTGGTTGCGTCTGCCCTCCTGCTGAGATCACGCGCTCCGCAAAGGCGTGAAAATGACATGCATCTCTTTAATCTTTCACCTTGTTAGAGTTGTGCCCTGCCCCGGGAGTGGAGAACCCTAACCTATTTGGTTGGGTGCCTGCTCGGGGGAGGACCTGGTCCTCACGGGAACAGGAAGTGCGGGGTCTGGAACTCCAGTCCTGTTTCAGGAAGGCCTTGGTGGTGGCCCAGTGTGCCTCATCCTCGAGAGCCAGCGCAGTCGGGAGGTGAAATGATAAAGTCAGTGCCACAGAGAGTGCGGAGGACAGACAGCTGATCAGGGTCTGTGGACAGGTCGAGGCGAACAGTTCGGGGCCGAGACTAGGAGGGCCGGCCAGAGTGTCTTTTCTGCGGGTTGTCTGCCTCACAAAGCTACCGGAAGCCTGATCCTTGGTGCCTAGCACAGAGCTTTGCGTACGGTAGGAGGCCACGAAATATCGTTCTACGTTCCTGAGTCCTCGGTGGCCTCGTCGTCATAGGAGCCAGGACGTATGTCACAGCAGGAAGACAAGTTACTGCATGTAGAATACTAAACATGTGTTGATCCTTGAGATTTCATTTGCTTATTTACTTCTACACCTTAGGAGAGCGGAAGCATCCATTTCCATCTGGCCTCTGTAAGGGTATAAAAGATTAAAGCAACAGAGAGAGGAGAGAGAGAAGAAACTGTAGCCAGATTCCATCTTCCTAAAGCTCAAAGCCCCTGAAGCATTTATCTGCACAGATAGCCATCTCTGTACGCACAGTATCTGCACACAAATAAAATGCCCTTCTGTGTTGGGTGCTCCACAAACAATAATGCTGTGTACTCTCCTTCCCTGAGACGCACAACTTGTGGATGAAATCAACTATTAATCTGTACCTGTTGGGTGCTTAATTTGGACAATTGGGATGCTCTTTTACTCGTTCACGCCCAGTGGCATTTTGAGAACCCTGCAGCCATTCCCGGGGGGGGGTGGCTTCTGACCGAGGCCGTGACAGAGATGCCCACATCTGCTCCCGGGTCCCAGGAGCAGCCACGCTGTCACAGTTACGGCCCCTTAAGTGCTCCTCAGGTACCAAGGGCCGCAGGGATGGTTCCTGTTGCACTTTGACACCCTGGGCGTTCATGACTGGGCAGCCTCAGAACCGAACCTTTAACTTTTCATTACGTGTGTCGTTTGAACAGTTATGCACATGTGACCACGTTCTGACTGGTTGGTTTCAACCTAAATAGGCTTCCCTGTACTTGAAGCCTTTCTGAAAAGGAAAACCCAGTACCTCTATAAGTGACAGCGTGTGCCGTAAGTTGACATTGGTGACCTTATTCTTAGTGGCGGTAAAGCTTGGAAGAAATCTTTTTCTGCCCTTACCCAAAGTGGATCGTCGATCTGGAACTGGCTTTTCAGAGTAACATGGAGTACGCTCAGCTGTGAATGTTTTGGCCTCTCTACACTGTCGAAACGACAGCCAGATGACGATCGATTTAACTCGTGGACCTCTCTCTTCTTTTACGGAGAGCGCAACAGATAGATCCACGGGAAGCACCGAATAAAGGGAAAGCTACAAGAATGGCAAAATGCACAGATGGAGTGAGGACTATAAAATTCCTCGAAAGCGCAAGCTGAATGTGTGATGAACTAAAATTAAATGTAGTTGTTCTAGGCAGTGTGAGTAGTGGAAAGAGGGCTGTCCCGACAACCAGCGCAAGCTCTGTTCCCAGCAGCTTACGTGACCTTGACCAACCCCTTTGGGCCTCAGTTTCCCTATCAGTAAAGTCTGGTCACAGCAGATGATGTCCATGCCCAAGGTTTAAGGGGCCAGCTCCAAGATTGTGCGGTAAGGAACGTTGTTTGGCTGTTTAATTGCACTTAATTGAGGTAACATTGCTGTTGTCCGGGCATGTGATTTACACAGAGGTTCTCCCCAGGGAGGAGGTGAGGACAGCCATAAGCTTCCGCTGGCAGATGTTAAGGACTCAAGTCTGATTGATGCAGAGGCCAAGGGCAAATCCATTTACAATAGCCAGCTCCCTTTGAGACCTGCAGCAGAAAAGCACAGCGAGGTGCAGAATGTCCGGCTCCATTGTCCCCGAGGCTCTAGCCCCGTGGGGTGGGAGTGGAGTGCTTGGTTACCCGGCTGTTAGGACAGCTTCTCTCCATGCTTCACCCTCTTGTTCCCTCACTCGTGGGTTTTCTCTTCTTCTAGCATCTTCTCCGTTCTGGCTTGGCTGGTTATTATCGTGTCTTCCATTGTCAGCATCATCACCTGGTTCTCCAGTGACCCTTCCACAATAGCTGGAGGGAACAAAGATAAAGCGATGGCCCCTCCCTCCTGGTTCATCTGGAAATGCTACCAACTCTTCCCGAAGTGGAGGGGATGGTGTGTGTGTGTGTGTGTGTGTGTGTGTGTGTATGAGAGGGAATGAGAGCGAAGGGGCAAAGACAGAGTAGGAGATAGTTATAGTTGGGTAACAGTGGATATGGTTTGAAATAAATAAACAGGGGCTCCTGGGTGGTTCAGTCAAGCAACCAACTCTTGATTTTGGCTCAGGTCGTGATCTCACAGGTTATGAGATCAAGCCCCCATCAGGCTCCACACCGAGTATGGAGCCTGCTTGGGATTCTCTCCCGCCCCCTCTGGCCCTCTCCTGCTTGCACACATGTGCACAGGTACACATGCTGTCTCTCTCAAATATATATATGTATATATGTAAAATTTAAAAACCCCGCAAACTCAGAATGGTAACATTAGACTGCACAGAAGCTGCATCTGGGAAGTAGGGTTCGGGGAACCCTACTGTAACTGCTTAGTTTCTTTCTGATATTTCACTCCTACTACTTCTGACATGTGAAAGTCTGTCCCCAAGACACCCAACAGCCCTTGCTTCACAGCCCTGAAGGGGATCAGAACATGCTGTCCCCAACCCTACCACTTTGGCATATTGGTTATTTTGAGCTGAAGGCACTTGAGAAACAGCTGAGACAGGAAGGGCTCTCTGCCCTCCCCCTCTCTACCTAAAAGAAGGGCATAAATTTCTGGTGAGAAAGGTGGCCTCCCTGTACCAGGAAGAGGAGAACATAGTTATCACTGGAGATGGGGAGCCGACGCTCAGATGAGCCTGTACAGAGAAACCTCACTTCTCTCCCACATTAGTTCCCCCACATATCTCCTAGTCACTGCCCACAAATCCCTTACTCTTTTGCTTTGTCACGTCTCCGCAACGTATCCCTCTTTGTTAAAATGGTATCTAGACGCCTGGATCCAAACACTTGGGGCTGCCACTTCTTTCTGTGAAGCCCCCTGTGCCCCATAAAAATATTACTGTCACAGAAAATTTGTTTGCTTTTCCCCCTGTTAGTCTGTCTCTTGTCAGGTTAATGTACAGGCCCCAGGTACGGAACCTAAGAGGGTAGAGGAAG
The DNA here is from genome assembly GCF_023721935.1 of Panthera uncia. Lineage (NCBI taxonomy): Eukaryota > Metazoa > Chordata > Mammalia > Carnivora > Felidae > Panthera > Panthera uncia. The sequence goes on from NW_026057582.1 coordinate 13,888,588, forward strand.
TCTTTTGTCTCCTAGAGTTCTGAGCAGCTGATCATACTACCCACCCTCAGTATGGTTTCCTGCCCTGCTCTGGAGGGATGCAGGCATAAGAGCCAGCTCTCCGCTGGAGGCAGATGGCAGAGAACAGGGGTTTGGCATTCTGAGAAAGCAGTGGACTATCCTGTCTCTAGAGAGTCTGCACCGTTAGGACTGCAAAACCTCCTTAAGCCTGGGTTAGTTTAGGTCCAACGCCTTTAGGGGGTAACCTCTAGGCTTCAGGGCAAACAGGACTGTGAGATAATGTGAGTTATAATGTGAATTAGAAACGGAGCAAGTCTTCCGAGAACCCCCAGCCTCTGGGGTGATCTGAATGTGAGTCAAGGAATACCCAGGCCTGCTCTGGCCAGGTATGTGCATTCGGAATAGAACGGGAGCGGGACCGTCTTTGGGAAAAGGCAGGAGGTATTGAACTTGGTCACTATTTCAATCTATGACTTCAAAGTTAGAGCCTCCAAGCTCCAAAAATGTCTTGTCGTTCTGAATGTGACCACGATGATGACCGTGGATCCTCTGGATGTTTAGGGGGAGCTGCCTACGCCCCCACACGGGGCTCCTCCATGATTGGAGGTGCGTGCTGGTGAGGTGCAGGGCAGCGTGGGTCCTGGGCTTACCCTGGACACACGGCCCTCCCTGCGTGATGATAGCCTTCAGGGGACATGCAGGCCTGGCCCCTGGCAAGTTCTGACTTCCACTGGTTCTGTGGATGTCACAAGACTTCCCCGGGATCCCTGTCCTGGGTCTTGGAACTGAAGCCGTTCTCAGACCAGATCCCAGATTCTGTTTCTAAAGAGGAGCAGAGGGCGCAGGATTGAGAGTTAGGCATCCTGGGTTCTGGTCCCAGCCCTACCACCAAATGGCAGTGAGACCCTTCACCGGTCGCTTAACTTTCTGAGCCTCGGGGCTCTCTTGCACACCAGGCGGAACCCCCATCCGGCTTTCTAGCGCCTCTCAAATCCTCCCCGTTTGCGTGGGAAGCCCCTCTCATGGGGAGGTCTGCTTGTCAATTTTGATCTGCCTCTTGTCTGAGTGGGTCCCATGAGGGGGAAGGAGGAGGAATCCGGGCTGAATGGTGAATGAGAGCTGGAGGGCGTGGGGGCTGCCTTTCTCCACAAAGCCCGTACTTGCTTGACAAGATAAAAATATCTCCTACAGTCTAACAATGGATCTTTCTGAAATATTGAAGTAGTTTTTCCAGATTGGAAACTACCATATTAGATGTAAGCAGGTGATCACTGAGGTCCGTAAGGTTGGTGGCTGCTGCTTTAACATTTGTATTAAAATTTAAATTTTGTCTTCATTCCACAAATATTTAATGGCCTATTATGTGCCATACACTGGAATAGATATGGCAATGAGCAAAACAGACAAAACCTCGCCTTCTTGGGGCTGACATGCTAGGGGATAAAGGACAATGAACAAAATAAATGATACCTATACTCTGCAGAGTAGAAAGTGCTCTAGAGAAGGATGAAGCGGGGTCGGGGGCTGTGACTTTAAACCAGATGGCCAGGGGGCGCCTGGGTGGCTCAGTCGGTGAAGCGTCTGACTTCAGCTCAGGCCCTGATCTCACCGTCTGTGGGTTCGAGCCCCGCAGCGGGCTCTGTGCTGACAGCTCGGAGCCTGGAGCCTGCTTCGGATTCTGTGTCTCCCTCTCTCTCTGTCCCTCCCCTGCTTGCACTGTCTCTCTCTCTCTCTCTCTCTCTCTCTCTCTCTCTCAAAAGCAAATAAACATTAAATAAAGTTTTAAACCAGTTGGCCAGGACAGGCTTCCCTCCCAAGGGGCTGAAGGATAATGGCAAGTAGATCCGTAGGGGACGAGTTCCTCAGGTGGAAGGTGCAGCAACTGTGAGGTCCTGAAGGGGGCCTGGCCTGGTCCATGAATAACCAGGGAGGCCTGGGTGGGTGGAACAGAGTGAGGGAAGGGAGAGAGAAGTAGCAGAGAAGCTCAGAATCGTTGTTGGCAGTGGGAGTGGATGTCAGACGACATAAAGGCTAGTAGGAATGTCGAGGATATGTCCTATCACGTCGAGGGACGTGATAGGACTGCTACTCAACATGTGGTCCATAGGCCGGCAGCATGGGTGTCCCCTGAGCGTTGGTGGGAAATGTAGAGTCTCGGGTTCCACCCCAGACCTACTGAGTCAGCCCTTGCTTCTGATGGGGCCTGCGAGTGATCCGTGGACACATTCGAATTTGAGAAGTACCGGTCTAGAGTTGTCTGTGGCTTTGGGCATCAGCAGCCGGGGAGTCTGCGTGAAGCATGTCCACTGAGGATCCGGGCAACCTGGGGCGGGCGCGTCACTGCCCATCGGCCTGAGCTTCTCCCTCTGCGGAAAGAGGAGTCAGGCGTGACATTGACATTCCCTGCTCCAGCCCCACTCCTGCTTTTCCAGGTGCTTGTCCAGGCATGTACCCCTCTTAGCACCCATCCCCCTTACTCATCGGACCACACTCTGGGGTTGAGGGGGGCGGGAGGTGCGTCAGGATGCTGGTAGTCTGGGTGTTGTGGAATTTCTAGAATGCCTTCCTTCGGCAGAGATGCTCTTTCCTTTCAACGGGGGGGGGGTTACACATGTCCAAAGCCTACCTACCACCCCTCGCCCACTTCGGGAGGATGCATGCTTCGAGCAGAGTCCTGGGCATGCTGGCTAATCTACAGACCAAATTCCCATCATCTTTAGCCAGATCCCTTCTCGGTCCAGTGGTTCCAGGTGCAGGAAGGCTGGTTGCCTTTGAGGGTACGTGAAGGTGTCGCTTCTCCAGAAGAGCATTGGTTTTGCATGGAGCTGGCCGGTCCGTGCTAGGATCCGGCAGCATTCCTGGGCCTGCCCTCCTGAGAGACACCACCCGGCTCCCGGGGCCTGGGGACGGAGTCTCACGTCTCAGCAATCTAATTTTGGCTCGGCTATTATTAACTTCTGAGGAACTTCGGGCAAATCGCTTCACGTGCCTGGATATCAGGCTGCTTATTGATAAAATGGGGTTATAATCATTTCTACTTCACAGCCAGGTTACTGAAGCTTCATTATATAAATGCTTTTGAGAGCTGTTCGTAAATGTGTGATTTCCGGGCCCAAGTCACTAGGTACTAGCATACTTTTTTTTTTTTTTTAATTTTAATGAGTGTAAAATCCTCTCTACTTCTGTTCATTTAATGACTGCAGCATTGATGGGCAGATAATGGCAAATGCCCGTTAATGTTCCTCACGGATTAGCGTGGGTTAACAAACAAACTAGACATTGACCTTTCTTGGCTGTTTCGGAATTAGTCACACACTTCCCATTATTTGTGTATGTCAGCGGTGCGACCTAAATAAAGTTAGGGTTGATCTCTTTCAGAATAGGTTTTGGATTTCTCCTTACAATAAAGTTAAGGCAAGCTGATGTATGGCTCACAACCAAATAGAGAGACCTTTTCAGCCAAGCGCTTGCTCAACTGGGGAGTTATTATTGAACGTTGGTTTCTGGATGTGGTCAAATTCTCAGGTTTCTCAAGTGTTTTCTGGCCTGCTTAGGGCAGTAGTAGAAAGCAGGCTTCATCTGTCACTGCCATTTTCCATTGGTGGGGGAACCCGATCGCTCCAGTGGCCCTGCGTCTTACCTTACCACTTGGAATTCCAGATCAGCCCCGCGCTTGCTGGGGTTGGGTGTTTTCAGATCTTTGCCATTGTGCTGTTAGATGGCCTTCTGGGCTCCCTTGACTGACGACTTAATCAGCTGCTGTCCATGCTGCCTAAAGCAAGTGGGTTCAGGGACGCTGTTTTATTAGCTGAATAATCTTAGGCAACCTACAGATTAAAGCAAGCAAGCAAACAAAACAACATTCATAGCAACCACTGAAGCACCCTTGGTCACACTGCCTCTCTGATGAAGTTTAGACTGCAGAGAGAAAATCAGACCATCACAGCCTAGCCTGGAAGAAACTGCAGAGGGAGCTAAGTCCCAGATCGTGCGTGTTTTCCGGACCTTCACTCTTCTGGCTTTGGTTCTATGTCACTGCCTGGGGTGGAGATCATCCTTGCTTTCTAGGATACGTGAAGGCCTGTCGAGGAAGAAGGTGCTTCGCGAGAAGTTCATGTATTGTTTGGATGCTCCTGGGTTAAGTGTGGATTGGATCCAAGGGCTCAGGGTGCCAGATCTCTAGATGGGCTCACTGGGACTGGGGAAGTGGTAACTACCAGTCCTACGAGCCATGATTGCATCGTCTTACAAAAAGTTTATACCAAGAAGAGCATCTCTCCCAAACAATACGAAGCCACTCTTCAGAGATTTCCCCCAGACCTGGGGCTTCGAATTGGGGTGGGAAGTGGGGAGCAGCGTGGAGACACGGGCAGCTAGACCAAGTGGTTGTGGACACTCCAACACTGTCCTCACACCAAACTGTGGCTCTTTGACTCGCTCTCTAATGCCCCTTGGAAGAGCCCCCGTCTTCATAAACTTTAGGAGCAGATTGAAGGATGGGGCCGTTGTGAATTATTGCCAGGACAGATCCAGAAGGATGCTATCGTTTTTGTTCTCCCGACTTCTCAACAAGTTGGTAAAAGATGGCTTATTTCTGTCACAAGTCTTGCCGTCTACTTCCCGTCTCCAGGTACATAGGAATCACAGTGCTGAGTGCTTGGACCACTCCATGGCATTGTAGCCATCCTGCGAACACATGGGATGGATTCTTGACATGTGGCTTGGAAAGTGAGGGAGCATAACGCCGTAGATTGGGTCTTCTGCGGGTTTGTGTCTCCCAAGTGCACGTGAGTGGATTAGCGATCCACATGACCACTTGGCTGGTATACTCGTTGGCTGAGTGACCCAGTTAGAGGCTTGGCCCAGGGACAAGAGGACAAGGCTAGCTGGGCACTGTCAGGGAACCTTCCCAACTGGGGCTGGGAGCTCCTGTTGTCCTGGTCAAGGGCGCAAGTCAAGCTCTTCTCCTGCCAGACCCAGGAGAAGAGTCCCTGCTACTGGTTGAATCCCTGAGTCATTTCCTTTCTGACCATGTAAATAAATAGCATGGAGTAAGGAGAAAATCCAATGGGCTTGATATTAGAGCTTGTTTCATGGTGTCGGGTTTGTCTTTGGGAAGCAGCCATGGTGAGTGGTCTTCCGGTTTTTCATCCATTAGTTAACCAAACTTGAAAACTTTCCAAACTCCTTAAGGTGTTAATATGCCCAGTGGGGCACCCCGAGCAGTGACTAAGCCGACCTTCAGAGCGGTGGTGACCTTGTGAAAATCGCACACTCATAACTAGCCAGGCTGGGACAGAAGCCCAGCCCCTGACTCCGTCTGTCCTACTGTTGTCTCTCAGATGGTGAAGTGGCTCAATCTATAAAACGTGTGGTTGCTATGAATTACTGTTGTTGGTAAGGAGAATTGGAAACATTCGCATTTCTAGATTACCTTTCAAATATTCAAATTCATGCGCGAGTAGCATATGGCTAGAACTTGTATTTTTTCGCTCAGATGTCTTCCAATGTGCTTCATTGAATTCCAAATCCACATCAGGTTTGAATTTTGAAAATGCCAACTGTATACTAACTGAATGTGAGAAATGAAGAAAACTTTCATAAATGTTTTTTTTTTTAAATAAAAATGGTGATTTATTTTTCTGCATTCTGATAAACCAGCTGTATGGATTGTTTTTTCTCCCATTTTGTTTCATTTGCATCTTGCTAATATTGAGGGAACAATATTGCTGATGTATTCTTAGCTAATTTCCCACGAGGCAGCCCCACAATAGCATGTAACAGACATCAAAGCAGAACGGACCATGGTGTTCTTTCCCATCACCTCTGCCGGCCAGGCGCATGGACCTAGATTTGGGTGGATCGAGCACCCTTCGTTGATCTCAGGCAGCTGTGTCTGCCGTGTCTTCTCAGCCTGTGCAAACTTTTGATTCAGTAATTATCTGACGCCGTTTTCTTCCTATTTGGAGTTGGATTTCATTTGCAGGTGCCGTTTATGTTTTTGTCACTTCCCAGGTAAAAGACTCTCAAGTACTTTAGAACTAATAAAGGACGGCTTTTATCTACTCCATTTTCCTCAGTTGCAGAGAAGATTAGTCTGCATATGCGTGTGTTTTGCATGACCTCAATCAGAGGCACTCGCACTGGGAGGAATGTTAGCTTGGAAGTCAGAAAACCGCCAGACGGAGAGAACCCAGGTACGGGGCTCTGAGAGCTTCGTAAGCTTTGAGATGCCCTCTTGTGGCAACCTCCCCCACCCCCACCGTCGAACGTACTAAAATGCACCACGAAGTGTGACTTATGCCTTCCATATCTTCACATCTAAGTTAACATTTACTGTAAAATAAAACATTATTTTAAGTACCCCTAAGACAAAAGGCTGCCCGGTAGAATTCGATGCACTCATTTCAGAGAGTTCAAATGTAGAAAAATGTGCATTTTAGACCTGGCGAAATATAATTTAATTGTGAATTGAGTTGCCGTTGGGCTGTAGAGATAATGCTAAATTTAATAGTTTTGCAGCTTTTGATTTAGATTTATTTCTAACATATAAACATCAAAAGCACCCATGTGTCCATTATGCAGCTTTGGCTGATCTGAACATTCTGCCCCATTTGCTTCAAATATTTAAAAAATAAGACGTTGGTGGTACAGTTGCAGGGTCCCTGCGTACTGTATGCTCCAGTCTCAGGCCTCCCCTCTCCCTCGTGACCCACATAATCCCTATCTTGATTTGGTGCTTATCATTCCCACGCATGTTCGTCAACTTTTACTATAAATCTTTGTATCCACAAATGCATTTAGCATTTTTAAAACACTGCTGCTTATCTACTAGTAGCCATTGCCTTTCAGTAGGAGAACCCCGGAGCCTTAGCTGAACTCTGTCTGTCGGCCATGGCTAAGTGCCTAAGTTCTGGCTGATTATCAGATAAACCGGTAGCTACCAGTATGACATCTGGGTGTTGCCTTTATTTTATCTTATATTTTATTTTATTTTGTATTCTATTCTGTTCTACTCTATTCTATTCTATCTTATTTTATTTTGTGTTATTCTTAAATGCTTGTTTATTTTGAGAGAGTACACACATGCGAGCACGAGCAGGGGAGGGGCAGAGAGCGAGTGAGAGACAGAATCCCAAGCGAGCTCCGTGCCGTCAGTGCACAGCCTGATGTGGGGCTCGAACTCACAAATGGTAAGCTCATGACCCGAGCCGAGATCAAGAGTTGGGACGCTTAACTCACTGCGCCACCCAGGCGCCCGTGGGTTTTGCCTTTAAAACAAAGGATCAAGCCCTCCATGTTTTCTTTCCTCCTGCTTCTGACCGAGACAGGACGAGGTGGTAGTGAGCTGCCGTACAAATGTGGGAAACAACAGAGCTACACGGTGGAAGAATCCTGGGTCCCTGCCTTCGCGGTGCCTGCTGCCTCACCGCCTCCCACCCTCCCTGCCCCCATCAGATTGTTTATTGTCTCAGGCTGGGAAATAAACAAACATCTTTTTAGGTAAGTCGATGGTCTTATTTGATCCCCATTAAAACAGACCCCGAAATGTTCCAGTATAAAAGTGGTTTATATTCTGATTATGTACGTTACTAGTGACCTACGGTATTAAAAACTTCATTTTTCTTAAGTAGGGAGGATTAGGATAAACCACATGTATGTAATTCATTGCCTCCTCAGATTAAAAAAGGAAAACAGTGTATTTTGTAGCTTCCCCAGTGGCTAGCTAGGTATTGTGTCCAGTCCCGGAGTGGACGTAACCCTGTAGAGGGCACATCTGTTGAGTTCATTGATTATCTTCCATGTAGAGATAGAGCAAGTTCGTACACGGTTGGGGACATCTAGCTACTCTGTCCCCAACTGGAGACCTTGAAAGCAAATGTCACAAGGATAACTTCAGAATGAAAAGGAGACGTTTCCGTTCCCAGAAGGATTTCCTTCCCAAACGTTGAGCATCCATGGGAGCGTCATAAAAGTGAGGCCTTCCTGGTCAGTTTCTCCAGGAGCTGGCCCCCACCACTCCCCGCCACCCGCACGACGGATGCCAGAACGGCTGCTCTAGGAAGAAGCTGACCCTTACTATCTGGTTGGCATTCTTGAAGCTCCGTGCCGGCGTGCCTCGCGGTTGGGAACTCTTGCTTTCTGCAGGGTGGTTAAGCGGCTTGGGGGTTCTCCCCAGAGGGGCAGTGTCTGTGTCAGAGCTGTGGATATTAGGGGGGCACAGGGACCACTTCTGTCCTGTGCCACTCTGCAGCCCTGATCATGCCTGATGGGAGCACATCCACCAGCTTGTCCCTGATCTCTCAGGTCAATGTGAATTCTGGCCTCTAAGGCAAGCCTGGTCTTTGGATTCCCTCTCAAAGGGGCCCCGGAACAGAGTGTTGCAAGGCACCTGGCCTCTCCTTTTGAATGGCAGTCATGCTGCCCGTGCCAGTCACACTGGATACACCTTGACCTTGGGCCTTTTGCCCCCTGGCATTACGTATTGGGTTATCAGAGGCACCTGGGTGGCTCGGTCAGTTAAGCGACCGACTTTGGCTCAGGTCATGATCTCATGGTTCATCAGTTTGAGCCCCACGTCGGGCTCTGTGCTGACAGCTCAGAGCCTGGAGCCTGCTTCGGATTCTCCTTCTCTCTCTGCTCCTCCCCGCCCTCTCAAAAATAAATAAACATAATTTTTTTTTTTTTTTTTTTTTTTAAAGAATTGGGTTATCAGCTGAGTGATTCTCAGGCTTCTATGGTCCGTGCATGGATTTGATGCAAAAGATCATGGTGTTGTGCCATTGTGCTACAACTTTCAAACACACATCAGAGTCCCCCGGATGAGTGGGAAGGTGACCCCTGCTCTGAGTGAGACTCAGCCTACAGGTTAAATTCATGGTGGCAAAAGCAAAGCCAAAGGACACAAAATTCCTTACTTCCACGGAGGCTGGAAACTCGGCTGTGCAGAGTCCTGTGCAATGAGGGAAAAAGACTTAGGTAGCATGTGAAAGTCAGTTTGTGCGTTCTGCCTGATTGAACTGCACATTTCCTTGGACGGTTTTTGCATTCTTAAAAAAAAAACCAAACCTAAAATTAGAAGTAAAAATTTCCTTAAGACCAGTTCTCCTGGTCTTAATTTGCCTAATAATCAGTTCACCAGAAATTCAATTCCGTTTTGAGCGTTTTTGCACTCGTTGCTAGTATCTCAAAACATTATTTAATTTAAAAATTAAAATTGCACATAAACTAAATTTAAAAACAAGCTTGGTGTGCCCTGAGAAAGCTCAGTTTATAAACCTCATCATGCCAGAGACATGGCCGAAGAAGTAAAGGACATTCCCGTGTAAAAGCACTCGAAAAGGGTTCAGATTATAAGCAAATTGCTCATTAGGTGACTGGCTTTAGGCTAATTGACCTGGAGTCAATGGCATCCAAAAATTGACACTTTTGTGCCCAGGGACACTCTCGCAGGCCTGTATTCATCTTATTTCAGACAAAATTCTAATCAACTCTCTTATTTGGTTTCCCAGCCCCTGGCATATTAGATGTGAATCAAACAGGGAGGGAATAGTACGAGCCAGGCCACTTTGCGTGGTGAGGAGGCCAGCTGATGCCCTGACAGCCAGGAGGGCCAGCAGAGGCCAAAGAGAATTAAAATGTAAATATAGGGATTAGCAAATCACAGTCGTGTGGGGCCTTTTCCTGTGTGGGTGACCTCCTCCCCCGCCTGCCCATGCTCCTACGGCTTCTGAGAGCACCTCTGTATCATAATGTGCGTGATGCCGGGCATGTCATGAAAAATATTTATAACAAGCTAAATTACATGCTATGTACATGCCCCACTCAGTTTTCCTATACACTCCAATTCAGAAGTGTTTTCATCAAGGGGAGCCTGGGTGGCTCAGTCGGTTAAGTGCCTGACTTCAGCTCAGGTCATGATCCCACGGTTTGTGAGTTCGAGCCCTGCGTCGGGCTCTGTGCTGACAGCTCAGAGCCCGGAGCCTGCTTCGGATTCTGTGTCTCCCTCTCTCTCTGCCCCTCCCCTGCTCACGCTCTGTCTCCCTCTGTCTCAAAAATAAATAAAACATTAAAAAAAAAAAGGAACCAAACCATACTCTTGAATTGGAGCATCCCCAGGCTTCCAGAACACTACCCATAGGATACCTTGTGTTCTTCAATGAACACCCCCCAACCCCCGGCCAAACTAGAACAAGTCAGTGGTCTGGAAAAATTCATTTCTAGGAAGTCAGTGCTCTTTCTCCAAATTTGTAGCATGGTCAAATGCAGTTAATTCTTGATATCCAGGGTAATGTGGGCAGGGGGTTGTGAATGGCACAAATCACGATGAAATCCACTTTCGTTTCTCTGTGGCTGTAAGTCTGGAATGGCTTATTACTTCCTTGGGGTGGTGTCGTAGTCCAGACACCAGTTGTTTGTTTCTTTCAAGACCTCCTTCTTTGTAAGTATTGTTACTGAGTTATTTTAAGTCCTTTACAACCAACTGCATTTGTGAGCACACCCAGAGGCACATGGAAAGACCGTTATTAGATCAGGTAATAGACGATAAGATTCTACCACTTAATGTGTGACCTTGGGCCAGTCACTGACTTTGGGAACCTCAGTTCTCTCTGATGAGGGGTGGGAATGGTGACAGTTGCCCAACTCATTGAAAGTATAATCCTGTCATAGTCAAATGGGATGACCTATGTGAAAATGCTTGGTAAAGCCCAACAGACGTACTTAGAAGTGCAAAGTAAACGTAAGGAACAGCTGTGGTTTTTAAATGTATATATATTTTAAACATTTATTCATTTTTGAGAGACAGAGAGTGAGTGGGGCAGGGGCAGAGAGAGAGGGAGACACAGAACCCGAAGCAGGCTCCAGGCTCCGAGCTGTCAGTCCAGAGCCCGACGCGGGGCTCCAACTCATGGACTGCGAGATCATGACCCGAGCTGAACTCGGATGCCTAACCGACTGAGCCACCCAGGCGCCCCATGAAACAACTGTTTTTATTGCGGTGACTCTTTTCCCTAAGTTTGTTCAGTACCGGTCGTGATTCGTTAAAAGGTAATCTCTACCGGCCTTGCTAATACCCAAAGGCCAGGCTTTGTACTGACCCTAACATCATCTTGAGATGCTTTTAAGAAGTGACATCTGTCTCACCACTAAGGTGTCTATATCTATTTTCTGTTCTGCTTTATCTTCGGGATGAGTTGATTATTCTTATCATAGCATGAAGCCAAGAATGATTCAATTTGGGAAAATGATAGGAACATTTTCCTTGTCTTCTGTAGGATGATTTTGCCATGATGCCCACAAATAAAGTGGTTATTTGGTTTCTTTAGTGGTAGTGGTTTCTTTAAAAGATGCCAGCTCAGAGTCACGGATCTGCACTTTTAAAGCCTACAATTGATTGTTTAGAGCGAAAATTGTATTCAAGTGAGGCACATCAGCATGCAAATCTAGAGTGTGGCCATTTTCATCTAGATTGAATATTATTAACTAGCCCAAGGGATAGGATGTAATTAAGATTTCGAACAGCTTACTTTTGTCTACTGCCATAAGTAACCCCAACGTTCAAAGCGGCGTCCTGGTTTGAATAATGGGAAGATGGCCCGATGTGCCAATATCTGTACATTTTGCCTTGTAGGTGCAATAAAAGAATATTTGACTTTTCGCTACTGGTCCAAACAATTGATGAGGACACCGATTTGAACTCGAAGCAAAACAGAGAATGTTCAGATTCCGGGAAAATCACATTTCTCCTGAACGATGGCAGATTTCCATCTTGTTAGTTATTCACTCATTCTAATACCTTCTTCCATGGGCTTGGGAACAAAGACCAAGCAGGGACAGATGAAGCCCTTGTTGAGGGTTTATGCTTTTGCCTAATTAAAGCTATTGGATTTACAGCCTGCTAAGCAGCTCTCGTTAGAAGGAAGAAGAGCTCTTAGCTTGGACCCACTTCAGAAACTTTGCAAGACCTCCACTGCCTTTCATAGAACTGATGAGGCACATTTCGGATGGCGTCTTTATTCTGGTGCCATCATCGCACGATAACTTCTTCTTTGGGGAGACGGGATGGTCACCTTTTTGTCCCGCCCACGCTGTTTTAAAAGAAAGAAACAAAGTTGTCTATTTCTCCCGGGAGAAGTTAGTGAGAGGATCCATTGATTGCGTTTGCCGTAGCACCTTAAGCAGCACCCAATAGGCTACGTTGGCACACAGCTCATTTCAGCTGTCCGTATTTTCAGGTGGACCATATGTATTTAGTACATCATTTGATAATGCTAAAAAATATTAAAGCAGTGTGAGACTAAAGGAGAAAGAAGATGAATGTTAGCATTCCCCTGGGGTTCATGGGTGAAGGAATTAACACAGCGTGGCACTCTACCCTAGCTGTGTTTGTTTCCATGGCAACAGCTACGTACATGTTTCAGACTATCTACAGTGACACAGTTGCAGAAATAGTAGCTTGCAGGTTTCTGATATCGCATCAGTGGACAGGCAGCACGCACTATATTAAGTAAGTGTGAAAGAATTTAAAATATAGCTCTGATTCAGATGTATATTAGCTCAGCTGAGTAATGTGCCGGGGTTTCGACGTTCCCCTTCCTCACGACAGCAAAATCTGGGCAAAGTTGAAAGTTGCAAGATTTCAGTCAAACAATTGTCCTTGCTTGGGTAAGAATCATCAAACGAAACAAATGTGAGTGAGTTACAAAGGTAAGAAAACGGCCTTGGCAGATGACAGATTTAAGAAGGATATTGTCAGTGAAGCTAATTTTTTGGAGGGGGGGTAGTGCTGGGTAAGGACTGAAAGCTTTGCTTGAAAAATAGCTGAGTCTTAAAGCAAATCGAATGTGCAACAGAATCTTTAACTGCTGCTGAGTTTATGGCAACTAAGGTCTTTGCGTGTATCATTGTGGGAATTGCTTTTATATAAAAATGATCAGGTGAGGAGCAGAGAGGTTGATTAGGTGTGCAGCTAAAGGGAATTTGGGGCTCCATTGTCTTTTCTGAATGCTTATGTAAATATCTCTCTTCTCGCCGGGGATGACCCTGGTTTGTCTTTGACATTTGCTGCTACTTTTGTACCATTTGCTGCTTCTGTGTTTATATTATGCTGCCACATTGTAGCCTGGTACGACTTGCTTGTTGGTTAGAGAGCAACCAAATACAGATGATAGACTTTGTAAGTGTGTGACTTTGCAGTCGGATTGTACAGTAATTTAGGAGAAGTGTTCAGATATGTATTTGTTTACGTGGTAGACTTCTTCTCTTGAACAGCAGGCTAGGTATTAGGTTAATGGATTTCAGTGTGCACGTTATGATTGCAGGAGCTTTCGAGTACGTTGTAGTTCAATTTATACTGAGTTTTTAATGTCACAATATTTTTATTTATGCCCATTATTCAGTTCAAGCTACATTTACCTTATAGTTTTATTATTCATCTATCAGTGGAGACAATGTAAAATGGCATGGTAATTTAAGCTAATCTATTCATTTGAGGAGGATTCATTTTCTGACCATTGGTGGACTTTTACAAAAAGTGGCATGAGACATGCAACTCTCTTGGTGTGGATGAGACTGGTTTTTATGTGCACGGGAAACTACAGGGACTATCCCGTATGTCGTTCTTCACAGTAATGGTTTGCTTAGATGTTAAAAGAACACCTATTGGAGGGGTCGGAGGGGCGGGGGGACGTTATGCACTCTGGACCTTCCAGAACACCTGGGTATGTGGAGGGCTGGGACAGATTTTGAATTATAAATCGGACTTGAACCCTAGATTCGTCAACACCCCGGTGGACAGATACTATCTGCCTTTCTAAATAAGGTGGCCCAAAAGAAAACGAATGTGGAAGCCTCCCATTTATGCCCATCTGTGGGCTGAGCCACCCAGAGATGGGAAGGGAAGTGTGTGTTTTCTATGGAGAATTAGGTTTTTGGTGGCTCATGCCCAAGGCAGCTCCTTCCTCAGAGGAGAAGCCCCTCCTCTTACTGCCGCGCTCATCTCGGTTTTGTTGTGCGACACCCGCCCATTTTAGGGGCAGCCCATCTAGGGTCTGCGGACCCCCTCCCCGTGCTCTGTATCATGGTGGTGGGCAGCTTCTCGGTGACAGCTGCAGAAGCCACCTGTGCTCGCGCCCCTCCCCCCACCCCCAGGCAGAGGAACCAGATACCGTTGGTATGAGGGTCTGCGTGATTTTCTACTATTACACTTGAGGGGCCCTGGAAACTTGGGGTTTATTAACCTTGGGCGAGGACACCAGGAATCAAAAAAGTAGTCGGTGAACTACTTCGAATGACTAACTCAACTTTGGTCTTTTTGTGAGCGCTAGAGCAAGCCCTTCCAACAGTCGAGATGTTTGTGCGTTTTTTCCATCATCCCCGAATATTTTCCAGCATAGGGCAAAAGAGGGAAAACAACAACAACAACAACAACAACAAATCCGTGAGCCTATACCGTGTGGTTTTGACTCTTTTGTAAGAAGAGAAAAACACAGGAACCTAGATGCAAAGCCTTAGGCCAAACCAGTCATTCGAATGTAAAATCCTGGCAGTGCTTGTAGGAAACTCAATTGCTTCCATTTGAAGGGCCAGGAAATTGATTTGGAAAAAAATAAATTTGAGGGATTCCCAAATAGTGGCAGCATGGAGTGAATAAGAGAAAAATGAAGGTACAGACTGATCGTATTACCCATCTCAAACGGCAGTAGAATTGCCAGGACGAACTTCCTGCAGCCTAGCTCATTTGGAGCGTCCACTGCTCAGAACTTCTGGAGGTTCTTGGTATCACAGGGTAAAAGCCAGTCCGGAGGCCGGTGTCCAGGGCTTTCCCCACCGGTCCCTCTTCAGCTCTTTTGGTGAGGGAGTGTGAGGCAAGCTGAGGGCAAAATACAGACAAACGACACCCCTCCCCACCTGCCACCCCCCAGGTGGGATATGTGGGATGTGCCTCCGACACTCCTGGCTACCCAAGAACAAAGGAAAGGGCTTTAAGTGCTTGCCATGGTACTGTGGGAAACTAAAGCGAATGAAAAATGAAATTCCCTTACTGCCTACAGCCCATTGACAAGTCCTTGAAACTGGCAGAGTGACCTCCCTCTAGGAGCTCAGCTGCCTCGATGATGACACTTTGCTAGGAGCAAAAGGCAGTCTTGGCTTAACATCATCCTGACCGCCACCCCCTTCCCCCAGGGTCCTGTAAGTCTACTTTAACATATAAAAATTCCTTTGGAAACTTCCTTTATCTCACCTGCCCCAAGATACATGCTGGCAATCATACTCCAAGCTTATGACCCCCTGATATACATCTGAAGGGTCTCATGACTGAGGTTTTACTACATGGTAATAAACAGCATTTTTCTAACAACACCTAGGTCCTGGAAACCTTGCTTCCAAAAATTCCTTAGGGACTTATTTTATCCCTAACCCCCTCCCAACCTGAGGATATATAATCAGTTACCTGTGCAGCACTTCCTGCCCAGGGTCCTGTCCCCGTGCTTTAATAAAATCACCTTTTTGCACCGGAGACGTCTGCAAGAATTCTTTCCTGGCTGTCGGCTCCGGACCCCCTGCCATCACCCCAGAACTTCATCACTTTGTCTCTAGATCTCCTTTTCCTTGAGCATCTTGTGGCATTGCCCTGGGGTACTACATGCCGTGTCCCGGCCATGCCGGGAAGTTTCTGGGCCTTTGCTCTGGCCACTGCCTTGGCCCAGATGCCTTTATTCCCATCTTTCCGGTTCTTCCATAAAACCTTACAGAAGTCTCCCTCTCACCCTCAGTGGGATGATTTCTCCATCCTTCATGTTCCCATAACAATTTCCTTTTCTGCAATTATAGCACTGAACTGCACGGTATAAAGATTAGTTGTGTCTGTCATTAACTGAGGTGTAAGCGTATTAAAGACAGAGGACCATGACTCATGGACTTGAGTAGCTTTTGCAATACCTAGAACAGTACTGCAAGCTGTCATATTTCATCGAATCCTTAAGACCTCATAAAGATCTCCGTCATTAAACAATCTCCAGTGCTCATGTCCTCTGCTCACAGGGATATACTGAGGCTCCAGAGGCTGTGTCTGTCACAGCACCAAGCATCTGGACCAGTTCAGTGTCTTTCAGATGCTTCTAAACTTCTGGTTGTTTGCCATCATCTAAACACAGAAACCAAGTGAACGGCTGATTTCTTTTTTCATATTTATAGAATCACGAGATTTTACAGCCAGAAGGAACCTTAGGGAGCTGAACTCCTCATATTAACAGGGGAGAGAATTGTAAGTCTGAACTGTTAAGGGACTTCTCCAAAGCCACATGGTTGGTTAATGACCCAGGCGTGTGGATCCAGCTGATAACCTCTCTACATGGTCCTCCTGTCTGCTGAGCCTTCTTGGCTGTGGCCTTGGGTTTCACTTAAGACATCACCCGTCAGCTCTGGCTTTCTGCCTTGTGTTGGGGTTGGCCGGCTTTCTCCATGTAAACGCCATCATCGAACAACAATCCGGTTACCCACTCTTTGCTAAAGGCTGATATCATTGGAGTAGAATTAAAAACAAAAGTGGACTCGAGTTTAAATCAGGGGCCCTGGGAGCAGTGCTAACAATTCCTTAGCCATCGCCGCGCTGAGGACACAGCGGCAGCTGCTGAACTCGGTCAAGTTCAGACCCTTAAAAAGAGTGGAAAAAAGAAAGCACATACTTTCCAGTGCCTGGGCACCACAGAGCCGGGCCAGCTGGGCGCAGCACCGTGGCAAAAAGATCTCTTCAGTTTCAGAAATATGAGACCCTGCGCTTGCCACAGGGAGGGGCATGGAACGGGGCTGCAGCTAGAGCTGATTGGCATTACGTCTCCGAGCTTACTTCTGCCTGCAGCCCTGTCGTCAGACCCCGCCCCTATGGGAAGAGCCCAGGAGTATCTAAAGAAAGAGCCAGGCCTCCAAGTTGACATAAGGAACAAGCTGTGTGAGTGAGTGAATGTGTGTGTGTGTGTGTGTGTGTGTGTGTGTGTGTGCGCGCACGCGCATGTGTTTAAAGGCCTGTGTCTGAGGTCGACAGGCTTTTTCAGAGGCACTCTTGGCTTTCTGTGTAAACGTGTACCTCCTCTTGTCCAGAGTTAGCCTGTTAAGGGAATAAAGCGCAATTCAGGTTTCCAAGTTGGAAGCCTGATTAATCTCTCTGCCAGTTACATATGGAAATAAATTAGTAAATGGTCCATCTGGGACTAAACTACTGCAGAGATGATAAATTATCGCCATCGTATACGTCAGTGTTGCTGAAGACGGAGTTGTGCTCACCAGGAATTGCTGAAAGATAACTGGATGCTCTATTGTGGTCAGAGAAATAAAATTAAAAACAATTTTCGAGTAAAAAATTTACCTTGAGAGCTTTCTTGGGAGAATGGTTTCGTTGATGCCAAGTTTGTTCCTTAGGACTGCTATCCCTGCAGATATTTGAAAGGTGAGTCTCAAGGGCATAGGAAATATTTTATTTTTATATTTTCAAGGGCCAATACAACAAGTATGAGTTAGTACCCAGATGTCTCAATGAGCAGGGTAACTCTGTGCCTTACAGTAGCATGGTGCTTTGTAATTGTCGTAGCAATTTCCTGTCTGTGTTTTTCTTTACATTTCAACGAAGGTGGGGCAAGTTCTTGTCTCTCGTTCTGGATCAGTGTAGAAGTGAGGTTTCAGGGACCGGGTCCCTTATGCACAATGACTCAGATGGCCAAATGGCAGAACCGGATAAGCAACCACATATCCCCGATTCTGAACCCCGCTTCGTTTCTATCAGTCTTGCACGACGTCAGAACGTTTCAGTGTCCCCTCATGCACCGAGCAGCGTCAGGCAATAAAGCAGTCTATTTATGTCAGTTTTCTAGAGGCAAAAGCCGTGCCTTCTTGATCGTGAAAAGTCCTTTTTTTTTTCTAAGTGGAGATGTTGGAGGTTGGTTTAACATTTTTCTTACCTGTTTTAATTTGTTTAAATGGAAGTTATTATCATTGACATGTTAGTTTCAGATGTACAACGTAGTGATTTGAGATTCATGTACATTGTAAAATGGTCACCACAGTAGAAGTCTGGTTAGTACCCGTCACCTTACGTAGTTACAAAACTTTTCTTCTGATGAGAACCTTTAAGATCTATTCTCTCGGCAACTTTCAAATATGCAATATGGTATTATTAACTGTAGTCGCCGTGCTGTGCATTACTTACACAGGTGACGTATTTATTTTATAACTAGAAGTCTGTACCTTTTGACCCCTTTACCCATTTCTTCCCTCTCCCCATCCCTTGGCTGAATCTTTTTTTTCCCCACGATTAAAGGCACACCACTATCCGCATGAATTATTTTATCAAACTAAAACCACAGATGTCTTCAGGGGCCCTTTAGGTGTGGTAACATTTTGCCCCTCTGCAGAATGGCCCGAGGCTGCTGTGACCTCTAGCTTCTTGTGCCTCCTTTCAAATTTTCTTCTGCGTCTTCCTCCTGCGCAGGACTCTTCAGCGGTTAATCCTTAAAGCCGCTGAGGTGTGCACCCCTTTAAAAAGTGCAGTAATAAAAAACAAAAGTACCGAAAAGCAAACTGGCTTTAGGAATCTCTAAGTCACCTGGTTTATCAGACATCAGTTTCTAACCAGAAGCAGCAGGTGCCACTTGGTGGTCTTCACACAAGACAGAGAAGTCACAAGCCCCTAGCACTTACCTGTCTGTGCTTGGAAGCAACCTTGTCTCACCCAGACCGCCTTCAGGTTTCTCAGCCAGAGCTGGTGGCTCCAAGAACCTGGATGGCCCCGCACACTCTCTTGCCTCTGGGCCTTTGCTACAGCTTTGGCCTGTCCCCGCCTGTCAAAATCCTGTCCGGATCTCAGGGCCTGTGATTATTGTGATTGTCTCGACGCTTTCCCTTCCCTGCTCTCTCCACCCCAACCTGAAACGGACGTGTCCTCAGAAACCCTGCAGCTGTGTATTAGAGGAAATAACACTGTCTGTATTCGGGTTGCCTGCTACTCGGCTCGCCTCCCGGGTGGACGACGCGTTTCTGAAAGGCAGGGACTTCATCATGTTCGTTCTCTCTTTGACTCTTCTGCCCTCCCCCATCCTTGGTTCAATGCTTTGCCTTTAATTGAAGCTTAATGTGCAGTATAGTAGGGTGATTTGACTTGACAACAACAGAAGGGGTGTCTTTGAATAGTGGATCAATAATAATCCAAGTTTTGTCAGGATTACTTGGAGGGCTAGTTAAAACGGATTGCTGGGCCCACACCTCCGAATATTCAGGTTCAGTAGATCTTGGGTGGGGGCCAAGAGTTTGTATTTCGAACAAACTCTCGGGTGATGATGCCACTGCTGATGTTCCAGGGACCATAGTTTGAGAATCACTGACCTGATGAATTTATTTCCTCACGTTCTCTACACTGAAGTGCACAGGATAAGCTCGTTCTTTTCGTGAGAGAGTCTATCCATTTGTCTTCTTGGAGGCGTAGGCTAAAAAAAAATACCTTCCATCACAGATTATTATGCAATCTATCTCATGTACCAACTTTCCTATTTTTGCAAGATTATTGGTTAAATGTGGGCCAGTAGTTTGCAGCCCATCTAGTGAGTTTGAGCTTGATGGGATCTTTTCCTCCAGGAGTAGAGCCAGAGGAATTTTATTTTAAAGCAGCAGAAAAGAGCGTCATTGGCTTTGCAGCCTGTGTATTTGGTCCGCCCAGTGGATCAAGGCTGGTCCACATGCTGGAACGCTGGCCGGGAGTGGTGCTCTGATGTTTCTCCTTTATAGTGTATAGAGTGTTTATAGTATATAGACAAGTGTTTATAGTATGTAGACAGCTATAGTGAAGTAAAATGATCTCACGAATGTCACATGGCCGTTGTAGTAAAGTAAGATAATCTCATGATATCTGTGGCACGCATTTTCAAATTTCTGGGTCCCTCTGTGCCCCATGAGGCAGTTGTAAGAATACTCTGTTGTGAAAGGCCCAGTGGTTCAATAACTTCCCAAGAAATAAGAGGTAACTGTTGCAATTGATTCCCTCCCTCCGCCCCAAGGGTTGCAGCTTTTAGAGTCAGGCCAGATGACAGCCATTGTTTTGAGAGGGTCCTCTCTCCTCCTCCGGTCTGATCCCGCCTTTCTTCTGCTCCTCTCTACCAGTCACTAGAAGCATCATCTCCTAGAAGACCAGCGTTCTCGTGATTATGGAGGCGTCTCTGTCCTTCCTGTGACTGGAGCAATGCTGACCTCGGTGTCTTGGACCCATTCCGACTCAGGTAACCAGGCTCTGCCTCCATCCCCCCCCCCCCCTCCCCTCCCCCCTTCAGGGAGATTGCACTGAATAAATGAAATACCAAAGCTATATTTAAATGCAAATGCCAAATTGATTGTTGCTTCATCAATTGGGATCCTCCCCCTCTTCCTCCCAATCTTCTCAATGATTAATTTATGCAGCTGATCAGACTGACAATGTGGTCAATCCAATTTAGGCATTAAGATAATGAAAACATTCAATCACATCTTTATTTAAAATTTTGGACTGTCACAGATACACAAAGCAACAGGAACACTGCTGGGCGTCTTCATACAGAAACTCGCTTCTGCCATAGTTCCTGTAAATCAGTCTCTTTCCCATAATACCATGTTTTACTTGAATTATATTAATCTTTCTAATGTATCTTTTGACTGAATGTAGTAAGTATTGCGGAGTACCCGTTACGTGTTCTTGGGGCAGATGGGAATAAAAAAGAAAAAAAGAAAAAATAGAAGGCATAGACCTCGCCTCCCAGAGTCGCGGCTTAGCCAAAGATCCGTGACTCACTCGTAAGAAAATGGCAGATGGTGGTGCTCAGTTTAGGGCCAGTGCTGCGTACTAATTAATGGTTCCCTCTTTGGTTGAGGGAATTGAGAGACTTTGAGGATTGGGATTGAAATAATTAGGGAAGAATTCATGGAAGAGGGAGGGCCTCCGGGGGGCTTTTTTTTTTTTTTTTTTTTTTTTTTTTTGGCTGTGGCTCATCTGGCCAGGCTGAGGGAAGAGGAACAACATGGCACCTGGATAGGAGGGTGGGAATGAGCCCCCTGTGAGCCTGGGCAGTGAGAGCCCTGGCTGCGTGGGCCAGACAGGGTTCAGAGGACACTGATCCAGTGTCCCAGCCAGAGCCAGCTTCCCCCTCTGAGCCTGGGTCCCCTAAGGTGTCCCTGGGGAAACTCCACTTGCCCTGTTGTGGAGGGAGCTTGGCTGGCAGCCGCCTTCAGGGACAGTGGTCATTGTTGCCTCACCCCCAGGCTTGGCTGCTACCTCGCTGGCCTTTTTTGCTTCTTTGGGCCTGCCCGCACGTGGCCTCTTCTTGTCTACCTGATGCTTTACTCTTCTCTTCCCCACCTGTTTCCCTCCCCTCCAAGCTCTGCATGGCAGCTGCGGCTTGACGAGGCCTGGGGATAAGCCAGAGGCCGCGGGAGGTCAGTACCTGCTGGTTTTGAAGGGTAGGAAGCCTAAGCCAAGAACACGAGTTTGCAGGTCAGTGTTGAGATTTCTGAAAGCCGGAATTCAGTGAAAGTCTCAAGGCTGAAGCTGGGGCCCCAGTCAGGGAGCCAAGTGTCCTGATTTGCTCTGGGATAGCTCGGCAAATGCTGCCCACACCTACCCCTTTCCCCGGGCCGCTTTTGGATAAAGCAATGGTGGCTTTCGCTGGGTCTTAAAGGTGCTACTGACGTTGCCTGCCGAGACTCCTGCCCATCCTGTCGGGCCTGTCCTGGCCACAGTCCCCCCGCCTCAGGGTGATCCAGTGCTCCCGGACCCGAGGGGCTTGCTGACCCAGGAGCTCAGGCCTTCCCGAACATGGAGCCCTGGGTCCCCTGCCACCGGGAAGCAGAAGAGCTAGAATAACAGTCTGTGCTCTCCTCTCACTACAGTGATTGTGGGCCTTTGTCTTCTAAGCCTAATCCAAGGCTCAATCAAGGGGCCCGTCGGGCTCCTGGGCCAGGTGCGGTTTGCTGCTTGTTCATGTGTGGTGCACAGGCGGAGACTGGTTTCTAGAGGTTTTTTCTCAATAATTATTTTTTAATGTTTATTTATTTTTGAGAGAGAGAGAGCCCGAGCGCTAGTGGGGGAGGGGCAGAGAGAGAGAGAGAGAGGGAGACCCAGAATCCGAAGCAGGCTCCGGGCTCCGAGCTGTCAGCACAGAGCCCGACGCTGGGCTCGAACTCACAGACCGTGAGATCATAACCTGAGCTAAAATTGGACGCTTCACCGACTGAACCACCCAGGCACCCCGGTTTCTGCATTTTTAAATGGTTGGAAAAAATTCAAAGAAGGATAATATTTTGTGCTGCATGAAAATTAAATGGAATTCAGATTTCAGTGTCCCTAAATAAAGTTGTACTGGGACGCAGTCACATTCATTTTTGGATTATCTATGGCAGCTTTTGCGTAATGGCAAGAGTTGAATAGGTCTGTCAGAAATCGTAAATGTTGACTGACCCTTTGTGGAAAAAAATTGTCATCCTAGCAAATCACCTAGACCCTTGTGTGACACAAGTGTTTGAAAAATTTGAGGTGCAGAATATTTTGCACCATGAAGAAAAGAAGTTTGAGGGGTGAGTAGGATTTGCATAAGGGAGGCAAACTGCCCATATTCTGGATGGGGATTTTTCCATTCATCCATTTAACCTACAAGTAAATCTAGATGTGACCTTGAGACTACTTCATGTCAGAAACTTACTTACCTATTAACGCTGTCTTTGAAATGAGGCATCCAGGCTTCTTGGGGTAAACTGAATGTTGGAACAAATCAGCACCAAATAAAAACACACCCTGCATTTTGGAACTTTTCCCCTTTTTACTTGGCGTGAACGATCGTATTTTAAACCAAATAAATATTTTGTTTTAAATCAAGTAAGCGTTGAAGACTGAGCATGAGTAAGCCATGCCATTTAATCTTGGCAATATTTTCCCAATCTGGTGGGGATCCTCTGGTATTGTTGAGTGGAAACTACTCCAGCTATCAGAGTTGGAGAAGTGGGTTCTTACTCCTATTAAGTAGCTGAGCCAAGGCTACTGGCTTTTTACCCTCGGGAGGGTAAACAGTATTCCCCAAATCTCAGGGTTAGCACAACAGAAGTTTATTTCTCACTCACTGGTTTGTGCCAGTGTGGCCGCCCTCCATCCAGTTATGAGGATCTGAGCCTTCTCCCTCCCGTGACACCTGCATTTCAACACGTGGCTTCCTGGTTGCTGCGACATGTGAAAAAAAGAATTGAAAACACACACCCTTTCTTAAGTGCCTTAGACCAGAAGTGACCCAGACCAGTTTCACATCCACAGTCCATTGGCCAGAATTAGTAACATGACCCTCCCTTGTTGACGGGAGGCTGGGAAGTAAGTACAGAGGAGCATGAGATCTACTTGGGGTACCCTTGCCCTTGCCACACTAGCTCATCGTGGGAAATCCCATACTTTTTCTACGCTTTTCTTTCTTTGCTCATCATTAAAAGCTAATTCACCCAGCTCAACATTTTTTCACATAGTTTATGAGAGGCTCAGATACGATGTGCGAAAGAGCCTTGAATGGTAGGATGAGTTGTCAAATATGTAAGAGGTAATTGTTACCTGATTTCTTTATCAGGTACTGAGTGGTGATGGTGTGGAGTCAAGGTAATCGCGTCCGCCCCAGTAGGCCTGGGGCTGTGCAAGCCTTTGCCAGTCACCTAATGCAATTATCATGCAGCCTTCCCTTTCACACCCAGAAATATCCTAGTATAGACAACCAATTATATGACCACCCCAGCTTGACCCCACTGGTCATCCTTCAAGATTAACGTCAGCTACTGTGTAGGTGCCTTTTCGGAGTCACGCTGTTCTAAGCTTTTTGCCTGTGCTGCCTCATTTCATCCTCGTAACAAACTTTGGAGGCGGGTACACGTAATCTCATTCTCGCTAAGGTAGCGGAGGCAGAAAGGTTTGGATGGAATCCAGGTCTGAACTGCTCTTAAGCACTCCACTGGACCGCCTGGCTCATCCTTCTCTAGGAGTGCCCTCCTTGACCGTGTGGGCCCCCTTCCTTGACACTGGCTTGGAACCTGCTCCCAGACCACACACTGGAAGAGAGCTAAGACCAGCCCTCGATGAGAAGGTGAGGCACGGAATCGCTATGTGATTCTCCAGAGCCAGAAAGTAGCAGGACCCGTCGTCCCTTTCCATCCATTACCCTGGACATCCACAAGCCCGGCTTGTGTTAACACGGGGCGCTACATTTGACACGGGGAGAGAGGTTTTATTTTCAGATCTAGGGGGCGGGTGGAACTCTAGCCTGTGAAGACTTGCCATGTGCAGTGCAGTTGATTCAAACAGGCTCCTTCCCAACACAAATACCCAGGAGGAACTGAGCTCTGTTTTCAGGCAGTTTATTTACAAATGTGTATATTAAAAAAAAAAAAAGCCAAACCACAACCAAAGACTAGTCTGCTTGCAGAATAGTATCAAACAAAAACCCATTTATTCACGAGATGGTATTAATTTCCCTGGTTTCTGGCCTTCCCAATCAGTGTTCAAAACCGAACCCATGGAATCAAAGGGAAGAGTCTCTGGAAAATGAACCCAGTGTGGCAGAATCATCTCTTGCATTGCTTGCTTCAAGACCACCCCCCCCCCCCCCCCCCGAAAATGATACATGTGGTTTCTAAATGTACAAAGAAAACTAAAGGAATTCCATTGTGAAAGAAAGATTAGATGGAAATTTCTAATCCTGTCTCATAAACAATATAGGAATAACTTTAAAATATTCTGCTTTAAGCATGCATTTAATTTGTGCTCTGGGAACCAAATAATGTTGCTAAGATAAAACATTCTAATAATGATTTATGTAAATTTATTTGTACAAAGTAATGGTGTAGTTGCCTATAGCAAATTGCTTGGAATATGAAATGACATTTATGAGGTCTTTTTTTCCTCTGAATTAATACAATGGAGAAAATGAGAGACTCCAGAAAGGAAAAAAGAAATTCTTGTTCAAAATGGAGTCTGATGCCTTGGGAAGCAGAGACAGCTGGACAGGTTACACGGTGTGAAAACAGTCAACAAACACAGTTCAGCATGTTTTCCGTGATGATCCCATTATCTCAGCCAGTTTTTAAAGTCACACAAAGAGTGTGTGTGTTAGATTCTAAGAAGGCTAGAACCCTTTATTTTAGTGGCCATAAGCCCTGCAGACGCCAGAGTCCTTTCAGAACAGCCAACGACAGACGACTTGCTCTCATGGTGCCCTCATAGACAGGGTGCTTACGGCGTGGGATACAAAGAGGCCAGATGTAATTAAAAATTGGGCAATTCATCTCTGCTCCCAGTTACTTTAATACCAAGGGAAGTTATGCTTGAGTCACAAATGTTAATAAACAAAACAAAAAACCCTCCC
Organism: Panthera uncia; assembly: GCF_023721935.1. Lineage (NCBI taxonomy): Eukaryota > Metazoa > Chordata > Mammalia > Carnivora > Felidae > Panthera > Panthera uncia. The sequence goes on from NW_026057582.1 coordinate 13,913,985, forward strand.
AAGGACTGATTCATAGACCTACAAGGATTTTTCCTATTGGCTGCCCAGTTAGCACCTTTGATAATGGCTCTAGGTGTTTCCTGGAAACCTTTAATTAAATGGAAATACCCATATATGTAACAGAGAGTTTCTGGAGCTATGCTTTGGCCTTGTAAGTGCCCGCTCTAATTTGCCATAACCTGTATGATTTGGAAAAGGTATGATATTAGCACCTTAGTTTCAGAAGGCATTTATTTTTTTCCCCTAAAGCGTTTTTACTATCTCCCTTGGTTATTGCAATCATTTTCGTGAGGTAGGTTGTAAGAGTTTGTGTTCCCTATATAGGGAAACTTAGAGCCACAGAAGTCATAAAGCAAGGTCACGAAGCAAGGTCACAAAGCGAGACATCACGAGGTGGGGAGGGAAGCAGCTTCCACAGGAACCTGTGGGCCCCTTGTCATCAGAAGCTGAAGCAGATGGAACGGGTTTGTGAATTCTGGAGAACTTGATTTATTTAAAACAAATTTCAGTTTTGGTCCCTCATAAGCCATTTTTGAATTGCACCAACTCTCTTGAAAGAAATGGGTTAGTCTGGCTGGACGGAATGGCTTTGCAATCAGGGCGTTGGCTGTGGTGTGGCCAAGGCCTGGGGGCTGAGAGTTAGAACTTCTGAGAGAGGGGGTGGAAAGCTTGAACAGGACTTTCAGACAGAGTGAAAAGATCACTGGCTACAAGGAAAGGAGGGCATGGCCCGGGTTTTTAGCAGCACGAGTTAAAGTGCATGTACCATAAGAGCCGTGGCTCATGGCAGGGTTGGTTTTAGTGACGTGGCCCAAGATTCCCAGGGGGACGCAGTGGATGTTAGGGCCACACTTCCAGAGTCCAGCTTTCCTCTTCCTAGCTGAATGACTTCAGGTGTGACTTTTGAGCTGTAGATTCCTAGAAAATAATGTTAAGGTGTCTGAGCCTCCATTTCCCCATCTGTAAAATGGGAAGAGTGATATTTACCTGGTAGAGATGACATGGGAATGGAATAAAATAATTCTTATAAAATACTGGGCACGGTGCTTGGCAGGTAGTAAACACTCATTTTATGGTAGCTCTTAAAATGATTGCAACGGTTATTCCTTGAGAAGGGATGGTCCTGACTGGTAATTGGAAACAAGATTAAAATCTATCTTTTATTTAAATGAGAATTAACCGAAAAGATTTCTAAGTCAGTTGTTTCTGTGTTCTGCAAGATAATAAGGTAAATAGGGGCGTTCGTTCATTTGTCCATTCAGCGAACAGCTCTTGATGTCAAAGGCCCTTTGCAAACTGTTTTCGAGGGATGGAGAGGCCAGATAGAGAGTTCTGGTCTCAAGGGATAAGGGAGATTTTTTTTTTTTTTTTTTAAACATGGGCACCGTGCAGGCCACATTAGTCTAGATGGTCTTTGTCTTCTAAGAATTCAGAAATTAAGCTGGCCTCAATCTTTAGCTGTTGCTGAAAGCCTTGGTTCTGGTCCAGACTCTACAAGTTGGTTTCCTTTAGAATAGTCATCTTGGCTGGCCATAGAGTAGGTTTATGTCAAGATAAATGGATAGAAAGTCTTTGGTCATTTGCTCTTCTGTTGCTGCTGCCTGTAAAAGAAGCCATTCACATTCTTTGCACATATGTTCTCGGCCGTTGTAGGTCAGGCCCCTGGGCTGAAAGTGTGAATACACCCTTTTGTTAGAATTCATTTCCATTAGAAGCATATATACTACTTTCTTGTCAGGGGTTGAAATGAATCCAGTGTAAAATGTGTTGACTTTTTTTGAGATGACTCTGTAGTTCTATCACCTTAGAAAAGGTGTTTCACAGAAATTCTCTCAAGGAAGATAAGGAAATGTGAAACATTCTCAAGCAAAATGAGAAAATAAGTAATAATTCTCATATCTGGGGCCCAGTTGGGTCTATTTCAGTGGTTCCTGGACACCGAGGGGGCTCCCGCGTAGAAGGCAGGCAGAGGGGATGCTTGGGCACGGAGTCCGGTGGTGGGTGTGGGTGCGGGGGGCAGACAGATATGCATAAATAAGCATTCAAAGATGAACTCTTCCCTGGGTCCAAGGCAAAGAGAAAAATAAGCTCAAGACAGTGAGTTCAGTCTCCTTACTTGGCAAAATAAAAAGTTGGCAACCTACGCTCGTCCCCAAAACTATTTTTGAAATCTTATTGTGGTGCAAAATCACGATCTGGGAACCTCCCTGACTTGAGTTCTTTTGCTTCTCTTTGGTGCTATTCTCACCTCCCTCTCTACCTTCCTCACTGGCTCCCACTACTGTTTACTGGAGGTCCCCGCCTGTGGCTTAGCCTCCTTATTAGAAAGGAGATTAGCAAGTGTTAGACACATACCAGCGGTTAAGACGTTCTTCATGATTGAAGGAGGAGGAAAAAAAAAAAAGCATTTGAAAAGATGAGTAGGCATCTATCCATAGCACTCTGGATTGAGAATGCACGTCACACACGTATCTCCTGCTGGAAATCTGGCAGACCCCGTCCCGGCCAAGGCAGAGGGGGAGCCGTTACTCCCCAGGGAACGTGCTGTATTGTACTAGCTGTTTCCCGACAGTGGATACATTTATGTGTCCTCATTTGTTTTACTCTCCCTCTGGTGTGTGTGTGTATGGAACTCCCCAAACGATAGTTGGGCGTCAAGAGGGGATTGAGTCGTCTGGGCCCAAACTCTTAACTTTGCTTAAAGCTCGGGCCTCCGTCGATGGTGGTAGCAACATAGCACAAGGCAGAGCTTTTTGAGTTTGCTAAGATAGAATTAGCCTCAAAGGAGTAATTGGAACTCAGAGCGGGGGCATCCACCATGGAGTCAGGAGACAAAGAGCTGTTTTTGAAGTTGATACCCCTGGAAAGAGGATGGCATCCAAACTGGCCTTGTTAATATAAAATAACAGCTCATCATGAAGGAGGGAAGGGACTTTGTAAAGGACAGAACGGCATCCCCAGGCCCAAGCCAATGGCCTCTTAGCAGGTAGACTTTTTTTTTTTAATTTTTTTTTACGTTTATTTATTTTTGGGACAGAGAGAGACAGAGCATGAATGGGGGAGGGGCAGAGAGAGAGGGAGACACAGAATTGGAAGCAGGCTCCAGGCTCTGAGCCATCAGCCCAGAGCCCGACTCGGGGCTCGAACTCACGGACCGCGAGATCGTGACCTGAGCTGAAGTCGGACGCTCAACCGACTGAGCCACCCAGGTGCCCCAGCAGGTAGACTTTTAACCCCTGGCACTCCAGATCCTAGGAGAAGGTACGTTGGTGAGTTGAACATATCTGACAGCAGGTGGGGAAACCCACTCCCGAGCGTTACTTTATTCCTGCCAGAAGCTGGGGGTACCTCACTGCTTTCCTTGACTGTGTTTCCCTGAATACCAGAGGATATCATTCCCTCACGTATAATACATAGTCTCCTGGTGAACAAAAAAGAAGCAGGTGATTGGTTGTAGTAGCTACTGGAAGGTCCAAATTACTCCCCGGTTAGAGTTTAATAGACTTTACCTGTGATTAGTTTGGTCTGGTGAATGGACACCTTCTCTCCTGAATCAGCCTTGGGTGAACTGGCAGAGAACTGGGCAACACTAAGCACTGTTCAAGGACTGTATGATTTCTAGAGTGTTCCATCAGGGGCCACTCAGGTAAAGAAGTGACCTGCTCTTTTGCAGGTGTGGGGCTGTGTGGCAGGTAGTTATGTGCTTGATGAAGGCTTCTAAGTAGTGACGGTCCTATCTTTATCGTGGCTTTCAACTCTACCCCTCCCGTGATTGTAACTGAAATATTATGGTTACAAGAATCTATTATTGTGTCTACATGGGTGTATTCATGTAATGCGTGTGTATACGTAAATATACGCGTCTGTATACGTGTGTGTGTATATAAGTAAATTATGTCATTTGATTCTGGGACACTTTATAGGCTTCATCGTTTTCTGAAGGTGTGGAAATATCTAAATGACCGCCACTGTAACTGGTTCCACTTCTATATCATTCAGTCTCTACTTCTTTTTTTTTAGCTCTTCTATCTGGGACGTGTAAGCAGCCCCTGGATATATAGGTGCTTAACTGAACAAAAACGCCAACAGGCTGCTATTTATTTTCTTAAACAGCTTGAGCAGAGATATTTGGTCTGATTGCCAAAAATTGTTAGCTTATCACTGAACTGTCCTGATGAGTCTTATTATTCAATTTGCATTGCTTACAATAGTAATTATTACTACATAAAAGAGCATGATGCTTTTATTTTTTGTATAGTTCTTTCATTAATAATTTAATTGACTGTTGCATCCAAGTGGTTCTGTGACACACTCATCAAAGTACTTAGAGACTGGCCCTGGGCACCTTGGGAAATCAGAATTTAGGTATAAATTGTAAGGCTGGGGGTGAAGATGCAGGTGACCGACAGGTCCTTTGGTCCTGACAACCAACTGTTTGGCTGTCCATTTCCCTCATATTTATTTCCAAGCATTTCACTGATTCACCAGCAATGAGTCTCATCTAGCTTTTTTAACAACCTACGAAATAAGATCACGATATAGTTATTTTGCTCACTAAAATGGCTAGGTTGGTACTGATTTATAAGTGAAAAGGTATTGATGTTAAAACAATATATTGACCCAAAATGACTGAATTGGTGGCTTCGCATAAATAGAATCTGTGTCTATGGGGTCTGTTCTTTAGAAACAGGAAGATTTTGGGGCGCCCGGGTGGCTCATTCGGTTAAGCGTCCCACTTCGGCTCAGGTTGTGATCTCACGGTGCATGGGTTTGAGCCCCGCGTCGGGCTCTATGCTGACAGCTCAGAGCCTGGAGCTGGCTTCAGATTCTGTGTCTCCCATTCTCTCTCTCTCTCTCTCTCTCTCTCTGCCCCTCCCCTACTCACACTCTATGTGTTTCTCTCAAAAATAAAGAAACATTAAAAAATTAAAATAAAAAAAAAGAAACAGGAAGATTTTATGGTCACAGCTTAGCCGACGTTCCTAGACGCTCCCGTGCCTGTGCAAGACATATGTTTTGATACATCTTGTGATAGAAAAACTTAGTTTGTGTATTTTTTGGTATAGGACAGTACTCCAAATTTTGTCCTTTTCCATGTTTTATATATTAAATAAAATGATGGATTGAAATATGCCTTTGGAGGCATGAGAACCTGACTTTGGTGGGCATCAACCCATCGTGATGTTCAAGGAGCTGCATTTCAAAACTCTGGCTTCCACAGGGAAAATAAAGTCAACGAAGAAGTTCCCATTTGGCCAGCCCAGCCTGACGTCTCAGGGGATGAATGCATGCGTCGACCAAGAGTATCATGGAGGAAATTTTTCATGTCAGAAATTGGAGTTTATGAAAATGATTGTCTTTTTCCTCCCATAATGGATGATGCATTTGGAGCAGGTTTTGTTTTGTTGTTGTTGTTTTGTTTTTTTAATTTTCAATTTTAATTCCAGTTAGTTAACTTAGAGTGTTCTATTTGGAGTAGGTTTTAATGTTGCACTCGAGAACCTATTTGCTGGGACTCAGGAAAGGAATTGGGGGGTTGTTTGAGAGCTCAGTTCTACAGTTTACCTTTCAAATAGGAGTTTGAGTTCTTGTAATTAAAAATTGTGTCTAGGTCCCTAACAAACAACCGAGTTCTTAAGAAGTACTGGGAACTCTATGGCTGTACGATCTATTTTAATACAATTAAACACTTTGACAATCATTTACCAGTTTAGAAGAAGGCCATGTTCTGGTGGCTAAGTGGTATATAGATATGTCACAGTGAAGGCTAGGTTATGGGGTAACAGACAGCCCCCCAACTCAGGGGCATAAAAACAACAAAGGTTTATTTCTTGCTCACTCTGCGCATCTACGAAGGCTAGCTGGGGACCCTGTACTGTGTCATCCTTGTTTTTATCAGATAGAGGCCGACGGAGCATTCCCCATTACGGTGGCTGAGGGAAAGGAGAAAATGGCAAAGCACGTGCTGGCCCTTCCAGCTGTCCAGGAGTGACACACGTCACTTCTACTCACATTGTATTGGCCAAAACTAGTCACATGGCCACACCCGACTGTGTACTTGAACGAGGGAGCTGAAATATTTATAACAGCTCTGTTAGCTCTATGATGTCTATAGTGTGTACCTTCCATATTCTAAATGTTTCCTTATTTTCGTGAGAGGAAGTATGCGTGTGTGTGGCAGAGGGAGGGGCAGAGAGAGGAGGGGAGAATCCCACGCAGTCTCCATGCTCGGCACAGAGCCTGACGTGGGGCTCTGTGCCACCAACCGTGAGATCACACGACCTGAGCCGAAATCAAGAGTCGGACGCTTAACCGACCGAGCCACCCAGGTGCCTTTGCACCTTCAGTATTCTAGATGGAACTCTAGCAACCTAGCTCAATGGAAGCAAGGGAGTAGAATTTATGAGAGAATTCTTTACATCCTTCAGAAAAATGGACTAGTCACCTGAAGTGGGACTGGTTTATTTTTTTCAGCACCGTCCTTTCCAGGGACTGAACGAAGGGGGGTGACTCGGGCTCTGGCTGCCCCCCCGCCCCCACTAGCACTCTATCTCACACAGACATAAGCCACTGTGTGTGTTATACAGATGCAGCATCACGTGAAGTTCCACAGCCCTTCCCTTCCTGGCCAAGCAGTGCTGCCTCTAAGCTCCTCCTACACAGACATTCCAGAGTGGCCACAATCCCTCTGTTTTCCCTTGTTGGCTGTTCACCGTGGACTGCCCTAGCGTTGGACGTCACCCTTTATATTTCGTTTTCCTAAGTGGGCATCTGAAGGTTTCTTCTTACAAAGACAGAGCCCGTGGTGGGGCATTGGTCTGTGCGTACAGCTGCCCGGAGGGAAGTTGTTCCTCACGCACCGGGCTCAGGGGGGCTCCTGTTGTCCTTGCCTCTGTCCTGTGCCTCCTGTTAGTCTCCACCAGGCCGCTCCAGGGCGCTTGCTGGAAGTCTCCCTGCCTGGAACAGAGCGCTGGGGTCTGGGCTTGGGTTGTCGGTGCAACGACTTCCATCATGGCCTTGGTGAAGCTGTTCAAGACCTTGAGAAGAATATATATATGCATCTGAGAGAGACTCCCTTAGCCTGCAAATTTCAGATATCTGGAATATAACCAGGAGTTAGGGAAAAAAAAGTCTCAGAGGACAAAAGAGCCGTCTCCAAATCCAAGCATTAAGCTTTAAGTAGATCTTTACTGGTTTTGTGTTCTTAATGTAACCACACTCCTAATTAACTTGGCTTTCTGATTCTCTTTACTTTTATAGATGAGAGGTTGAATAATTTGCCTAAACTCTCCAAGCTGTGAGTGGTAGAACAGGTTCTTATGATTCTAGACTTAGGAGGATAATCGGTGTTTAGGACGGTAGCAGAAAGACAAGGAAAAGGGTGGAACTGTATTTAACTCTTTTGTTTAGAAATTAGGAGCGCCTGGGTGGCTCAGTTGGTTGAGCATCTGACTTCACCTCAGGTCATGATCTCACAGTTCATGTGTTGGAGCCCTGGATCGGGCTCTGTGCTGACAGCTCGGAGCCTGGAGCCCGCTTCGGATTCTGTGTCTCCCTCTCTCTCTGCCCCTCCCCTGCTCACGCTCTGTCTCTCAAAAATAAATGTTAAATTAAAAAAAAGAGAGAGAAAAGAAAGGAGTAGAAAAATATATAGTAATTGCAGCATGATTCCCTTCAACATGGCCACTTTTATTTCTTAGTTCTAGCGTGTAATGAGGATGGGTTGGCTGAGAAATCCCAGCAGGTGGAACTGTGCTTCCTGATTGTGCCAAACCAATGTGAAGTTACTAGAGTTCTCTTTGCTGAACAGCTAGTTTAGCTGGTGTATAAATAGATGCTTGTAAAATACTTTCTGTAGCGTCAAGATGAATGAAGCCTTGAGTCGGTCTGTGTCACGATGAAGAGCCCGGTCCTGGGGCACTTGGATAGGGGACGCAGGGCTTCCGGAATATCTGGGCACGGGGATAGACCCCTCCCACACGACTGAGGATGGCCACCTCAGGAAATAAAGTCCCCTGGAGGAAGCGAATGGCGACCAGCTCATTGACCTTCTCCCGCGTCCTTCATCTGTGTTGGGCCTCACGGTTTTCAAAGTACTGTCACGCACGCGATCTCCTTGGCTCACACCAATCCTGCGTGTCAGGCAAAGCAGACATCGGTGTCATTTCCATCATCCAGGTGAGGACAGCCAGGCTTAGAGGGAGGTGCTCGTGGTCACAGTGCCCGGGAGAAGCGGCACCCGAGCGCTTCTCTATGTCGCGCACTCGGTAAACTCCCGCCACCCTGAATACCTGTGCTGTTCACGCCTGGGGAAGGCACCAGAGGGTAATGGAAGGAGATCCTTGCCCTCCTGCAGAGAGCTTTCTTGCCCAGTTGAAAAAGGCCAGTTTCGTAGAGAAGGAGAAAAAGGAATGTGAATGTCCAGTCAACGGCTGTGTGAACCACTTGGCTCTCAGACAGAAGCAACACTTGAGATGACACGAACAGGAGAAAAAACACCTTGGAACCTCAGGCAGTTGGTGGACAAGGTTTTTGTTATCTGCTAGACACAGTCAGCGACCTCGCAGCTGAAGGAAACCACAGTCCTGCTTCCTGGGTCAAAGATGAGGCTATGACGTCCCTGTCAGGCCAGGAAAACACATGCTTGGACTGCTGGTCCCCAGGGGGCCCTCACCCTAACCCTGGCAGCGTGGAGCCCCGCCTGCCTGCTCAGCCCTGGTGTGCCCGGACAGGGCAGAGGAAGGAGTTGGCCACAGGTCATCGGATGCTCTTCCCGGTGCTGGGGGTCAGGGCACCCTCAGATGGGCCATCCCGAGATCTGGTTCAGGCTCGTCTCTATAACTGGTCAGGCGCGACTTTAAGCCAGTTAGAGGACCACTAGGTCTCTGGTTTTCTCACCTGTAAGTTAAAGAGTTCTTGACTTCACTCATTATTTAAAGAGGTTCAAATCAAACCAACAAGGAGATACCGCTTGTGATTTGTCTGATTGGCGAATATTTAAATATTTCAGAATATCCAGTTCAGAGAGGGGTTGGGAAACAGACAGTTTTCATGGCAGGGAACCCAGGTGGTGCATTTGATGACATCTGTCAAAAGTTATATGTACATACTCAGCAAGTTCAGCCTTACAAATGGATCCTGTGGATTTACTCACCGAGATCATCAAAAACGAGCGAGTGAGGGTATCTTAATATTGTTCATAATAACAACAGCAGCAAATTGGAAACAGCCTCAGTACCCATCACCAGAGTTTGTAGCCTTGGCACGCTGGTGAGCATTCCACTTATAAAATAAATAAGTCATGGGGTTGTAATGTACATCAAAGGGAATATAGTCAGTAATATTGTAACAACTTTGTGTGGTGACAGATGATAGCTAGACTTAATTGTGAGCATCATTTAATAGTGTATAGAAATTTCAAATCACTCTGATGTATACCTGAAACTAAAAGGCCATCGCTTGTCAATTAGACTTAAATAAAAAAAAGATAAACGGGAAGAGTTGGAAAGGGTACAAAGATATAATGGTACCAAGTAATAATAATACATATTTTTTGAGTGTCATCCCCATTCTAAGAAGTTTACGTGTATTAACTCCCCTATCCCCATTTTGCAGACGAAACAGCTAAGGCACAGTGAAGTTTAAGTTCAAGATTATTTAACTAGAAAGTAGCATGGTGATGGGAGTGAAAGGCAAGTACTCTGGCTTCAAAACTTTGTCCGTTGCCTTCTTTCTTAGTTGGTTTGGACAGCTGTAGCAAAATACCCAAGACTGGATGGCTGATAGACAACAGAAATGCCTTTCTCACAGTTGCGGAGGCTAGATGTCTGAGATTAGGTGCCAGCATGCTCCAGCGGGGGTACCTGCTTCTGGGTCTCAGACTTCTTGCTGTGCCCTCACATGGTCGAAGGGGCTAGTGAGCTTTGTGAGGTCTCTTTTTGAAAGTACTTAATCCCATTCATGGGGACTCCACCCCTCATAACCTAATTACCCCCCAATATGCTGCCCCCCCCCCCCCCCCCCCCACTTAACACTACCACATTAAGGGTTAGGATTTCAACATATGAATTTGGGGCAGGGGACACAAACATTCAGACCATAGCACCTTCTTAAGTGAAAAAAAAGCAAGTTGCAGGAAAGTGAGGTCCTATTTATATAAAAAAAAATGAAGTTGTATATATGTGTATAGATATGTGCATGAATATATATGCTCATGTTTTTGTAATTACTTTTAGCAGGATACACAAGAAGAAAGGAGGGAGGCCTGAGGGTTCAGGTAGGAGGGAAGGCAACTTTTTATACATTCCTGCACTATTTTGTCTTAAAAAAAGGGTTCATGTATGATTTTTATTTTTCAATGTTTCTATACAAGCTAATCTGTTTAGGTGATGGAACTAGGGGTTATGTACATTTTCTTTAAATTTTTCTATACTTAAAATTATCTAGTTAATATTGTATTTTTAAATTTTTTTTTAATTAAAAAAATTTTTTTTAAACATTTATTTATTATTGAGAGACAGAGAGAGACAGAGCATGAGCAGGGGAGGGGCCAAGAGATGGGGAGACACAGAATCCAAAGCAGACTCCAGGCTCTGAGCTGTCAGCACAGAGCCCGACGTGGGGCTCGAGCTGACAAACCGCGAGATCATGACCTGAGCCAAAGTCAGACGCTCAACCGACGGAGTCACCAGGCGCCCCAAATGTTGTATTTTTAAATGAAAAGATTGGACATAACCCTCTCTGAGAGCCCCTTCCAGATCAGAAATGTCCTGATTGTATTTGTTGAGCGTGAACCCGCCCGTGCTTCTTATGTAGCATGGAATGGACCCATGTTCCCTGCCCACAAGTCACTTAGCATTGAATCAGGTCGTGGTGGACAGTGATATATACACCTGACGCAGGTAAACCTCCAGGATCCCACCATTCTCTGCCAGAGACTGGCTTGTCCTGCTGGGCCGCTGCTCATTTTCTTTCTCAGCAAAGAGTTGTCCCTGAGTCCAAGGTGAGGAGAGCCACTTAGAGAAGGGGCCTGTGATATGTAGCTGTCTGTGCTCGGGAGCTCAGAAGAGCCTCCAGCCTGGACTAGATCCTTCTGACTTCACGACTGTCACCACCACGGGCGACACTCATTTTGTACCAGGCACTGTGATGCTGATCTCTTTAGGTGCAAGCACCGCGGTGGCTGTTTCTCTCCCCATTCTAGAAATGAAGGTTCAGATGTGCCCCCTTGCCTCTGCCTTAGTTTTTAAAGTGGTGGGAGTAGTGTACGTCCCTCCCACCCCCGTGCCGTTATGCCCCAGGGGATCAGCATGGTGACTGGAGCAATAATTGAACTGAGAAAACCCCCAAGAGAACGGAAGAACGCAAAGAGAGTGGTCGAGATCCTTGCTCGGTTCTCCCAAGCCTTTCCTTTAATGGGAGGGGGCACTTGTGTCCTGCAGTGCCCCATGACGGTCTGTTCGTTCCTGCATTGCAACACTTACCACACTGCGTAGCAAGTGCTGTTAATGGTTCGTGTCCTTCAGGAGGCTGTGGGTTTGGTGAGCAAGGTCCTCATTCATCTCACTGATCCATGAATCCTTTACTTAGAACTCCAGAATGTGCCCAGCATGGATAGAGTTAACGCTTATGGGCAAAACAGTAGTCTGAGCAGTCAGGAGGCACTAGAGGCCAGGTGGCACCAAAACATATCCCCGATACTTGCTTTCAGTTGGAAGAGATGAGAAACAAAAAAAAGGAGAAATAAGGGGAGTTTCCTCTTGGTTTGGCAAAGTTGTATTTGGCAGCAAAATGGCCGCCCCTCAGGACACTGAGTGTATTGTTTACTCCCGTCTCAGTCTGCTTTCAGCGGAGGCGCTTGTAGGCCTCAGTGAACGGAGTCGTGATTTGGGAGGGGCAGACGTGGAAGGAAACGAGGTGAAAAGGAGGAAAAATAAGTGGAAGTGATGGACTAGAGGCACAGGGAGCCAGCGGACGCTGGGGCACCGGGGCGGCTTCTGGATTTGCTTGCTGACTTCTCCCTGCCCACACGCTCAGTGATGTTCACACTGTACTCATTTGGGGGCAGCTGGTGGAAACTCATTTTTGCATGTGTGTGCATAATTTATAGAAACAAATAAAGCTAATGAAATGGGGACTACTCCAGTATTCTACCTCAATAATTAGTCTGTTAAAAAAAAAAAAAAAGGAAGAAAGAAAGAAACACTGTTCGTGAAAACCTAAACATGGAAATAAGCATTAAAAAAAATTTTTTTTAATGTTTATTTTTGAGAGAGAGAGAGAGAGAGAGAGAGAGAGAGAGAGTGAGAGTGTGCACGAGCGGGGGAAGGGCAGAGAGAGAGAGGGAGACACGGAATCCGAAGCAGGCTCCAGGCTCCGAGCTGTCAGCACAGAGCCTAACGTGGGGCTCGAACTCACGAACAGCGAGATCATGACCTGAGCTGAAGTTGGACGCTTACTTGACTGAGCCATGCTTCAATAAGCATTTAAGAGTAATTTTATGATATAATCCAGGAATCCAGAATGGTGTCCTAAGTCTATCACGTGTAGACGGCTCCAGAGTTGAGGTTTAAGTGAAAAATCCCGAGTGTCTTCCACTTTAGTCAATAGCACCAACAAATCTTCATCTACTGGAGAGAACAGAATATGACCAACAGCTAATGTTGGAAGGGCAGAGCACTTCCTATTCTCCTCAACGCCAAATCTCTGAGTTTCAGGGGGACCCTTCTGCATGTGGTCAATGGTATAAAACACGCCTTGTGTGACCATCTCGAAAACTTCCTGCCAGATATCACGGAAGAGTTAAGCAAGAGGGTGGATCCCACTTCGTGAGCTAATGTTAAGGAAGGTTTCTCAGCAAAGGTTTCTGAGGAGAAATCACTCGGAAGTTTTCCAGGTGTTGCCGGAAAGGTGGCAGACCCAATGGCCATGTGTACATGGCACCAAGATTGCTTTTTCGTGGGCCGTGAGGATGAGCGCTCTCGGCCATCATTCTGGGGAGGGCTGTGGGCAAGAAGAACAGGAACTTGGGCCGCCTCTAAAGTCCAAGTTAGCATAGAACCTTCCCCAGTCTGGGAACGAGGCAGGCCTTGGCAAATAGGAATAAGATAGAGAAGGCACCTGGCAGCTTCTCCCATACACGATACTTTCTTATTCTTTGGTGCCTCGTATCCATTCAGCTGATGGAATCTGGAGAAGGCAGACATCTCTTCCATCAGCATTACACAATGCAGGGGACAGTGGGCTGGTAGACCTTCACCCCCACATGTCTCCAATACCTCCGGCTTTGGTCCACAGCCAGGCTATCAGGGGACCCCCAGCTTCTCATGGTCCTGAAGCAACGCTGCTGTGTCGGGGCCCCAGTGGCCGAGGCTGGAATGAAGAGGCCCCAGGAGCCAGATGCCTCTGTGGAGGAAAGGCTTTTCTGATATCCACTCTCTGTTCTAGAAGAACTGAGGGCTATGGGAATAATTTGAATGCAGAACATTTGGCTAAGGAAGACCTGTTATGGAGCAATCACTGGTCACTTCAAAACCATCCAACCTGTAGTCTTCTGGAATAAGGGGTGGGGTACACATTTTTGGATTTAAACTTCCGCTCCTCAAATTTCCCAATAATTTGCCAGCTGTCTTCTTCAGCAATCCTGGCCCAGCTAGGTGGTAGGCATGGCAGAAGACAGAAATTATGTAGGAATGTGTCCCTCATGAAATGGTTTTTGATAGCATTAGCCAGATTCCTTAACATCTCAGCCTGATGCGTTGGGCCTTGAATGATTTCCACAAAATCCTTTCTCATGATTGGGAGAGCTCACCAGAGTCGCTCTTCCCACAATGGAGGCGTTTGCCCCAAAGGGGCAAGGATTCCTTCTTCTCCTTACTCAATTTCAAATAGGCTTCTGGCCCTTCTTCCAGCCAGCAAGAACTCAGAAATACCAAGGCACAGCCTCTAAGCTGCCTACTCTGTCCTTTCAGGAAACATTCATTAAGGAAAAAATTCAGTGTTTACAAATCTTATTTTACTAGACAGAAGGCTGATCACCTAGAGCAGACGGTCATGTGAGCGGGTCCTGACTCTCTTGTTCATTACCATGACTCTAGCCCTTCTCATGACAGGTCACCAGCTTCCTGAGCGGGCAGATGTGGGCCTGATGCCACTAAGGCTTTCTTTTCGTGCTGGCTTCCGAGCTCCGAATGCCCTTTCTTCCCCTTCCCTCGTTTGACCTCTCTGTAAATCCCTTCCATCTTTCCATGTCTGTCCGGATAGTTGCCCACTGGACACATTTTCTGATCACACCCCTTCTAGTGGAATCTGCTTCTTTCTGGGTCCTGCTCCAGACATCACGTTGTCTATTTCAAGTAATTTCCTACAAATAATAAAGTGCTGTATTTGTCAAGGACTTGCTTTTTATTATCATTTTTTGTTTTTAATTAGAAAGCCTTAAAGGCTAAGAAGATCACTCTCGGCTTTGGTTTCTGATATACTCTCTTCCTTAATTCATTAACATGTTCACTATTCATTAAAAAAATATTCCTTAAGTGTCATGGGCCAGGATCTGCCCTGGTCCTGGGGAAGCAGTGGCAAACTTCCCACTGTGGCCCCTGTTCTTGGGGCGGCTACGTTCTGGGGGAGGAAGACAGACAACAAACGTGCGAGATTTCTGATTACAGTCCTCCAGGCGCTGAAGGAAGTAAAATGAACTCTGAGCAGGTGCCGTGGTTGCTGCTGGTTTGGGAAGGCATCTCAGAAGGGAGGATGTTTCAGGGGAGGCCCGAGAAAGAGAAGGGAGAGGGAAAGAAGGGTGAGGATCATCCCTAACCTGGGAGTCATCACCTCTTGCCTCGGCCGCTCTTTTGGTGCCTGGGACATCTTGCCTTTTTGTCTTGTATATCTTTTGCGTTATTATTTTAAAATAATCACAGATTTAGGAGTTGCAAAAAAAAAAAAAAGTATAGAGAAGATCCTCTAGCTTCCCACGTGATAACATCTTCCAAAACTGTAGTATCTCATTAAAACCAGGAAATTGACACTGTTACACGACTATTAAGTAGACTGCACACCTCATTTAGAAGACTTCGCCAGTTTTTATATGTATTCATTGCCTGTAAAAGACTTGCCTCTGTGTGTGTGTTGTGTTTTTAAAGAGCCCATTCATTCATCTCTCTCCCTCTTTTTTAAGTTTATTTATTTTCGAGAGAGAGAGAGAGAGAGAGAGTGAGAGTGTGACTGGCAGCGAGGGAGAGAGAACCCAAAGCAGGCTCCAAACTGTCAGCACAGAGCCCGATGTGGGATTTGAACCCACCACCGTGAGATGGCGGCCTGAGCTGAAGTGAGAGGCGCAGCCAACTGAGTCACCCAGGCGCCTCTTTTCATCTCTTTTAGACCTAGTGTGCTAACTTTGCTTCAGGAATGTCATTTCTTCCACCAACATTCATCGAACACCTACTATGCGTCCGTCCCGTGTTGGGTATTGGAGAGATGAGGACGATTGACACCATGGCAAGGAGGGGGTGTTGAGGCAGCAGCTTGGTGATGGTCAAGGAAAGCTGTCCAGAAGAGGCGTTGTTGGAGCTGGCCTGGCTAGAAGGTCTGGATGTGAAAAAGGATGGCCCATCCTGGAGATGCCAGAAGCAAGAAGGGAGCGAGGTGAGCCAGGATAGGTCAGCAGGTTGAAAGTATGAGGGGCCCAGAGTGCCGGGCCGGCGGATTGGGGCTTGGTGCCTTTTTGAGGATTCCCCAGTGGCTGGCCAAGTAGGGACTTAGGGAATGGGACTGATGGACAAGACTGCTTGATTTATTTTCTCTCTGCGCCATTCTTGGGAGCAGTAATGGGTAGTGTTTACCGTGTGCAGAAGTGACCGGGGCCCGACTCCCGGATGCCCGGCCACCAGGTCCTTCCTCCCAGACAGAGCACAGAGTAATGAGAAGCCCCTTCACTGTCCGCTCTGGTGAAGCCTCGTTTGACTGCGAAGCGCCTGTGTTTGCATATCATTGACATTTGTCGTACACGAAGAAACTAGGTGTCAGATGCTATTTAGATGTTTCCTTTCAGTTTTCTGAAGAGGGAGAGAGCTGCCCGTGGATGGCCGGATCCACACAGATTAAACAGCGCCCATCCACCGCAGAAGGGATGTTCGGATTTAATCAGGGCACTTAGCATTTGGCTCTGACCTTTTGAGCATGTCGTTTGGGGGCGGCAGTCCTGTTACGCGCAGCCTGCACAGCTCCGCGGGAACGCTCCGGAAAGGTGTACCTGGGATGTCCTTGTCTCTTAGGACAAAATGCAAGAGAGGGAAGCCCCGCCCCCATCTGCCCATCTCGAAGCAGTCTGGCTTTCTAGAGAAAGGACAGAAGGAACGTGAATGGCGGATTCTGGATGCATGTGCTGTGGGCTCTCGGGAGAATTCCAGCACTGACTGGGCCGCGAGGGTCACCTCTGGGTTCCTTCGCAGCTGCCTGGGAGGGTTTTCAGTGTCTCCCCCTCCTGCCGCGGGGCTGACAGTCCTGAGCCTGATGTCCCCCCTCCCCCCCCCCGTACCCCCCTCCCCCACCCCGTGCGGACGTGCCCCTCGCTGGCTCAGCACATGGTCCCCTTTGAGCTGGTGGCCCCGCCTTGGGCTCGGGCGGGGGGATGTGGTCCCCTCTGCCCGCAGGGACGCTGGAGTGAGAAGTGACTCCGTTGGCAAGAGCGCTCGCTCTGTGCAGCTGCCTGAACGGCGCACTGTGGCCCACGGAGCGCGCCGCAGGTACCGGAGGCATAAGGAGGGAGAGCTGGACCAGGCGGCCCGAGTCCCGCCCTGGGGCCGCCCCAGCCCCGCGTGTCCTGGAGGAGGTCTCTGAATCTCGCGGGGCCTCCTCTTCCTGCCTGTAAAGTAACAGTCGTGAACTGGATGAGCCTCAGGTTTCCTCCAAAAGAGATATGCTGCCGTTGTACCCTGAAGGCTGATGGTTTCAGCGCAGATTTAAATTCACTCTGATTAAAAGGGTGTTTTGGGGGGGGCGGCGCCCGGGTTGCTCAGTCGGTTAAGCCTCCGACTTCGGCTCAGGCCACGATATCGAGGTTCGCGGGTTCCAGCCCCGCGTCAGGCTCTGTGCTGACAGCTCAGAGCCTGGAGCCTGCTTCGGATTCTGTGTCTCCCCCTTCCGCCCCACCTCTGCCTCTCCCCAGCTCGCACTCTCTTTTAATAAATAAACATTTTTTTGGTTTTTAAACAGGGGGATGTTTGTTTGGATCCGGCTCCTCAGTAGGTTATCAAGGAATAGTGCAATTTTTTTTTTTAACGTTTATTCATTTTTCAGAGACAGAGACAGAGCATGAGCGAGGAAAGGGCAGAGAGAGGGAGACACAGAATCTGAAACAGGCTCCAGGCTCTGAGCTGTCAGCACGGAGCCCGACGCGGGGCTCGAACTCAAACTGTGAGATCCTGACCTGAGCTGAAGATGGACGTTCAACTGACTGAGCCACCCAGGCGCCCCAGTGCAACTTTAAAAAAAAAAAAAAAAATCTTTTTTTAACGTTTATTTATTATTGAGAAACAGGGAGACAGAGCATGAGCAGGGGAGGGGCAGAGAGAAGGGGAGACACAGAATCCGAAGCAGGCTCCAGGCTCCAAGCTGTCAGCCCAGAGCCCGACGTGGGGCTCGAACCCGCGAACCGCGAGATCGTGGCCTGAGCCCAAGTCGGACGCTTAACCGGCTGAGCCACCCAGGCGCCCCGGAATAGTGCAACTTTTTAGGAGTTCCCCTTCTCAGGTTTCCCAAGCTTTTATTGCTCTAAAGTAGCAAGTGTCATTGTCACTTTGTCACCATAAAGTCATTTAAAATGGCCCTGTTGCTTTTTTGAAGCACAACTGCACAACTCTTTTCTGAACCCCCTATTCAGAGCGCCAACTGATCCTTTGTGAGACAGAGACCAAAATGTTGAGATTTCCTCAACATTGGGCCATAGTAGCTTAGCCTTCTTGTGACAGGATGCGGAGAGGGCAAGCAGTAGGGAATTACTTTTTCTAGCCTGTTTGGAGAGCTTGCAAACGAAATTTGTTTCCTTTTGTCCTTTTCCCCTCAGCAAATACCGACTTTGTGACTCTTGGCTGTGAGTGGGGCTGGAATGAGCGTGGCTAATCTCTATTTAAGGGCTTTATCTTCTCCAGGGCCAGGTCAGCCAAAATTCTGTGCTGCCGTCATTGGCTGGGACCTAGAGAGATCTTGATGGTTCTGTTCGCTGAGGCTCACAGCAAGCCAAGGGAGCGCCACACCCGAGGCAAAGTAGCCGGCAGATTGGGAGGGCAGCTGGATAACTTTTTGGTAAATTATTTGTTTTCAAGCGTGCGAAGGCTGCACTTGAAACTCAAATTATCCACGAGCATAATAGCCAAGCTCTCAGTTCACGTGGTACCTCCCTGCTGAGTACAGAAGGAACGGGGCAATTTTCCGAGAAGCGCATTGTAAAAACACTTGTTAAAAGTGCATCAAAGAGGCGGTTCGTGTCCACGGCGGACCCACATGCTGAGTTTTGGGAGAGAACAATGTGCTTATCTCAGGAGGAAAGGGAGTCCCTCAATAGGGAGAGAGCCCAAGTGGCTGTCTCCACAAATGTACCCTTCACGTTTCTAACACGGGGACGAGGAAGCTGAGCCCTCCAGGCCCAGAGAGCCAGCCTGGGTGAAGGCAAAGCGAAGAGACGCAGACGGCAGGAGATCTAGAAAACAGTGGGTGTTTCTGAAGGAGGAACAGCCTTGAGAGCCCAGCTTGTGGAAGCAATAGGGGCTATAGGTGTCTGATCTGATGTTCCAAGGCTCCACCCCTTCCTCCAGATATCCTGGTCACTCTCAGAGTGAGAGTAGTGTTCGTGCAAGCACGACAGATGTCCTGATTGAGCTTCACGTCCCCCTACAAACTCACCTGCGTCCACTTCTCACTTCTCCCAGATCTCCCTCTCCCCCGGTTCTCTGTACCCGCGTCTCCCGCCCCTTCTAAAAGCTGTCTAGACAAGCAGCCGAGGCTCCAGGACGGGGCTTCCGAAAACTTCAGTTCTGATCAAGACTCTGCAATAACTGTCCCCTCTTTTGATTATTCTGTGTCTTCATTCATTTTTATTTGTTTATTTTTTTTTGGTCCATGTAATTGTTCATTAAACCTGCATTTATTGAGCACTTACTGTCTGGTGCACCCTGTAGGCCCACACGATCGGGCAATGAACATGACGAGTGAGGGCTGGCCTCTGTGGAGCTCACGTGGGCTTGTTAATTTTTAATGGCACAAATTCTTATACCTAAGGGGGCATCGCGGGATGTGCTCTGGTGGATAAATGTCTCAGACCCTCTCTGGATTATCTGCCCACAGTTAAATGCCCCGTACTTTCCAGCTGAGGTGTGTCCCAACTGAAAGAGAAGGTAACCCTAACAGCAATTTCCATGAACACAAATTCCAGGCCTCGGTTTCAAAAATGCCACGAGCATCACTTTACCTTAGTCCGTACTTAGTTTGTTGGGTCAAACAAGCTCAATGGACTGTCAGCCTTTCAACGTATGAATCCACCCTTCAGGCAGTCACTCAGCAAATATTTATTGAAGACCTACTCTGTGTCCAGCACTCTGCTTCTGTTCCGCGTCACTAGCTAATTCTTCCTCCGTACCTCAGAGAGGATTCAAGCTGATTGTGTCAAGGAACAAAAATGAAAGAATGTGGGAAAGGTAGTCTCCATGGGAAGAAGTTCTGGTGGGGTCTCTCCCGATGGGCTGATTGATTTCTGTGATTTTCCACAAAGCCAACGGAAGTACAGTCTTCTGCTTCCTTCCCCCTTTCCCCAAGTAGGCGCTAAGCTAATATTTGTTCCCATTTTCCAGACGAGAAGACTGAGGTTTCAAGTGGTTAAGCAACTTGCCTGAGGTTATACAATTAAGAGTGGAGAACCAGGGTCTGGAGCTCAGCCTCTGGCTCCAGATTCCATGCTTGCAGCCACTGTGCCCTGTGGATTTGCCTTGGTGAACAGGCTCAGGCGTCTGGAGGTCTAATCGGAATGACACCTTGACTGCTGGGGCTGGGACTGAGCCAGAACTGCCCACAGACTTGCTGGTTCTCCCTGACTGGTCTTCCTGTTTTTCTGCTGCACGCATCTTTACGGGCGGGCCCTTTATCGATGTCTGGAAACAATGGAGTAGCTGATACTGTTCTGAGCAACAGTTGCTTGGAAGGTGAAAGGGGAAACATTGTGCTTTAAAGAAGAGGCTCTAGCTGATGTTGGTTATTAACCGGTAGCTCCTAAAGGGCCAGTTGAACTGAATTGTGTAACTTTTGTAATTACGATCGTAACAGATGCGAGCTGTGGTAGGAGTTGGAGTTATTAATAATGGTGTTATTTTTTTAAAGGTTTTTTTTTTTTTAAGTTTATTTGTTTTGAGAGAGAGAGAGCAGGGGAGGGGCAGAGAGAAAGGAGAGAAAAGGAGAGAGAGAGAGAGAGAGAGAGAGAATCCCAAGCAGGCTCCGCACTGTCAGTGCAGAGCCCAACATGGGGCTCGATCCCATGAACCGTGAGATCGCAACCTGAGTCAAAATCAAGAGCCGGGTGCTTAACCGACTGAGCCACCCGGGGGCACCAATAATGGTGTTGTTAATAATAGTGTACAATTAGTTCCCATTTTCTGAGAAGCTGCTATGATCCAGACATGCTAGACGTCTTCTGTATATTACCCCCATCTTCCCCAAAGCCCTGGAAGGTGGTAGTTGCTGTTCTCCCCAGAAGAGGAGGCTCGTGAAGGCCAAGTGAGTTGCCAAGGACCATATGGCTTATAAATAGCTAACCCATCCTGACTGCCTCCTAAAACTGTGCCTTTCCCATTACCTCATTCGTTCACTTATTCATTAAAATTTTTTTAACTGAGCACCTACTATGTGCCAGCCCTTGTTCTTGGTGCTAGGAATGCCGTAGGAAAAGTGGCACGTGAGGTCTTTGTTTCTCGGAGCTTACAGCAGACAATGGTGGCCTTAAACTTGGCAAGAGGGAGAATGGGCTCCAAGACCTAATACGAAGGCCTTGGACCTACCGGGCCCAAATCTTCTTTTATAGTTAGGATTTAGTCAGGCATGTAACTATAGAGATGTATCCTCCAAGGAGTTTTAAGTATTTATCAGTGTGTGTTAAAGGGAGTGTTAAGTATTTATCAGTGTGTTAAATCTTCTACAATTAGAGTAGAAGATCCAGAATGACCACTTTGGGGAGTAGAGGAGCGTGCAGAGGGTGGGCCGTGTGGCTGGTATCTTGGCCGTCTTGCCACCTCGTTTTCCTTTGCCCCTCACCTCCCCCAGCACCTAGCGCTGGCCCCTGGCACCAGGCCTTTGGACAGGTACAGAAGCTGATGGCTGGTGGGCCAGCAGTTGTCAGTGTTAATCCGAGGGCTGCATGGATGGGACTAATGGGTGGCTGTCCTGGTCCCTGTGGCAAGTTTAGCACCTCTGCCCCACCCGCTAAATGCTGGTCGCTTCCGCCTTCTCTCCATTATTGTGACAGCCCAAACCATCCCTACATATTTCCAAACATTCAGTTCTCTAGTGGAGAACCTCAAAAATGTGCTTTTCTCCCAGGGCAATAAAGCCTTTTTGCTCTTTTCCTTTGGCTGACTCTACACTAACTCCAGATGATGCCGGTTAAGACTTTTCTCAATTGTTCCTTTTCCCATGGTGTCCTGAATTCAGGCCCTGTCTCTGTCTCGTATTTTAGCAAATGCCCACTGGGTATCCCTTTCGTGGAGGGTCTGGTCAGGGAGCGGCCAAGGTCTTTATATGAAAGAATATAAGAGATGATTCTCTTCAAGCCCTTAATCTTATTTTATTTTTTTTAAATTTTTTTAACGTTTATTTATTTTTGCACACGAGAGAGAAAGCGAGAGAGTGCAAGCATGAGTGAGGGAGGGGCAGAGAGAGAGGGAGACACAGAATCCAAAGCAGGCTCCGGGCTCTGAGCTGTCAGCACAGAACCTGACACGGGGCTCGAACTCACGAACAGTGAGGTTGTGACCTCATCTGAAGTCGTATGCTTAACCAACTGAGCCACCCAGGTGCTCTCAACCCTTAATCTTACAGATGACAAAACTGGAACATGGGAAGAAAATTTGTGGGAGCGACACTCCCAACTCACAGCCCTGCATTGTCTATGACACTGGCCGCTTCTCAAGCACAAAGTAACTTTAATGTGAAGGTATTTGAAGAGTTGTAAGTTTGAGCCATTTACCATGGAATGGCAGAGATGAAAAGACCTAGCCCGTAGCCACTATTCTCTAGAAGCTCTAAGAAACACAGTTCTTAATGCCCCTCCAGCATGAGGGGCAAAGACAGCGTGAGAGATAGTTAAATGTGAAGATGTGGGCATTCACTTTTCCAATTCTGATTACAAGTTATTGTTCAATGTTAAAAAATAAGAACACGAAATCCTAACAAACTTAGAAATGCTATCATGGAAAGTTTCAAGTCCCTAGTGATCCACCCATCAAAGATTTTTTGTGTGCATATATTAACATATCTTCTACTATCTTACAAAAAATAGGCTTGGTCTTCAGTTTGCACTGCGCTATTCTCTCCGAGCATCTATTCTCGTAAGCACCTCGGTTTCCTTGTTTCTTTTAAAAGCTGCAAGTTTTGGGGCGCCTGGTTGGCTCAGTCGGTGGAGTCGTGACTCTTGATCTCGAGGTTGTGAGTTTCAAGCCCCACGTTGGGCATGGAACCTATTAAAACACACACACACACACACACACACACACCTGTAGGTTTCCATGATACAAATGCACTAGGATTGACCAATCGATCCCTTTTTGATGGACGTGGAGTTCTTTCCAGTTTTCCTCTATTGCCAGTGATGCTGAAAGAATTCTTGTACATGCATATTTTTGCACAATTGTGCATTTCTAGACAGTGAATCCCTGCAATGAAATTTGTGGGGTCAAAGCCAATGTGCGTTTCAGCTTTAATAAATATTGCTAAGTATCCCTCCAAAAATGACAGGACTCACTAACACCTCCATCAACACTGAACGAGAATGTCTCTTTCTTGACATCTTCACCCACGGTGGGTTTTCACTCATCTTTCAAATTTTGGAGCTACCTTTTTTCAAAGAGACCGTGTCATCATTTGGCACAATTTACGTTCATCTTTCACGTTTGTTACCGCTTTCATCAGTATACAAAGAATTTTAAAGGTATAGTGGTTACAGTTTAGATGGGCATTTCTTAAAAGGGTTTCATTTTTGCTTTATATCTTTAGGTTTTTGGAAACCTGAAACCAAAATCTAGTTTCTTCCCAGTCTTTTTTCCTGTGTTTCCTGTTGGAGCTGACTTGTTCACTGGCCCCTGGCCCACAGGCTGTTGAACGTGGACACATTCGTGTTCTCAGGGCTGTTCATAAGGGGAAATAGTCCGTTTCCAAGGCCCCGCACCTTGATGGGCGCCAGGGCTGAAGAGACTTCTTGAAGCTGGCTGATTTTTAGCTCCCCATCAAAACGGGCTTCCCCCAGCAGGCTTTAGAGCACACATTTCCTAACCCAGATGGCCTCGCCAGCCTGGACACCTGGCTGGGGAGAATGAGCCGGCACCCCCTGTGTCCGTATTAGTGCTGCTTCCGTGATGGCACTGATGGTCTCAGCTGTGCTCATTCCGCTCTCCCCCAGGAATGCCGGGAGATAGAGATGGGTTTGGCCAAGGAGCCTCTCCACAGTGGCTCTGCTCGGACACCAGTTAAGCCAAGAGTGGATGAGTTATTCTTCCTTGGAAGGTCACTGTCATGGGACGCCCCTCTTTTTACAGACAAATGAAGAAGAAGCAGGGTCACGTCTAGAAAAAATAGTGCAATGGCCTCTTGTTCTGAGTGCTCTCAGTCTGTTCCTTTTGCCTTTCTTCCTCCCTGCCCCTTAGGACACGCCCCCATAACACACCTTTCTACCTCTTGGGGGGACACATGGATCCCTGCTTCTCTCCAGCCTTGTTCCAGGGAATGACCTTGAGGTTAGTCACTTACACAGTAGTATGAACTAGGGCACCCGATTTTAGATACTTGGCAATAGTGGGTAAGTCATCAGCTTCAGGTAGGGGCTTTTAAGGTGTGGCTCCTTCTCGCTCTCTGAAATGACTCCGTCAGAACAATCCTCCCTTTTGTATCAAGTGGATTCAGTGTGCTGAGAGGGAGACGAGGCAAGAGGTGTGCTTAGAGTGGTTTCTGGAATCCAAACGATTTCAGAAACTCTGTAGTCCCCAACCACCCATACCTGAGTGACGACTTCCAAAGATACACTTTGTGGTTTTTAAAAGCTCTTTCGATGTAAACCATATAACACACACACACACACGAGCCTTCGCAATTTTTTCAGACGGGTAGCGAGCAAATACGCTCAAAAATAAAAAAAGTGACTCTGAAGTGTTAAGACAGGCAGGCGGCAGCGATGAAGATTTTACTTGTGGGACTGTCACCCTGGAGCTACGGTAATTCTGCAGAATGAACACAGAGACGTGGCAGCATCCCATACACCCTGGCCTGTTCTCAGACTGCCATCTGCATGGTGACACATCCCTGACAGGGAACACGGTGAACCCAAGACGTAGCAATCCAAAGGCCAGCTCAGGGAGAGCCTTGCTAAATGGTAACATGGCCCAGAGGCTCCGTTTCCAGAACTGTCAGCCGAGGGGCAGGACGCGGGCGGTCAGTGGTCATTCTTAGGATTAGGGTCCTGATCTGTGGAATTCCATTTCCCGACAGCCAGGTGGGGTATTCAGAACCTCACGTTACCAGATGGTCTTCATCTTACCTGACAGCATCCGGGCGCCGTGGGATGCTTCCCGGGGTTGGGCTGATGGTGGAGAACTGGCTGACTCACCCTGCCCTTCTCTGGATGACATCAGCACCCTGGCACTGACATCAACCGGAGAGCCACCGTTTGTAAAGTCCGTGTCTGTTTTGGTGTTCAATCAACAATGGCTTTTCTCTTCTGCTGTCTGGGCCTGTGTTCATCAGCTTGAGCTTTGTACTTGGAAAATCCTGGGCTCGTCACTCTGAAAAAGACCTTAGGATTCATCCAGAGCACCCGAGTGCCAGTTGGAAGGCTGAGACCTCCCTCTTTAAACCAATGTTGCCTCCAGGCCATGCAATGTCCCATACATACCAAGGAAGAAAAGGCTAGACCTGGGGGACTTTTCTGGCGTGCTGAATGTTCCAGATTCCTTTAACAGGCAAGCCTGGAGAGTTATTTCTGTCAAAGGCACAGGGCACAAAGTTTTAAGAAGATAAAATATAGAATATTTATTTTCTTCACCGGAAAGAACTTTGGAGAAGAGCCGCTCCTGCCCCTCTCTTTCAGAAAAAGACGCTGAAGTCCAGAGTGGTTCCAGGGTTCATTCAAGGGGACAGAGTTTCAGGGTAGACTTATGGTGGATTGGTTAGGGCTCCAGGGAATTGAGGAGGTTGCAACACAGGGTGTTCACCAAGGAGAAGGAGGAGGAGGAAGGAGAATGAATGGGAGAAGGGAATCCTGCCTTTGGGGCCACGGGCTCCAAACACCTGGGAGAGAAGGTGTAGATGGCAGCTGTGGGTCACAGGAGACCTTTACAGATCTGCACCTCAGCGAACACAATGCTAGAGGCATAATTACTCATAACGCTCTCGGCCTGGTCCACTCCTCCATGAAGCTGTGATATCAGGAGCTCAGTAAAATAATACATTCTGCAGAACACATCTCATGAAGTCCTGGTCTAGAAGCAACTCTGTGGAGGTTGGGAGAATGTGAAGATGCCATGAAAAGGGCTAGAGCTGGGTCAGTTCGGGAGCTCCCATAGGTGGGAGCGGGCACTCCTCTCCTGCCATCCCCTGGCTCAGCAGGTGCAACAGTGGGGGGGTGTCACGGGCTGCAGGAGGGCTCCTCTGGAGTAGACCGGGCCCAGTGGCTCTGCCCCTGTGCAGCAAGCAGACCCTGACACTGTCCGTGGCTTAGGAATAAGGGGACGTGGCCATTGTGCCTGTAGTGGCCGGGGTACCCTCATGTTAGCCCTCTGTTCTGTCCTCTTGCTGGGCCCCACTTCCAGCCCCCTCCCCCATAGTCCATTCCTCTTAACTCAAGAAGTCTGACTTTTAGGCCGACTGGGTTTCTTGAGAGAGCTGGCTTTCTGATTCTCCCCACGAGCCCATCTCCTCAAGCAGCAAACTCCCTTTAAGTTGCTGAGGGAGGCAGAAGTCCATGGGCAAGGCTATCGGATCCCCGTGGTGACTTGGCTGGACCCCGTATGCATATGGGGCTGTAGATCTGGCAAGGTCACGGCTCCAAAAGAGAATGCAAAAGGTCCTATAAGTCGGCCTCCCGCACCCCCTCCCCGCCCCCAAAACATGGTAATTCTAAATGTCACCTTGGCATTTTCTTCTCACATAAATTCTGTCTTGTTCATATCACAGGGAAACTGGAAACATGGACTTCAGAACTTCTGTGTTTATTTCTCAATCCTCTGATTGACTTGTTGTGTGACATGTTGAACTATTACCTTTCTCTCATGGATGGATGTGAACATGAGCTTTGAGATTTTTATCTGTTCAGTCCGGGAGGCCTGTGGTTTATTTTGAGTCAAAGAAAAGTGTTTGGACTAACTTATTGTGTGTGTGTGTGTGTGTGTGTGTGTGTTTATAAAAACGGTTATAAGGCAAAGAGCAGCTTAGTATTAGTGATGGTGAAGAGCCATATGGATTTTTTTTCAATCACAGATGATTCCAAAGGTTAGGAGATATGCTGATAACATTGCCGTTAGAAACCAAGGGGTGGGGAAGATTCGGATAGAAGTGATGTGTCCGACTGTTAACAAAACAGAAGTCATGACAAAGAAATACACTGAATTTGGAGAGGTGCTTTGCCTCTCAGAACATGCGAACGATGTTTATGCTTCAGGTCTTTGTCATGTTCATGTGAAACACAGAACATTGCAGGAAAACAAAAAAACCCATTTTGAAGATGGAGAAGCAAGGACACAGAAGGTTATGTTGACACAGTAATTAATTCTGGGACAGAGGTGGGATTTGAATCCAGAGTTTCTTATGTGCCTTGGGATACAGCACTTAGGGCTGCGAGGAGGTTGATGCTTGCTTCTGCTGGATTCCAAATGGCCGCTAGCCACGTAGAGTGGGAGCTTGGGGCTTTCTGGATCGGGATCTACACAGCTGTTTTCATTTTCACAAATGACTTCCTTGACCTACAGGGCAGGGCGGGGGCAGGGGCGGGTGGGGGAGAGGAATAATCAAATAAAATACTCTGATAGACATACTCATTTGGGATAGAGTTTGCTGATTTATTTGTTTTTAATTTTTTTAATGTTTATGTATTTTTTGAGAGAGAGAGAGACAGAGACAGAATGCAAGTGGAGGAGGGACAGAGAGAGAGGGAGACACAGAATCCGAAGCAGCCTCCAGGCTCTGAGCAAGCAGTGAGCACAGAGCCAGACGTAGGGCTTGAACTCACGAACTGTGAGATCATGACCTGAACCGAAGTCGGATGCTTAACTGACTGAGCCCCCCAGACACCCCTATTTTGATGATTTATGTTAGGAAGAGCAAAACTTTTCCTAAAAGTGTGTTTTTTCGAGGTTAACAGTATATCTTTAATGCATGCGTGTATGAAAAAAAAAGACATTTGGAACAGTTGGAAACCGCTATGGACTTTTACTTTTAACTGTAGATATTTATAGACAAGTCAAGCAAAACAGACTTGGTGCCAGAGACAGATTTGGTGTGGGTCACTGTTTATATGGAAAGATTGGGTTTTATGCTGCGTCCTGGGAGATGGGGGGTGTTTCCTACTCTGGAAGATAGAGACGGCAGGGAGTTAGTTGGTACTTCTCCAAATTCGGCACTACGTGGTAGTTTTCAACAGAGACGATGTTAGAAGGAGACTGATCAAAGTTCAAGAAGATGCTCTGTACCGTGTGGGGTTGCGAGATATCAAATGAGCTTCCAGTGCGGCCCTTAATTCCTCATGGAGACACCTACTGAGGGATTCTACAATTTCCTCTTAAGTCATGCACTCGCTCCATGGAGGAAGTTCACGCTTTTCCATCTCCTAGATCACAGGGGGAGGATATAAGATCACAGGAGGAGAGCCATTTGGCAGTAGGGATCCAAGGCCGTACAATGTGAGTACTCTGACCCCGCGATTACACTTTTGGGAATTCGCCGTAGGGACGTAGAGCCACACGCACCACGTATGAAAGAGGCTACGCATCTGATATGGGGCACAGTAGCAGAACACTGGAGGTGACGTGCGTTTCCAACAGAATGAGAGTGGCTGAGCCATTGGTTCTCCTACATAAGGCGGTGCAGGCATCCACTCTTTCCGCATTAAAAAAAAAAATTTTGGGGGCGCCCGGGTGGCTCAGTCGGTTAAGCGTCTGACCGGCTCAGGTCATGATCTCGCGGTTCGTGAGTTCAAGCCCCGCCGTCGGGCTCTGGGCTGACAGCTCAGAGACTGGAGCCTGTTTCAGATTCTGTGTCGCCCTCTCTCTCTCTCTGACCCTCCCCTGTTCATGCTGTCTCTCTCTGTCTCAAAAATAAATAAACGTTAAAAAAATTTTTTGAAAAAAAAAATTTTTGTTTTTAATCTTTATTTATTTTTGAGAGAGAGACAGCGTGTGAGCAGGGGAGGGGCAGAGACAGAGGGAGACACAGAATCCGAAGCAGGCTCCAGGCTCCGAACTGTCTGCATAGAGCCCAACGCGGAGCTCGAACCCACAGACCGCAAGATCATGACCTGAGCCGAAGTCGGACGCTCAACCGACTGAGCCACCCAGGCACCCCTTTCCGCATTGTTTATTAAGCACCTACTATGTGCCAGGCACACAGAAGGGGCAACGTCGAGGCTAATGTGGTTTCAGCCCACCCGACACTCAAAGTTTTATCGTAGAAACAGATTTCATACCCTGTGAAGGGGTAAAAGGAAAAAAATGCGGGGCACCAAGTGTATTTACAGTGTGATCTCACTTTTGTTGTATGAATAGAAAAACCTGGAAGACAGTCTGAATTAACAGAGGTGTAGAAAGAAGCTTTGGGCCATGGGGTTATATCCATGCATATCTTCCCCCCCCCTTTTAATTTCTAGTTTCCAAGTTTTCCACAGTGACAATTAGGATTTAATTTTTTTTTTTAATGTGACTTTGAGGATGGAGAAAAAGAAGTGAGCAGACTGGCTTCTAGCTCTTGAGTGAGTCGGAGAAAAGTCCTGAACAGCTTGGGGGGAGGGGCCGCTGAGGTCTCCCACTCAAGGTTGCAGATCCCAGGCTCTTGTCTCTTCTGAGGACACTGGGGGCTTGTGCCGCTGCATGGGCCGGCTGGGAACTTTCGCAGAAGGCAGCACTGTAGCCAGGCTGCTGACGCCCCGGTCCCTGGGCACTTTCAGTCTCCAGGGCTCTGGTCCTCTAGGAATCTGGTGATGTACTCCAAGGGGGAAAAGAGTCTGTGTATTAGGCATATGGTAATCAAATTAAGGAAGTGCCTGTCACCTAGCAAATAAAAAAAAGCTGCGATTGAGTTGGATTATCTCAGCCACATGTCACTGCACCCCAAAAAGCAAAGGACGGCAGCCTGACTTATCCGGTCCCAGTCACGGTGTTCAAAGCATTTTGCGGGAGTTTTCCTAGTTGAGGCTCCCGAGGTGGGTACTCATCACCCCCATTTCTTTCCCTTTTAATTAGTTAATTAATTAATACTTGAGAGAGAGAAGTGAGGGAGAGAGGTGGAGAGAGAGAGAGAGAGAGAGAGAGAGAGAGAGAGAGAATCTTAAGCAGGCTGCATGCTCAGTGTGGAGCCCAATGCGGGGTCTCGATCCCATGACCCCAGGATCATGACCTGAGCTGAAATCAAGAGTCAGACGCTTGACTGACTGGGCCACCCAGGCGCCCCCTCATCACCCCTGGTTTACAGGTGGGAACCTTCAGCTCAGAAAGCAGGTAACCTGAGCAGGTCTCCCGGGTAGAAAAGACTGGCGGGTAGAAAGCCCGCCCCCGTCTGCTGTGAAGCAGCATCTCCAACCTCTGCTCCGTTCTGTCTCCCACTCCAGCTGTACCGTCACCGTGCATACAGATGTCTGAGGCCCGGGCAGTGTGTGAGGGGACAGCAGCCCATCCAGTGGCAGAATGCTGGCAAGTGTGAGGACCGCAGACGCTTAGAATGGGCACAGTTATTTCTAATGAAACCAGATGCAGGGAAGACTACCCTTTCCTGGGGGTTATAAGTGAGGAAATTGGGGTTTCCCTCTCTCTCTTTCTCTTTCTCTCTCTCTCACATACACACACACGAGAGAGAGAAAATATAACCCTCCTTATGTTAACTATAAAAATCTTTCCCTCTGCTTGGGATTTGAAATTAAAGGCCAACTACTATACCTGATTACATACATCTCACAAAAGGCTGATACCTTATACCGAGACCTGACCTTTGTGGTTGAACTGTTTTTCTTGAAATGTTTCCTCGCTCGTTCCAGCTTTGCTTACTTAGTAGGTATGAAAAACAATGATGAGACATATAGGAGATACCAGGGACACATAGATTGGAAACGGTAAGTTAAAACGAAGAGAAAGAGTTGTTTCTTTTCCCCATCAAAACAATGTTTCCATCAATATGATACATACTGTTTCCTGTGTTTCAATTTCAGTTCCTCTGTAGTTCAGATTCTTCTGATTCATTTTATATATCATGGCCAGATTAATGTTTCTAAAATACCACATTCATGATATCATCTCCTATTTTCCCTAGAACATTCAGTGGTTCCCGCTTGTCTAGGATAAAATACAAACTTGTGGGTTTTGAACTCGGGTTCTTTTTTTTTTAAGTTTATTTATTAATTTTGAGAGAGAGAGAGAGAGAGAGAGAGAGAGATAGCTCTCAGGTTCCTTCTTAATCTGTCTTCAACTTTACCTTTCCAGCCATCTTCCCAGTAATTCCCATGAACCATCCTCTTGCCCAGACGAACCAGTCTCTCCCATGGTCCTCTGAACATACCCAGTATTTATTTGCTTTGCTGCTCAGGGAAGGAAAGAACAAAGGAAGTTCTCCCTTCCCTTTTCCTTTTTCTGAAGTCCTACCCTATCTCTCAGGCACTATGCACATCTTGCCGTTTTTAAAAAAAAAATGAGTAGGGGCACCTGGGTGACTCAGTCGATTAAGCATCTGACTCGATTTCGGCTCCAGTCACCATCTCACAGTTCATGAGTTTGAGCCCCGCGTCGGGCTCTGCACTGACAGTGTGGAGCCCGCTTCGGATCCACTGTCCTCCCCCCCTCCCTCTCTGCCCCTCCCTGGCTCACAGTATCTCAAATAAATAAACTTAAAGAAAAAAAAAAAAGATTAAAAACTGAGATAAACATTCCTTGACTCTCCCAGCCTGGGGCGACCCGAATCACCCTTATCACAAACTGTCTGTGGTTGGAGTCACCCTGCGGGGCTGGACCAGCTCAGTGCCTCAGGTCACCGCGCTCCGTAAGCACCCAATGAAAACAACATGTCCTGTGCTGCTGGCTAAGTGGGAGCACCTCCTGTCCCAGCTGCAAAATACTGCAGTACCCAGAGAGGACCTCTTACCCTTCAGATCACAAATAGTAATTCTTGTCCTGTGTTCAAGATGCATATGTTGGGGGCATTCGCTTATTATTTGTCATGCATTTGCCACCCATGACTAATCCTATTCTATGAATGAAATGGAAGGCGGGGGGGGGGGGGGGGGGGGGAATATTTGCATGACCTCACAAAGCCAAGTCTGTTGGTGGAGCCTGTACTTGAACCCACATTTCCTTCTGCTAATTGAGCAGGCCACTGTTCCTTCTAAACCATGACTCATAGGCCATCAGGAACTTCTGTAAATATTCTGATGGCTTTTGTCATCCCCTCTTTTTTTTTTTTCTCCAAAGGGCCAGATAGTAAACATTTTAGGCTGTGCAGGCCGTGTGGTTTTCTGTTGCAACTGTTCAACTCTGCCCCTGTAGTGGGAGAGCAGCCGTAGGCAGTGCGTAACCTAACGGGTGTGGCTGTGTTCCAAAAAAATTTTAGTAGCCAAAAGAGACCGTGGAGTGGATTTGGTCTGCAGGCTGTAGTTGGCCGACCCCCTGCTATAGAAGGTTCGCTATAGAAGGTTCCCCTCTCTGGGTTCCTCACGTTGGGCTGAAAAGTCAAGTTTAGGATCCTGGGCAGGCCCCGCCATCGTGTATAGGCCAATGTGTGGATTATGTCCTCGGCTGGGAAGGCTGGCTGGTTAGGATAAATTGGGAAGTTGTGGATGTTCAAGCAATAGACCGTTGCCTCACGAGCAGTAGACGGGGGATCATTCCATGAACGTGGGGGTTGATCTAAGGGGAGCATACTGGGGAGACTCAGCATTTGGGGCACTTAGCCCCCTGAACTAACCAGCCTGGGGGTGTTCTCCCCTGTAGAGTTGCATCATCTCCCCACACAACCAGAATGTTCCATTATGCCCAAAGTTTACAGCGATAATCCACAGGCTGTCCCATTTCTCACATCTGGGACCCCAAGTGATGTCTTAATTATGACAGATGTATTACAATGAGTTCCCTGGTCGCCTCGGGAAAAACAGGTTTAAAAACTAACCGTTCAAGTGTTCAGTTCACCTCCATGGCTCCCACCTAAGGGCACCCACATACTCAAGGGCAGTGCCCTACAAACAGTGCTGGAATTTGAGGGCTTTATCATTAAGGTCGGCAAGCTTGTTCTAGTTCTGATGTTCTGAGGGGGAGAACTATCGACCCCCCCCCCCCTTTTTAAAAATAGAACCAGTTCGAGATCTGGAACTAAGAACACAAAAGTTTTTCCACGGTCTTCAAGGAGCTGTGGCAACTATCAGGAACTCCTAATAAATTCCAGGAAACAATTTCAATGGTTTCTTTCTTTTTTTTTAGTAAAAATTTTTTTAGATGTTTATTTATTTTTGAGAGAGAGAGGGAGAGAAAGAGAGAGGCAGAGTGTGAGTGGGGGAGGGGCAGAGAGAGAGAGGGAGACCCAGAATCAGAAGCAGGCTCCAGGCTCTGAGCTGTCAGCACAGAGCCAGACGTGAGGCTCCAACCCACCAACCGAGCTTAACCAACTGAGACACCCAGGCGCCCCTCAATGGTTTCTTTTTTAAAAAGTTTCCAAATTGTGGGCACCTGGGTGGCTCACACTCACTTGTGTGAGGTCATGATCTCACACTCCATGAGTTCAAGCCCCACACCGGGCTCTGTGCTGACAGCTCGGAGCCTGGAGCCTGCTTCGGATTCTGTGTCTCCCTCTCTCTCTGCCCCTCCCCTGCTCATGCTCTGTCTCTGTGTCAAAAATAAATAAAAACACTAACAAATAAATTTTCTAAATTGAACTATAGTTGACACATAATGTTACCTTCGTTTCAAGCATACAACATAGTGATTCCACACCTGGGTACATTTTGCTGTGTTCACTGCAAGTGTGGAAACATTTCAGTGGCTTCCTGAGAGCTTAAACTGCAGAGAAAGAAGTGGAGGAAAGGTTTAAAATTTATGCTTAGGAGAAAGCAGGCTGGTCTCAGGCAGTTAATGTAAATAATGAGCAAATAATTCTTTAAGTTGGCTCTTAACTCTTGTTCTAATTCTCTTTCTTTTCTACATAATAGTAGTAAACAGTTGCATGGAATTCAGCCTGAGCTATGCATACCTGTGGGTATTTCCATATGTCAGTTTATTTAACCCTCCTCCCTGCCCACCCTCCGAGGCTGGCCCTATTACATCTCCATTTTGCAGGTGAGGACAGTAAGGCACTAAGAGGTGAAATGACTTGCCTACGTCCTCATGGCTTGGCAAAGGCTGCAAATGGCCTGTGTGCTCACCCACCCTGCCGTCTGGCTCTCGTCTTTTATTTATTTACTTAGTTGGTTAGTTTTTATTTTACTTCCAGTTAGTTAACATAAAAATCTGGAACGCTTCACAAATTTGTGTGTCAGCCTTGCACAAGGACCTTGCTAATCATCTCTGTATTGTCCCAATTTTATATGTAGGCTGCCAAAGGGAGCACTGCCTCTCATCTTTTAAATGGATGTTATGGCAGTCAGAGAAGTTCAAGTGTGTCCCTTCTGATGGATGCATCCCTTCCCAGGGCAGACCGAGCAGTCCCTCATTCCATCCCTCCCTCGACCAAGATTTCCAACACTTGCCATCTGCTGGGCGTGGACTCTGCCTGTGTATCTTGCTCAGAAGGTAGCCGTGTCCCCGGGGGTCATTCTGGCTGACAGCACTATTGGGTGAGGTGAAGGCGAGCCCCTGTGTCATGTCACCTCCATGAACTGCCCTTAGCCCGGAGGAGCACACGTGGTTCCCAAGGTGCACCTGTTAACTGAGCTCACGGGACAGGTGTAGCAAATCAGAAGGCTCGTGTATTTTAATTTGCAGTGAGAAATATTACTGCCTGGAAGGGGGTTGATGAGCTTGGGATTTTGGAAGGGAAGGCTGGACGACGTGAATGTTGAGCGCCATTGGAAACATCAGCTGGTCACAGTCCCCTGGGTAACTAGCCTCCATTGTTGCTGAGACACCAACCTCGGGATGGGGGGCTAACGCTGCCCCTCCCCGCCTCCGTGTGCAGGGTGGGTCTTGGGAGAGGCCTCGCCTGTGAGGAAGGTGGAGGGGCCTCCAGTGCTCTGCCCGCCTCTGCCCCTCCCTCCCTCTCAGGACACTTTAGTTCTCTAGATTTGTTAGCACATCCCATCTGTTTGGGAAGTGGGCATCTCTCTCTCTCTCTCTCTCTGGGACTTTGCATATATAGACCCTCAAGCTGGTGGGGGGAGTAGAGTGGTGACCCTGGGGGGGGGGCACATAATGACCAGTAACACTATTTTAATGGGAAAATCCAAGATCTTGGCTTCTGCTGCTTCCCTGGGTTCCTCACTGCTCCAAGAGGGTAAAGTGCACACTGCCCTGCGGCTACATCTTTTTTGAAAAGGTAATCGCTACGGGGCACCTGGGTGGCTCAGCGCGTTCAGCCTCGGACTCTTGATGTCGGCTCAGGTCATGATCTCATGGTTCCTGGGATTGCACCCTGAACCATCGGGGCTCCACACTGCTAGCACAAAGCCTGCCTGGGATTCTCTCTGTCTCGCTCTGCCCCTCCCCTGCTTATGCTCTCTCTCTCTCAAAATAAATTAATTAATGAATGAATGAAAACAAATAAAGTAATCTCTATGCCCAATGTGGGGCTTGAACACACGACCCCGAGATCAAGAGTCACATGCTCCACCGACTGAGCCAGCCAGGGGCTCTCAGTTTCGTCTTTTTTTCTTTCTCTCTCTCTTTTTTTTTTTAACATAAAATGGTACCAAAACCCAGCAGGTCCTGTCCTGAGCACAGAGAGGACTGATGTGGAGGGTTCAGGGCCTCACAGGGGGCACCAGGTCCTTCAGACCCAAAACTGAGTCAGCAGGGAAGTTCATCAGACCCTGACCATCATGCAGATGATGCAGTTGTTCTGAACGGAGAGGGAAGAGGGGGCCGGTGGCTGGGGTGGGACCTTGAGGAGGAGCCAGGTTGGGGAGGAAGGGGAGCTGAGACCACAGCTATACTTCCGCCCTCAGTTCAGGGCTCCCTTTTCTGCCGTCAGACCAGCGCTCCGTCCTCTCTCCTTGGGTCCCTTCCTAAAGCAGTCAGCCTCCCGCCCTCACCGAGGCTCGGACACGTGGACCCACTGTCCCCGTACCTGCCTGGCTGCAGCCTCATCAGCATCACCTGAACCATAGACAGACACCTTCAAAGGACACGGCTGGTCACTGACCAAGAGGTTGCGGCCCCAAGGTGACCCACCGCGGAGCCCCGCTCCTGCCCCATCGCTCCTGCCCCATCGACAAGGATTAAACCCTCAGCTCTGCAGGGAACGGAAATAGGGCTCTGTCTGCCCCGCTGGGTGTGGCATAGCCCCTTCTTCCCAAGCCGCACTGGAGAGCTCCTGCAGCCAGAGGCCAGGAAGGCACACCCATGTCACAGAAGGGTGGCCCTTTCTTGTCTCAGCGGGAGTGGGCAGGCCAAGAAGGAGCAGAACCAGCAGGGACAGGATGGCACCTGCCTAGGGGCCCTTTGGATCAGACTGCCGGGTTAAGTGTGCCACTTTTCTGCCAGTGACCTCTGGTAGTCATTTTCACCTGCTTGAGGCCCCGATCCCTCACCTGTAAAATGGGGGCAACAGCACCTGCCTCAAAGAGCCACTAGCTGCCGGGTGAGGGTCTGCGAAAAGCTGTGACCGGCTCCCAGTAGGCATGTGTGTGGGGCAGATGCAGGTTCTGTGTGGCCTGCCATCTCTTCAACTTAGGAGCCCTCTTTGAGACAAAAATGTAAAGTTACAAATACAAAACCAGGTTTAAGAATGAGCACGTATTTCAAATGATGAAAGAAAACATTAAAAAAGTATGTGTTTAAAAAGCTGACATCCCAGGGGCGCGTGCCTGGCTCAGTCGGTAGAGCATGTGACTCTTGATCTCGGGGTTGTAAGTCCGAGCCCCACGTTGGGTGTAGAGGTTACTTAAAAAAACTAAAATCTTAAAGAAAACACCCAACACTGACGTCCCGAACATCACAAATCCGAAAAATAGCACAGTATTGTTAGTAATCAGCTGTCTCGTGTTGGTTTGCGTACAAATGTACAAAAAAATGACTTCTTTTGTACATTTTTTGGGGCTGTGGACTCCTTGATCACTTCCTCAGAGGGCGGTGATTTTGGAATGCCATTTTCCCTCAAGAGAATAGCAAGGTAGTACACGCACTTCTCTAGCATGGTTGGTTGGGACCTGTTTTCTATTCTTGATGGATTAGGAAAAAAAGCTTGTTTGCTTCGCAGGTGGTTATTGGTAATGCCATGTAGGGTTTTAGGATTGTAGTCAAATGTGGGGGAACCTCTCTCAGGTTTCTTTCATACTGGAGCCATAAGGTTTCAGGACATTTAAGTGTTTTTGTGCAGTGATTAAGCTTAGATAAAGAAGGTGCTCATTCACCGTTTTCTGGGGTCCCTCCCGGCCGTGGAAGGGGCTGTGTGAGCGAGGGGTGCTAATGCTTTAAGCCTCAGTGTCTGTGGATAAATCCTTCTCCTCAAAACATGTCCGTCAGAGCCCATTGGATTATTATATTTGACATTCATCTTTTCAATTTTTTAGTTTTAGGATTTCTAAAGAACGTGTTCTCATTGACAAGAAATACAATCTTACACGAGTTCAGTGTGTGCAACGGTCTCTCCTTCAGTATCATTTGCTAACTGTCTACTCTGATCAGCCTCTCTCCTGTTGATTGTTGGGGGCATTTGATGACACAAATAGGATGGCACAAATTTGATGACACAGATAGGACACAGCTCAGTATCTTCATCTAGTAGCTGCTCAATAAACGTAGCCGTCGAGACTGGCATCACCCCTCCATTGGCTCCGATTTGGAGCCGGACACTCGGAGATCGAAAATTGGGACATTGTCCCCCGGGAGTTGGGAATGGGCCCAGCTTTGGGTCCAAGTCCGAGACCTAAGTGGGAGTCAGGTTTTGTCTCAAGTTATAACTAGAACTGCCCTCCCTCATTAGGAGCGAATTCTCTACAGTTTTATCCGTTCGTGAATTCTTCATTCAGCAGTAATATTCTGTTAATACGGCCACAGTTACCCATTAAACCATACTTTTTAAAGAGCTCAGTGATAATGTTTAATTTCCTACGTTTCCCCCAAATCTGTTGATCCTTATCAGGTCCAGCCACAAAAATTTGTCAAAATACGGTTTTATCTGTTTGGAACGTTAAAGGCTCTCCTGTAGGGGAGCTGTCTGCGCACAGGGAAATCTGAGTTGCCTCTAACTCTGCGCGGGTATCTGCTGGGGCTGCAAATGACAGAAGGGCCACTTCCAGTGTCTGAACGACAGAGTGTTGGCCTGTGCACTGGGTCCGAGCGGGGCCTTCCCGTTCTCTAATGCCCACCCATCACCTCTGGAGCCGACAGTGGGGTCAGGCCACACACACCACAGGACTGAAAGTTTGGGACCCTGTTGAACACTGGCATGGAAACTACCAGTGTGCATTCTGACATGTGGCCTTCTTTGGGCTTCGTTTGCCTCCTTCAACGAGGGGCTCATCCGACACTGTTGGTAAAGTCCTTCCCAAGGGTAACCTTTAAGATTTTATTTCCTCTTTACATTAATTGGTTTTTGTAATGAATAAACAAATCTTTTTCTGGCCAGTGCTGTCAGGCCAAGAATGCAATTACTAAATAAATAGTTCTGTTGAGATTAAATGATAATTCGGGGCAGTCAGCCTTAGTGACTTTCTTCCTACTCATGAGTTGTCGATTTTGATCTAGAAAATGAGCCATGGAGGACGGGAGGGAGGAGCCCTAGAAAATGGCCGAAAAAACCGGCCCTGACTTGGTAAGCGTAGATTTTGCGCGGAAAACCCAACTTGGTTGTTCATTCACAGGAGATCCGGGGAGGTCTGTGCGGGGCCTCTTTTTCTTACCATAATCACTGGTAATGGTTTGCTCTGATGCTGGTATCACAAGGAAGCTGAGAGAGATTGAATTTGGATCCAGAGGGAGCTGGTGTTGGCAGAAGCCAGGGAGACTCCCAATGGCAGTGGGATCAGATCCCTGTGCATAGCCGAGGGTTTCTCGGGATTGCAACCACAGACCTCAGCTTTCTGCTTCATCCACTTTTTTTTTTTTAATTTTTTTTTTCAACGTTTTTTTTTAATTTATTTTTGGGACAGAGAGAGACATAGCATGAACGGGGGAGGGGCAGAGAGAGAGGGAGACACAGAATCGGAAACAGGCTCCAGGCTCCGAGCCATCAGCCCAGAGCCTGACGCGGGGCTCGAACTCACGGACCGTGAGATCGTGACCTGGCTGAAGTCGGACGCTTAACCGACTGCGCCACCCAGGCGCCCCTCTGCTTCATCCACTTTTTACAGAGCCTTTGGCTAGTCTTGAGACAAGATTCCAGTTGTGGCACTGGGAAAGCTTGCAAGGAAGCGTACGGGGCCAGTTTATGACGGAATGAACTCCTTGGCCTTGGTACCCAGATCTCTGTGGGAATGCCATGGATGTGAAGATCTCTGGCTTGGGTGCCGGAGAGGCGGTCTGGCCCCCATCTCCAGTGCGTGGGGCTTTCTGAAGATTCTGGAGCACCTGTGGGGGGCACAGGGGCTGCCTCGATTGGGGGTGAGTTACCCTTCTGTCCAGGATCCATGGGGAAAAGTTAATCCGATGAGTAGTGCAGTCAGTGTATGTTCATTGTGGCTTGCTGATTCTCGAATGTGTTTATAGAGTTGCCTGAGGTTGATCTGTGCCTTGATCTAATCCTCTGTAACTGAGATTTTGGAAGACAGTTCTGGTGGGCTGGGCAGTGGTGTTTCTAAACCGGCAGGCAGTAACTACCTCACTTAGTGGGCAAAGTGCAACAGAGAGAGTTCAGAAATGGTTTCTAGTGAAATGGTGCTCTGGCAGCATTGGCTTGAGGTGACACTGTCAGATCTTGACCTTGATGGCTGTGGGCTATTGAGAAAAGGTTCATTTGTTGGATTGGGGGAGGGGGAGGGAGCGGCCTGGAGAGAGAGAGAGTAGATTGGTCTATGAGTTGCATAACGGGCACCTTCAGAGTGCTTGTGCCTTCTGAGGGTCCGTCCAAGTGGGACATGGGGATAGACTTGGAGTTTCAGGCCTGGCCCCTGGAGTTGTCACCGTCACGAGTTATTGGTTGCTGTTGTTTTTGCAACCGTTGTGCTTCACGATTCATGTGGGAGCACAGTGCTGGTGTATGACCATCGCCCCGGGTCTTTTGTAGATACGTTTGTCTGTTCAGTGAGTGGTGGCCATGTTCTCTGGGAGCATCAGGAGCTGGGCCTGGGAAGACAAGAAGGAGTGTCGTGGTCCGTGGCCCATTTGAAAAATGCTGCGCGAAAAACCCAAATCAAACGATCCCCCAAATTCTCCGACAAAGCAGCCCAGGGTATAGACCGTGCGGATAACGCTGCATTTCTGTGATCTTGGGAATTAGGTATGGGTGGCGTAAACAGGTTAGAGAATGCAGCGGCTATGAGGGTGGGCTCTGTGGGCCTGAAACTCATGGGGTCATACCTTTTCGGTCCCGCTCTACAAGCATCGCCGGCAAATGGCCTTCATTTCTGTAAGCTCAGCATCCTCATCTGTAAGAGGGTGACGGTACCTGTCTCATAAAGATGGCGGAAGGAAGAAAGAAATCACGCAGGCAACGCTCCTGGAGAGTCGGAAGCTCCTGGGAGCGTGGTGTTGTTATGCACGTCTTATAATTCCTTGGATTGCACCAGCTGGGTACTTGGTGTTCATTGTTTTGGCTGTTGTTGTGCAGGAGCCTTGAAGATCCCCAGGCAGAGTTCCCATTACCTTCGGTCCTCCCCAGGAAGCTAGAGGAGGGCCATGGTGCTGAGAGCATAGCGGACCAGCCGGGTTTCCCACCAACCAAGGGAGAGGCGATCTCTGTCTGTCCGACACGTTACCAGGGAAGGACCCACGTGTGGCTGGATTTGAAAGCAGTATTTTGCCCACACCTTTCTACAGAGAGATGACAGGAATTGAGTTAGTGGAGGGCTGGAGGGCAGCTGAGTGTTCAATGGAATGCCACGTCGGGCTTTTCCATTTCTTTGGTTGGAATTGGGTTTTTACACATTGTTTGATTAAAAAAAACCAACAAACAAACAGAAACCAAAAACCAAAACAAAACTGCAAGAACTCTTGCACAGAGGACCAAAAGAATGGCTTCTAAGCAAAAACATGCCGAACACGTGAACACCAACCAGATTGCGTCGGTAGGTGGCAAAGTACTTTGCTATAAATATTGCAAGACTCCTTTCTCTACTTACAAGAAAAATCGCGTTGCATTTCAGACAACAGAAATGGCCGGACCAGCCTTTAGTTCTTGTGCAAGAAACTGAAAACAATGTGAAAGATTTTCCTTAAA
Source organism: Panthera uncia (assembly GCF_023721935.1). Taxonomy (NCBI): domain Eukaryota; kingdom Metazoa; phylum Chordata; class Mammalia; order Carnivora; family Felidae; genus Panthera; species Panthera uncia. The sequence goes on from NW_026057582.1 coordinate 13,954,935, forward strand.
TGGACGCGGAGCTCGGCTTGGTCTGGGGTTGAAGTCAAAGGCCCCGGTCTCCCTTTGCCTTATATGCGTTATTTCTCATACGTTATGCAAGATTCCCCAGGCCCCAAACCATTCACTTTTTCCTGTAATCTCGAGGTGTGCCCAGGGTACATCTCAGCCTCCGACCTTTCTGCTTTCACTTTTGGTTAGTCAGAACCTCCATCTGGCGGGATTTGAATATGAGTGTTTTCTGTGGCTTTTCTGTGGCTCCTTTTCAAAGCATTCAAAGCAGTTTAAAAATACAGAATGTTCAGCGATCTGACCAAGAGCTAATGTAAGTACTTATTTGGGGACTATTTTTAAAAAGTTGACTAGGGCAGGTTTGAACCTCTTAACTCTGCGTCTTGGAAATAGACCCTAAGATTAAAAAAAAAAGGTTCAAGAAACATGTGACGACGTCTCCACAGTCATAATGCTTTCCGTAGTGGTAGTAGTAGCAAATATAGCACAGTCTAGAAAAACAGAAGAGCTAAAATTCTGTATTTAATATTAAACAGGAAGCTCAACAGAGGAGTCTGCAGCAACATGGTGGGTTTTCAAACAAACCTGTTGCCGAGTTTCTCTGTAACGAGAAGTCTCAATGAGAACTCTTACTCTGTGAAAATGGTGGGTTTTCACGGAAATCTCCACCCAAACGTGACCACTGGAAGCAGGTTCTGTGCTGTAAGGTTTTGGAACAACCCCCCTTCCACCAGAGCCAAAGGGAAGTTTGGAAGCACACTGAAAAGCTCTCCAGGAGTGGGAGATACTCTGCACTTTTGTCTCGCCTTTGTGCAGAGCCGTGCAGAGCCGTCACTCACCCAACATGTGCATGTGAATATTCTTTCTGAAGACCTGGGCTTCATTTTAAGGTCAGCCCTCAATTTCTAGAGAATATAATTTGCTGCTATTTTTAGAGCATCATGATTGCTCGTAATAACTAATGGAAAGAAAAAACTCAACAGAAATAAATGTGTAACAGCTGTGTCTGCTTAAACTTGATTAAAGGCAGTAAAAAAAAAAAAGTAAACAGAAGAATGAACGTGATAATGGACGAAGGAGAGCCCAGTATCCCTCTCATTGTGAAAAGTTTCACAGACGTAACTTGCTTTCCTCTGGAGGCTGGCGATGTCTGTGTTTAAAGTTTACTTTACTGTTTGTCTTGAGTGGGATCAGTGTTGTAGTGAATAATTTATAGCCAGCATGAATGAGCTCATTAGTCACCTTTTCAGACTTTAAATGCGTTTTGTGGTTGTCATTACTGGAGCCTTCTGTTCAGCCGCCGAGCAAAATGACAGTTTGGCAGTTGGCTGCCTCCATATCGGGCAGCCCGCTCCCCTTCAGGTCTGTGTTGCTTTTATATTTCACTGAAACCTTTCCTTTCTATCCCGGGGCTGGTCCAGGGACTCTCACATTTCAGATGCCTTTTGCACCCCAAGCTTAAATGAGAAGTTTTTCGTGGATTAAAACACCAAAAAAAAAAAAAAAAAATTTCAAGTGGCTTCGGCGGAGAGAAGGGAGGGGGGGGAGTGGTCTTTTTTTTTTTTCCCAGCAACTGCTGTGTGTTATTCCCTTTGTGCTGGGTTTGATATTCAAGTTATTCAGACACAGCAAGCTGGGGAGTCGCTGTGCCGGGCACTCACACGGCGGCAGGCTTTTCTGGCCAGGGGTCGTCTTCGGAGTTTGGAGGGGGAAGCGTGTTTCCGAGGAGGTTTGCGTTTTTACAGACTGGAGCATCCATGTGATGTGGGTGGGTGTGGACGAAGAAACAGACTCCAGAAAATCTGCCAGGCCAGATTTCCAGGGCCAAAGAAAACCACGTTTTTCCTACAAAGGGGTGGTTTGATGACCTTTTGGGCTCACGGCCATCTGGGGGTCCAGAGCCTGGGGAGTGGCCATGACTTCTTCCTCAACTCAGTGTCTTCCTAGTCCAGATCATTGAGAGAAAGCAAACTGTTGCAGCTGCCTGCCCCCCATGCCTTTGGAGACTTGCCTGGGAGGCTGGTATGTGAGGAAGAGCCCGGGCATGCCAATAGCAGGTGGGATTTCTTAGGAACGGATGTCATGAGGTTCATCCCTCCCTTTGAACCTGGCCTGGGCAGCCTTCAGAGAGCCCTGACATCCACTCTCTGGGACTGGACGCCATCCGGAAGTCCGGGACACCGTGGCATGCCCACCTTGGTCCTCGGGTAGCCTCTGCTGGCACGCAAGGCGCATGGACGCTTGCCCGGGGAGATCTCAGCCAATGGCCTGGGCCTCTGTTCCAAGGTCCCTTTGACGTTTCCTATGAGCAACAGGCACTAATGGCTGCCATCACCAACGTGGGCAGCACCCCCTTCCGGGATCCATATTGTTAGACAGCTGGCCTAGCACTGTGTGAGGCATGTAGGAAAGATGTTCAGTATTCCTCTCTGGAAGAAATGCCAACTTAAAAAGGACGCCTGGTTGTTTGGGGGCCAAATCTTTGAAGCCAGTGACAGTCACGTGTCTTTGAGCTCAGAGGCATTGGGTGCTTTTGGTGCACCCACAGAGAGACAGCAGTCCATTTGGCCGCTTCCTTCCCAGCCCCCACCCCTTATGAGACCCGAGTGCTCACGTGTACTCATGCCTCACAATTTACGGGCACGGGTTGCTTGCACCTGAATCGAAATATTAAAGGCACATGAGAGGTTATTTTGGGAAGGAGTGGGGCTTCCAAAACAGAAAGTGTCGGTGAACTGCACCGTCCGATAGAGAATAGGTTTGGCAGTCGCAGTAAGTTGAAAGGTTGTTAACCCCACCCCAGAAGAATTTTGTACGGCAGGGAAATATATCGGTGATATCTTAATCCCCGCAACGTTTCCCAGAGACGTCATCAACTTTGTAGCTTTTGCTTTTGTTTTAAAGAGACGGTCTTAGAGAGAGGAATTAATTGTCTTCTTTCACATTCTTCTGACAAAGTAAAATGAGAGAAGTTATTTTTTGGCCTGGTTTAGCCTTTGGCAGGACGTAGAAACTGAAACCCAAGAGACTGTGGTACTCGGTGTGCTCAGTAAAGACAGGAAAACAATAAAAGCTCTTGAAAACTTTGGAGGAGGAAAAGGTTGATGATGCTACTTTTCTATTTTTTTTTCTTTTCTTTTTTTAATTTCTACGTTTCTTTATTTTTGAGAGGCAGGGAGAGATAGAGCATGAGCGGGGTGGGGGGGGGGACAGAAAGAGAGGGAGACACGGAATCCGAAGCAGGCTCCAGGCTCGGAGCCGCCAGCCCAGAGCCCGACGTGGGGCTCGAACCCACGAACTGTGAGATCATGACGCTTAACCGACTGAGCCACCCAGGCGCCCCAATGAGGCCACTTTTCTTTGACTGATCTGTGTAGTTATTAGATACCAGCTTGAAAGAACAATAAAAAGAAGCATTTTTTTTTTTTTCCTGTTAAGCGATCAATATTTTTGATTACCGCTATGCCACATGCTATGAGCAGAAGAGAGGTAGAAGACAGGGTCCTTGCCTCTCTGGGCACTTATAATTGGTTTGATGCTCAGCATCTAGTTGATTTATTTTTTATTACAAAGGTACACCATACAGTATTGATTATGACATAGAAGCTGCACTTTGGCTCTTTGTAAGTAGTGCCTTTTCATTCTATTTAAAAGCCCCTCTTCCCTTCCTTCTCCTTTATTTCCTGCTCACCATTTTTCCTCTCTTGAACCCCACCACTCTTATCCGTCATGTCCTTGACCCTCAGGGGATTCTCCAAGAAAAATTCAAAGGCTGCGGATTGATCTGAAGCTTCCCTTGGCTCCTACCTGGAACCTAACTCCAAACCCTGGAGCCAGACTGTGTGGGTTCAAATCCCAGCCCACCACTTACCAGTTGTGTGGCCTTGGGCAGGTGGCCAAACCTCTTGGTGCCTCAGGTTCCTCGTTTATTTATAAGACGGGCATGATAGTCGTACCTACCTCACAGGGTTAATGTGAGGCCGAAATGAGTCAATATTTGCAAAGCCTTAAGAATACTGCCTGGCACCGAATACGTGCCATGTTAAGTGTTTGTTAAATATGGTTGGTCATTATTCATGTGTTCCATATTTGCAAATCCACATCCTTGCTAAAAATTATTTGTAACCCCCAAATTAAAAAACGCTCATGGTGCTTTTGTGCTCACTTGTGGATGTTTTGGCAGAATGACCAAAAATTTGAGTGGCCCAGTGGGCACTTTCCCAGCTTCTGACTTCTTGTTTGAGCTCTCATACCATAAACAAGTATCTGTTCTGTGGTCTATCTTGTGCTATGCTTTCTGTGCTTTTCCCCTGGTGATTTTTCTGTTTAAAATGGCACCTAATCGTAGGGCTGAAGTGTTTAGTGTTCCTGAGTGCATGAAGGCTGATTGCCTTGTGGAGAAAATACAGAAGCCTTGTTAGAGAATCTTTGTTCAGACATGAGTTAGAGCGCTGTTGGCCGTGAATTCCATGTTAATGAATCAACAATATATATTAAATAAGGTGTCTTTAAATGGAAACACAGCAAACTGTGGTTATAGACTCATCGGTTAACAAAAATGCAGTCACCCGCAGCTCGCAGGAACCTGACCGTGTGTTTCCCCTAGGAGCAATAGTTCAGTATTTGCTAATTCATTGTTTGTGGAGACTTTATAGAACACAACTTGCACGAATAACGACAATCAACTGTAGATAAATGGAGTTCAAGAGCACAGACTGGCAGCCTTTTCTAGGGCAAGCTTCTGACTGCCAGAGTCTCCCTTGGAAGGGCAGGAGAAGCAGAAGTAATTCTGGCCACGTGGAGTGCCTCAGCTGGACACAGATTTTTCTATCAGATCTGGAAAAAAAAAAAAAAAGATATAACCACATCTGGTCTTTTATAAGCACAAATCGTTACAGAGGATCAATGGGAAAAGAGAGTCCATCTTCCCCCTCCCCCACAAACTCTTAACTCAAGAGTATTTTCCCTTATCTTTGGACCTTTGTAAGAGTTTGTAGAGAAAGTTGGATCCTGAAAACCTATACACTGAAAGCCTTCAAACCACCGGACAAAAGACACCACAACACAGGGTATAATGTGTGTTATACTTAGCAATTCTCTTTTTGCTCAGAGCCCCGGCCTTTTCAGAAAGGAATCGGTTTGTCCCTTGTGGTAGAAAAGATCACAAAATACCTTAACTTGGTGGAAAGCTTTGCCAACGTATTTATTTCCCCCCAAACTGTTACTTTATGAAATGTTTGCCGGTTGTTTCACACATATGGTGTATGAGAATGTGAAGATGGTCCTGAATCAGGAAGGCTTCACTCAAAATGACTGGAGAATGCAAATGGCGGGGACCAAAGGGGGTGTGGTGGCCAAGGTGGCCCACAGAATATAATAATACGCTTGTAGCCTCTTATTTTGGCAATTTCCGAGTTTTCATGATTTTAAGCCCTGTCCCAACAACCCCCCCCCTAAATACAATGTTGCGTATTCCAGGGCTTGTTTTCCGTAACTACTGACTGAGCGTCTCCTGTGTGTGTCAGGCCCTTGAGTCTCTGTGTGGCGTTTACTGGATCGCAGGGGTAGGCAGTCTGGTGGGCATGTTAACAGCCTTGCTATGGTATCTCCCTTGGCTAAATTCCTAGAGGTTGGAAATTCAGGGTCAATGGCTGGGCTCGTTTAAGTTGTAATTGAACAGTTGAGCCAAGTCACCATCTTTCGGACACCCACACCAACACTGGTATGATTATTCCTTCTCGGCCTGTGCCAATCTGATAGCTGAAATGAGATCTCACAATTGCTTTAATTTGCATTTGTTTTTTACTGAGGTGGAGCCTCTTTTCGTGGGTATATGATCATTTTTGTTTCTCTTTTGGTGGATTTGCCCCTTTCTCATTAGGGTGCTGCTTTTTTTTTTTTTCCTCATTGATTGTAGGGGCTATAAATTTAAAATATTAACCTCTTTATCTGTGTATGGCACATATTTCCTCATTTTTTAATCTATCTTTTAACTTGATTTATGACTCTGGCAGTGCACGCAAATTTTAAATTGGTATGCAGTCAAATATGTCAATATTTTCCTTTTGATTTATTTACTTAACAAAAAAAACAGTGCTAAGTGCCAGGGCACCATTATATGTGTTTTACAAGTATTAATTCATTTGATCTTTGTCAGAGCCCCGTGAAGTGGGTATTGCTGTTATTCTCCCTCCCTGCCCATTTTTTTTTAAGATGAAGAAACTAGGTGGGGAGAAAGAAGTTAAGTACTTTAACTAAGGTTAGCCAGCTGGTACGTGGTGAAGTGAGAATATGAACCCAGTCCCAGGTTTTTATGCTAGCCTTTAGGCTATACGACCTCCGGCCGTGGTGCTTTGCTCTGTGTGTGTGTGTGTGCGCGTGTGTGTGTGCACGTGCACGCACATGTGTGCGTGTATTTATGTGTGGTCACTTCATAAATCTCCCCGGGTCTCCTGGATCCTTGAGGGCAAGAGCTACACCTCTTACCTTTCCAGCTTCCTTCCCAGTCCCCTCCACACAGTCCTGGGCCTAGAGTAGATAGATGCTTCATACGTAGTTGTTGAGTGAATGAATGGACTAAATCTGGATTCTGGATCATTCGCTCACACATATGGCCCCATGGGTGTTCTAAGCCTCAGCTGACAGGTTCTGTGTTCCCATGTTGTCTCCAGCAGGTGACTTGATAAGCTTAGGTTTGGGGAGGGGCACGTGAGCTAATGAACTTCACTCTACCGGTTTGGCTGTACTTTCCCTTACCACACATCCCTCCCTCCCTTCTCTCCTCAAATAAGCCTCCTGGCTCTGTTCCCTGCTGGAGAAATTCAAAGAAGCCTTTTCCCAGGCTACACCCTTCAGAACCTGTCATGTAAACACCAAGAATGCACAGGAGGAAAGCCCAAGAGAGGATGAAGAGCAGGTGGCAAGACCCTGGACCAATCCGTGAAACTCTTCAAGAGTGGGGGGCCTCCCAGCTCTCACGCTGGGTCTCTCTTCCTCCTGGGCCCAAGGGAAGGAAGCCAGCAGCCCTTTTACCATTACAAACAGCATTCTCATATATTATCTCAGAGAGACTTAGTCAACCCATGATTAAGGGGTTTCCTTTGACCATAATCTTCCCTTCTCTTCTCGTATTTGACAAATCCTCTTGGTTTTTCCCTTGAAGGCTTTCATACGTTCATTTTTTCCAGTCTCGCTGACTGTTCTCTAATTCGCAAAGCGGGGGTCCCTCAGCCTCCAGCAGCAGCACCCCTGGGAGCTTGTTAGAGATGTGAAGTCTCAGGCCACAGCAGAGACCTGCTGAATCACAAACTCCAGGGGTGGGGGCCAGCAAGCTGCGTTTTAATAAGTCGTACGGGTAATTTTGGTGCGGACTCAAGGTTGAGGACCACTGCTCTAATGGGATCCTCCCCCCCTTACAGAACATTGTATACGTAATGGGTGTTCATTGTAGAAGACATGGCATATAATAGACACGTTTGAAAGAAGCAGGCCAGAAAAATTACCCCATAACTCTCCTACTCAGAGGGGATCCCTACTTTAATATTTTATAATTTCTGAAAACATAGTAAAAAAAAAAAAACCCTTTATTCCCTTTTGTATGGATTCTGGCATTGCTTTCTCAGTACTTTTGTCTGCTTTGGGTCTCTTACTTTTTTCCTTCCTTCTCCCAAAACTCACCTTGAATCCACAATTCCATTCTTCTCCTCCTCTTCCCCCTTCTTTTTAAATTGAGTTATATTTGACATACAACATTGTGTGTAAATTTAAGGTGTCTGACATATAGATTTGATACATTTATATTACAGTATGATTGCCACTGTGGCATTAGCTAATACCTTTGTGGTGTCACATTGTTATCATTTGTTTTAGTGTTGAGAACAATTAAAATCTAGTCTGTTAATGTTTATAATACAGGTTTCTTGTCGATAATTACTGTGCTGTATTAGGTCTCCAGGACTTATTTATCTACTAGCTTCAAGCCATTCATCTTTTTAAGCATATTTCTGATAGCATAACTTCTGCACTCAAAAATATTCGAGGGTGGTTCGGTCGGCTAAGTGTCCGACTTTGGCTCAGGTCGTAATCTCACGGTTCGTGAGTTGGAGCCCCGCGTCGGGCTCTGTGCTGACAGCTCAGAGCCTGGAGCCTGCTTCGGGTTCTGTGTCTCCCTCTCTCTCTGCCCCTCCCTTGCTCACACTCTGTCTCTCTCTCAAAAATGAATAAACATTAAAAAAAATATATTCAATGAGTTTGTCTTGCCCTTTGAATTAGTGCTTAGAAACTGCTCATTTTAGCATTCAAGGAGTTTTGTCATACGGTGTTTCCGCTCTTCTCCACTAATACGCATGGCCTCATAGGTGCCATTGTGTGGCTCTTGACCCAGTGCTATGTACTTGGTAAGCACTCAGTAAATATTTGCTCAAGGAACAAATGCATCTCCTAATACAATCAAGTCATATTTGATAAATCTGTATGTGCCATTTATTTCTCCTACATGGAACAGTGGTTTCTGCTGTAGTGCCTGCTTAAAATGTCTGGGATCCCTCCTAGAAGATTCTGATCCATTAGGTTGTGGCTTCCTGGGTATCCCTAAGAGAAAAGCTCAGATCTATAACATGCCTTCCCCATTTCCACAGATCCAGGACGAACCCATCTTTATTAGATATCCTCCTTCCAAAGTCATCCCCAGTCCCGTTGTGCCCAATGAGTCCACCCTGCCCCCTCGCCTCAGCTGTTAGGAGGGGGTGGGCAGAAAGGAGTTGCCTAAGTCAGGCTGAGCCAATCAGGTTATTTCCCTGAGAACTGAGTCATGTAGTGGAAGACAGAGGCAGTCAGAAGGTGGTGGGTGCTGAAGGTCAGAAGGTTATTTGGACTTGGTGTGGGCAGCCACGTGTGGTCATAAGCGAGCAGAGGAAGCCGACCCGCAGGCACGAGAGTGGAATAGATATGCAGAGGGAAGGAGGAAAGATGGTGTGGTCTCAAAGGGAAGGAGGAGGAGGGGGAGAGAAACTGCCTGATGACGCCCGGGTTCTAAGAAGCCCAGCGGTGCTGCCTGCCCAGGGCTTCCCGGGTTCCTGCTCATGTGTCTTCACTTGAGTCAGCTGGAAGGATCCCCGACCAGGCGATCATCTTTGCAGGCCTGCCTCACATTCCTCCGCATATATATGAAAGTCCCCCGCCTTCCCGCCTGCCGTGTCCTCCTCTCACTGCTCATCTCTCCAGGTGTTACTGCCTCAAGGGGGGTTCGGGGGCTTCACCCTGAACTTTTCCATAAATAATCACGTTGGCCAAAGAGCCAGTGATGGGGAAAGGGGCTTTCATGTTGCGGGGCAGAGAAGCCTGTGGGAGAAGAAAGAACAAAACCTCAGGGGGAGGGGCACTCTGCACACAGGAGGAGCCTGAAGTTCCACACTGACTGGGGACCCACAGGGCTGGAGTCCAGACACATGTGTGTCTCGGGCCCATGCCCAGAAGGCGCTGTTGAAAGGTCCCAGAAGGTCCCCAGCCAGGAAGTAAGTGTCGCCCAAAGTGAGTTCCAGGGCACACGCAGGATTCTTCTGTCAAACGTGTTTATAGAACAATGGTTTCAACAGTTCCACTCGGTGTTTGGAGACTTCTCAGGGTCTAAGGCACAAGGGTGCTTTTTGAAAAGTTCAAGAGGGGAGTTGAAAATGGAGTCGTCCTGAAGAATTTGGCCGCTGCACCCTTTTGTCAGGGAGCATGTTGCAGAGCTGGGGTTGGACGGAATTAAGAGGTGGAGAGGCCACTCTGAGCCTTCCTTTGGCTTTGGGCAAATATGTGGATCCCCCCCATTTCAGACAGACAGGGAGGCAGACATGAGTTGAGTAGTCTGCTCTCCACACCAGGCAGTGCTGGTCCACCGTTCCCTCTTCAGAGTGACCTCTCTTGCCACGTTTGTAACGGGAGAGAGAAATTAAGGCACACAGATGGTCCCTGACTTAACGATAGTTGGACATACAAGTTTTCGACTTTGTGATGGCGTGAGAGCGATACACCTTCGGTAGAAACCAAACTTCAGATTCTGGATTTGGATCTTTCCCTGAGCTAGTGAGGTACCTTACGATCCTCTTTCGGGATGCGGCAAAGCCTCAGCTCCCAGTGGCCACACCATCAGTGGGGTAAGCAACTGATATACTACAGCCATTCTGTACCTGCACAACCATTCGGTTTTTTGCTTTCTGTACGGTAGTCAAGAAGTTGGATGAGGTATTCAACACTTGGCGTCAGATGATTTTGCCCCGTTGAGGCTAACGTAATGTTCTGTGCGCGTTCAAGGTGCGCGTTCAAGTTTAGCTAGGCTGAGCGGTGATGTTGGGCCGGTTAGGTATGTTACATGCGTTGTCGACTTAGGGATATTTTCAACTTAAAGATGGGCTTATTGGGAGGTTAACCCCATCCTCAGCTGAGGCAGGTCTGTACGTTGGAGAATGGAAGAAACCAAAAACATGCAGAAGAAAGGCAGGCTAATAAAAGACAGCTTGTCTCACCTTACCCCACCCGCTGCCTAGGGCTTCTCCTGCCCCAAGGCTTACCTGTTTTAAAGGTTTTGTTCACGTTAGGATGGCTGGTTTGGACACAGGAGGCTAAACAGCTTGCACGGAGAATTTTGAGAAGGACATATTCCGTGCACTTGAACCCTGGGGACAAAGAAAGGACTGGAAGGAAAATGAACATGCCATTTCCCTTCCTGTAAAGAGATATCTAGCTATGGTGTGAGGGTAGTTGGCCACGGGGAGGGCTGGGAGCTGATGATGCAAGAGGAGGAGGGAAGGGGAGTGTTTCTTCCTCTCTGGGTGGGCAAGGGGCTTGCACAAAGGTCTCTGGCCTTGATTCCTTTGATGGGGGAATTCAGCAGCCTCAACTGATACACTGGAGGAGGGTCTCCACTGGAGCTCAGTCGGGCTTTTGTCACTTAAGTTCTGACGCTTAGTCTCTGGCGCAAGGCTTCAGTCGTCTCTAGCTTGTTTCTCTCATCTTACACCTCTTGCTTGATGAGTTTGGGTAGGTCCCATCAAGTGCTGGGTAATTCAAAGGGGTGGGGCTGGATGACCTCGGGCTTTCCCTGGGCCCCCACCTTGGAATCCTCTCTGGGGTGGGATCTGCCCGTAGAACTAACTGGTAAGTAATAAGGCCTGTGGGGGAATGCCTTTGCCGAAGACTTGGCACCCACCACATTGAGGCTTTGTGAAAAAGGAATGACTCCCAGATCTATTGGGGTTTCCTTATATTTTGGAAAAAAAAAATTGAGAAGCCCTTGGGATTTTTCCTCCCCTTTCGGGGAGGTTAAAAGGGACTGCAGACAAGGGGGGTTTCAGAGGGAGATCATTCTCTCGCTGGTTTTTCTGCAGTTTTCGGGAAGCTCAAGATGGCCGGCCTGCTGGCTCAGGTGGGCTTAGGTGGGGGTGGGGGTGGGTTGTCACCTGGGCTTCTCTGTGGAGGAACCTACTGAATTGGCTACGTGGGAGTGGTGTGCAATCATATTTTTATTTATGTCACCACCAGGGTGTCCTGTTGGACTCTCCTTTCGTCCTCTCCCAAGGCTGCTGGTTGGTGTGGCTTAAGCAGTGGGTGGCCGTCCTTTGGAGGAGCCCAAAGACTTGGAGTGGTGGCTGCGCCGGTCGCTGGGTGGCCCTGCGAATTGTCTGTCGGGTTCCCGAGAACTCAAAATGTGAAGGCGATAAGGCTGGTTTTTTTTCCTCGAGGTTTATAAGTCGGTCGCGGCGCCCAGCATTTCCCCACTGGAGAGGCCCCACCGGCGTGGCCTTTAGGACGGGCCTCCTGCTCGCCTGTCTGTAATGGCCACCCTCCCTCCCCGAGCAGACGCGCGCCGGCAGACGACAGGAGGAGCGGCCACCGGGGCGGGAGGCTGCGGTGCCTTTGTGCCTTTCCTCCCGGGGCTCCAGGTGGGCGCTGGAGGAGGGCCGGGGACTGCCCCGGGAGCCCCGCCAGGACGCCGTAGTTGGGGAGAAGTGGAATCTCTTCTCCCCCTCGCAAGCCTCGCCCGCATCGTAATTCTTTTTATTTTTACTTTCGAGCCTTGTAAGGCATGCGGATGGGGTAGGAGCGTTCCGGCGACACGTTGCCAGCGGCGCAGCGCCGGCCCGCCCGCGTGGCCGGAGCCCGGGGAAGGGGCAGGCCGTGCGCCGCCCGCCCGCCCGGCCGCCCGGCCCCGCCGCCCACGGTCATGCCTTACAAGGCTCGAAAGTAAAAATAAAAAGAATTACGATGCG